>NW_004567116.1:27216899-27222096 GCF_000260355.1 Condylura cristata
ACCCATGGAAACCGAGTCTCTCCCTGTTCTCCCGCAGTAGAGTGTGGAGTGTTTTGGAAAATGCTGATGTCCAGGAAGCAAGCTCTTCCCTCTTGCCCTGTTCAGTACCCCGGAGTGACCACTTCCTCCCTAGACAGAGAGGGAGAGCAGAGGAGTGTCCAGGAACTGTCTGTGGAGAAGGGAGGTGGGAGAACGTTATTCCGTACGGTGTTATCGTTCCTCTCTTTCTAACCAGGTGGCGGGGAGGTGGTGTGTGAAAGAAGGGCAATGTTCCTATATACCCAACCCAAAGGGGCCCAGCTCCCTTTCTCCCTCCAACTCCGGGGCAGGGCACATACAGGAAGTCGTCCTGCGTGTTGCCGTTGAAGGTGCCACAGAGGCCCACAGTATCCTCCGCCCACCGCTGGTCCACCTGCAGGTAGAGGCGAAGGCCTTCATGGTCGTACAGCACCCGCACGCCCACGTTGGTCCTCACCCGCAGGAACACGGAGGACAGCCTCCTGATCTCAAAGGCATCTGGGCACAGAACCAGAGGGGGATGTAGGAAGTTGGGCCAATGAGCAAACATACCCCACCCACTGCTGCCACTCGGGGAGCCCATGGACCCCCACACCAAGGAGCATACACTGATTCTATGCTGTGGCTTGGCTTGAGGAGCCTTGAAGAAATCCTGTTCAACAACGAAATTAGGATGCAGGCAGCCCTGGCTGAGAAGTTTAACATCAAGTGCTGATTGTAAAGCTTTAATTCCTCTTCCAGCAATGGCTACCTCTTATCCTACTATTTCTATTTTTAAGATTTATTTATTTATGCATACAGAACTGGGGTACAGGCTAGAAGTATGGAGGGTGAGAGAATTCACCAGAGACAGAGTGGGGATGCAGAACAGGCAGATATATTGAAACACACTGCTAAGGGGAGCAAGGCGTGGGTCAGAGCGGTCTCCTGGGCCATGTGGGTCACCTCTCTGGTTGGGGTCGAACTCATGCTGCAATGGCTGTGGAGAGCTTCATAGTGCTGCATTTTAACCTGTCGTGCCACCAGGGAGGGCCCTATCCTACTATTCTTTTCACGATGTCCACCCCAAAGTCCAGAGTCTGGTTCTAGATTCAGGTGTAACAAGGTTATATTTTAGATTGTCTACCTCTTGTGGCTTGTGTTTCTTTGGTCTCTTTGCACCCCGATGTCCTTGTTCTCTCACTCCAGAGCCCCTATTCTTTTTTAATTTTCTCCAGGGCTAGCTTACTTTGGCATCATTTTGCCATTTCTGTTAGATATTTTCTTTAAACTACCACAAATCCCCTATGACCCAGACAGGATACTGAATAATTATTAATAAGAATAGGTGGGAAACAACCCCTTCCTATGCTAATGTTAACAGAAGCCATCACATTGCTATGAAGACTATTGTTATGCTGGAGTCAGGCCAAAGACATATTTTAGGGGTCCACATTCCTGGGCCCAAGGTGCCCCTCGGCCTGATTCATCCAGTACAACAGTGTGGGGTCTTCCCATGTGCCAGTGCCTTTGGCCAAAGGTGCCTGGAAAAAGAAGCCTGGGGAGACAGGTCCCAGCTAGCTCTTCTCCATCAGAGCCGTACCATCCGTATAGGGCGGGGTGACCTTGTACTGGTCAAACAGAAGGACATCTCCAGCTTGAGTCAGGGTCACCTGCCTCCGAGGGTCCTGGTGCAGAATCACTGATACTGACTGAACACAGACTCCATCCTGGTTCTGGAGAGAGAAAAGCAATGGGACATTTAGCATGCCCATGCTGGTGCCAATGGAGCCGTCCAGAGGCAGGGATTCTAGTGTTGTCTGAGACCAGGAGTAGGCTCTTCACAGACCTGGGCTACTACAATGCAAAACGATGGTCAATTTTAAATACCTATGATACAGAGGGCTGGGAAGGAGCCCAGATGGCTCAGCATCTCGCCTCAGAAACACTGGCCTCCCCTACCCAACTACAATCCAGGACTTTCATTTTATCCTTTGATGGGTGTTTGTATAGCTCTTTCCATGTGTCACATCCTGGAGAGTATCCTCCACTCACAGCCAGGCAGGGAATAAGCTCTTCACTAAGAAGAGACCTGGCTCATGGTGAGAAGGAAGCGCTGTCAAGAAGCACAGACCATCAGAGGTGGAGGTTACCTCAGGCCCAAGAAGGCAAGCTACCTATGTAGAGAAGCCATACTATTGCTAGGAAGCCCACTGTTATGTTGGGGTTAGGGCAAAGACATTTTTTTTTTAATAATAGTTTATTTTTACATCATAAAAATGTGCCTTTTTCTATCTCAGCTGTAATCCCCGTGGGCTTCCCATCACCAAATCACCCATGTGCCATCACCATAGTCCAGTGCACTTCCTTCCTATCCCCACCATTTTTGATGTCATTCCCCACTCCATCCCCATAAAATGTCTCTGGTATGTAGCAGTTCATTATTATTGTTATTTTCTCGCCTGGTCCATTATACTCCTGCTATGTGTGAAACCATCCAGTATTTTTCCTTTTTTTCTGGCTTATTTCACTAAGCATGATCTTTTCTAGCTCCATCCATGTTGCTGCAAAAGACGTGTTTATTTTTTTTGTTTGCTGAGTAATATTCCATTGTGCATATGCACCACATCTTTTTAATCCAGTCATTTACTTTTGGGCATTTGGGTTGTTTCCATGTGAGGCAAAGAATATTTTAGGAGTTCACATTCCTAGGACCAAGTACTAGATCCTGGGACCTGATTCACCAAGTACTAGAATTTGTTGGGGGAGAGGGGAACTGAGTAAGGGACCCCTGAGGTCCACAGCCCTCAATTAGTCAATCACTCGAGGGCTCCTGAGTGGGAAGGAACCTAGCTGAGCTGTGTTTGTCTATCTGGCCTCAGGATGTGATGGAGTGATGCCACTTTTGAGGTCAAGTTTCCTAATCAAAGAGCAATCTGGGTGGAGAAAGGGAAGGGAGTCATTCAAGCCTAAAGAGGAAGGAAGTTCTCATCATCAGCTAAACTATGGGCAATGCAGTGGCCATATCTATCCCAGTTCTGCAAGCTGGGCATTTTCTCATTCTGTCTGTCTACACTGACAGATGCAATCTAGGGGACTCTTCCAGGAAGCCTTTTCTGAGCCACCTTCTTCCCTGCTCATCACTTGGGCAAAACAATGAAAAGTTCCTCCATGGAGACCTTCCCTGTACTCACCCTGTTCTCACAGTTCCTATAACACAGTGTGTAATGAGGTGACTTGTCTGCCTCACCCACCAAATTATAAGATCCAGGAGGGGGGAACCTGTCTAATTCCCCCTAGTTTCCAAGACCAGACACATCTGACACGATTAGATGTTCAGTATTTACTGAACAAATAAATGCAGATGTTGAAGGAACACTCTAATGAAGCAGAGAAGGTAAAGTTGAAGAAGACCCATTTCAGAGATTTTTTTTAAACACTGAGGCCCAGGAAAGAGAAGGAACTCTCAGCTAGGAGTGTTCTAGAGCCAGAAGTCAGTCCTGGACCCCTAGCTCTGACCAGAAAGAACAGACAGCGGTGTGAGTGAGCCATGGAAAGACATAGGGCCCTGCCCTAAGTCCCCCAGTCCCTGAGGGGCAGAGGGAAGCGATGGCTGGCGGAATGGGCTGGAGTTGCCAGCTCTTACCAGGCCGCATGGGGCGTTCTGCAGGGTCACGGTGAAGGTGCCTGATGAGCGGCTCTTGGCTAGGATGTACTGACATGTGGCAGGAAACGTGTACCGGCGGCCATCAAAGGTTGTGAAGTGGATGTCTCCAGTCACCGAGCATTCACCTGAGGAGCAGAGAAAGGAAGCCAGCCCCTGAGTACTGTCCCTCAGGTCCTGCCTCTGCTCCCAGAAGGGGGCATCAGTGTCCTGATCTCAGGAATCAGGGCGGCCTTTGAACCCTCACCTTCCCTTTGAGAGTCCCAGTCAGTGAGGAGATGCAGTTCTGCTCTAGGCATCTCTCTCTGACAGAACAGGACCTCAGTCTGGGGATCAGTCCAAGGCCTCCATCCCTTCACCCCAACACTCAGGAAGGTGTCAGGTATATAGAATCCCATATAATACTCTCCCTGACAGGGGTGAGTTAATCAGGAAAAGAAGCTCAAAAAAACAAAAGGGAGCAGGACAAGCCAATGTTACCAAGTGACCACACCTTCCCCGCCAGCAGGCCTGACCTCAGAGCTTCCCTTCCCCCATAGCTGTGAGACACAAATGGCCCAGGTGGGGGCCGGACGTACCTGGGCAGACAGATGTGCTGCACACCCACTTGCCTGCAGTGCATGTGCTGAAACAGAGACCATGGAGGCAGGGACTCACCCCTCCAGGCCTGAGGGATGGAGGGCTGAGGGGTCCATAAAGCTCTAGCACCCCCCACCCTCATTCTTCTCATCTCCAAGATGGAAGGTGGAGATCTATCCCACAGATTGGAGCTAGTGAGATTTCCTGGATTGGGAGACCCTGAGTAAGTGTCCCCTGTCATCATGGCTCCCAGACCCCAAGTGGGCAGCCCTGTGGAAAGCCTGGCTGAAGCTTAGTTTCCCCCCCCCCAACCCCCCCAGTCGTGGACACAGACCAGGCATTGCAGTCTTCCTTCACCACAGAGCCAGTCGGGTACAGGGTTCCATGGAACTCACAGGGACACTCAGCTGGTGCCACGCAGCCCCCATCCTCAAAGATCAGCCCTGGGATGACAACAAAGGCCAGTTTTAACCGCTGTTCCTGTTTGCAAACATTCAGGGATCCCCAGGGCCTGTACTAAAAAAAAATCTCATCATCCAAGGTCTTACCCTTCTGAGCCCACTTTCGACTTTCTCCAGGATAATTCTTGGTTCAGGCCAAATCTGACTCTGAGCAAATAATCCCACCTGAAGACCTCTGCTCAGAGAACCCCTAGCCTCTTATTCCTGACCTGAACAGAGACTAGCTTCTCCTTTCCACCTCTCAAAAGCATATCACTACATCTAGACTCAGGTACCACCTCTTCCAGGAAGCCTTCCTGACTGTCTTTCTCCCCACTGAATTCGGAATTCTTGTATCTCTTGTTTGAACCCATGAGCTGGCCCTCACACCATGCCTCAGATTGGAGTGGTATGTGTAAATGTCATCACTGAAACCAGTCTAACCCCTGATGTCAAGGACTGTATCTTTATTTATATATATATATATATATATATATGTATTTTTATATATATATAT
>NW_004567116.1:27222196-27231024 GCF_000260355.1 Condylura cristata
TGTATATATATATATATGTTTTTATTTTAACCTCCTACCTCAGAGATTTAAGCCTTGAATTGTGCATTATAGACATGCTAACATGAAAAGCAGGACAAAATAATTGTACATGGATGCCTATTAAGACAAATGCATATTTGATGAGCATATAAATGAATGAATGACCTGTGCTCAGCCACATATTTGTAAAAATTCAGCACTAAAAGTAGTACATACTCTGATGAATCTCTCAAGAGCCACCGTTTGGTTCCCCACCTCCCCTGAACCATTCATTCACATACTCACTTAGTTACTTGCTCCTTCCTTCCTTCATTCCACAAACAGGCACCCTCTGACCCCTTGCTTCCTGCCCACCGTACAGGTCAGGCAGATTTACCAGGCACCCAGCTGCCCCCAGCATACCATCAGGGCAGTAGCAGCCGTCCACACAGGCAATCTCACTGTCCACACAGGACGTCCGGGGCTGGCAGGAAGCGGGGCAGCAGGCAATACATTCGTTGTAGGTAAAGGCCTTCTCTTTGCAGTGCACGGCTTGGGAGAGGGAGTGGCATGGCGTATCAGCTCCTTACTGCCCCATGCTCTGCCAACACCCACCAGCCCTACCCCAAGCCTGGGGGTGAGACTGGGAGGACTTTGCTTTACTGATACTTAGTCCCAACACTGGGAAACCAGGTCATTGGTGAGAGCCAGGCAGTCTCTGAGACTACCCTTATTTCATCTGTAGCCCTAAGACCAGCCCTCTCACTCTCACTCCCAAGGGGGTGGGACCTCAGGGCTTAAATCTAACAACTGTGGTCCTGAGCGGAACAGAACACTGTGGCCTGAGAATGCCACCCGCAGCCCTAGGACAGGGCTGGCGGAATCCCTCCCTGCCCACCATCAGACTGCACCTACCGCATTGCCAGAGCTGGGTCCTCCAGCCCTGCAGGGGCTGCCCTGCCTGAGCGCATGCACGGGCATACTCTGCCAGTGCCCGGCACCAGGTGGCTTCATCGCCCACTGATCTGCAGGGAAGCCAAGGGTCACAATGGAACAAGACCCAACCGGTCACCAGACCCCAGCACCCTCTAGAGACAGCCAGTACTCAGGGCACCCCTACTCTCCGCACTGGGAAGGAAGCCCGGGAAGGCATCTGGTATACAGAACCACAGACTGCGAGGGTGACTTCCAGTCCCAGCATTGCCACTGGCTTGTGTGACTTCAGTGGGGCCAGGCTCCATTTCTGGCCATTTCCGGTTGAGTGGGTAGCTCTGAACCACTAATGCAGATAAGAATTTCAGAGAGGCCGTGCCTGGTGGCACAACAGATTAAAGCATAGCACTATGAAGCAATCCACAGCTACTGCAGCATGAGTTCGATTCCCAGCCAGGAAGGTGATCCACATGGCTCAGCAAATCTCTCCTGACGCGCCTGCTGCTCCCCTCAGCAGTGTACTCTGTTGATCTGCCTGTTTTGCTCCCCACTCTGTCTCTGATGAAGCCTCTCACCCACTGCACCTCTGGCCTGTACCCCAGTCCTTGTATGCATAAATAAATAAATTTTTAAAAGGATTTCAGAACTCAGGCATTGGTCAGTGCCTGCAGATCATCCTGCTCAGTGACCCAGATAATAAGCCCCAATCCCAGTACCGAGACAGGTCTCTCCACAACCCAATACCACCCCAGCTCCTGGCCACCGACTCACTGGCAGAGATCACTGGTACAGCTGGCCGTGAAGGGCAGAGGGCTGACGTAGGCGTGGCAGGCATCAAATGGGGGCCGCAGCAGTACCTCACACCTCTCATACACACCCTGGGACAAGGGTCAGACCAGATCTGGGGGCAGGCAGAGCTGGGCACCACCCTCTGATTTCACCACCCCCACGTGGAACCCCAAATTAGGACTGAGGAAAAGGATTGTGGAGAGGACAGGAAACCAGAACATATGACCAGCCACCAGCCCCCTGCAGCCACGGATTTTCCAAGAGGCTGCCAGGAAACCAACCTAAGTCAGGCACTGGGCCGTGGGATCAGAAGGAGGAGGGGACTCTTGGGAGTCCTGACCTGCATGGTTCCTGGGCTTTGCTGCAGGCAAGGTGGGCGAGGTAGGGAGGAGGTCGTAGGCCCCAGAGGTTGATTGGGGGCCTGCTCCTGCCAGCTGTGCACGAACTCAGCCACATCATCTGTCAGCTTTCCTGCAGTGGAGAACTAGCATAAGCAGGGCCCTTCTTCTATCCAGAGTCACTATGATTTGGATCTGACTCCTTCACTTTATGTCTTACCTTCAGTTCCAGCAAGCGTCTTTCTCTTACTGGATCCCTTAGGTCGCCTGCTCCCAGCGCCCCCCCCCCCCAACCACCGCACACACACATACACAAAACCAACACACACACACACACATCTTGCAGGGCCAGTCTCACCTAGCCAGGTGCCCACTGGATCCTTCCACAAACCCTGTAGGAGTCTCATTACGACTATTGCATAGATATGGAGACAGGTCCAGCATGGTTAAGAACACACTTCAGGACACACCCTTGGTAAGAAGGGACCCCGGGCCTCCCACTGGGCCTCTAGTACCACAACTCTATAGTTGTATCAAAAATCCCCTCCCATCACTCCTAGCCTGACCTGTCCCTGCACCCCCACCCAACCTCCTTGGAGGCCACCCGCCCTGCCCCTCACCATAGCTGGTCACCAAGTCGTCCTGAGGATCGGCATTATTGTTCCCACACAGCCCATGGGTCCAGCCCAGGAACTCTGGGCTCATCTTGATGTAGATAGCCGAGGTGCCATCCCAGGCCAGCGTGAAGGCCGACTGATGCCGTACCATGACGTAGCCGGCCAGCCGCTGCAGACGCAGGCTTCCCACCACACGCGGCAGCTGGAGCCTGCAGATCACAGCCCAAAGCTTGGGGCCACCCACCTCCACCAGCCCAGGCCCTTCACAAAGGCCCCAGGTGTCAAGCACACAGCACCTGTCCCACCACATGGCCTTTGAGACCAGGGGTCTGAGGCCCTTCATCCCCTTTCCCTGACTTCTCAGGTGACTGTAAGTTCACCTTGAGAGTGGGGGCCCTTTTGTCTTCACTTTCACAATTCCAATTTGCCTCCCAAGCTGTCTTAATGACTGCATTTGCCAACTCCTTTCTTCTAGACAGGAGAGATAATAGAAGCAGGCATCTACTGTACTTTGGAGAGAGCAGTAAAGTAGCAGGAAGAATAAAAAGCAAGAGAGAGGAAAAGAATAGGGTAGAAAAGAAAGCCTTGGGGCTATAGCTGTCCTGACTCATTCCCAGCTTCACCAGGACAGGGTTTCCTGGCTAACCTGGAGCTTGGCAACTTTCAACCCAGCCAAAAATCAGTAAAGGAAAATAAAAGAATCTAATCAGCCCAAATGGGAACCAACACCTTGTTCATAGGAGAAAAACCTGCAGGCCTTCAATTTTACACTCGGCCCCAGAAAGCTTGGTCACTCAGTTTCCAGATCTGAAGGAGACGAGGAAGGAGGGAAAGGTGAGTGCAGGAAGCCCTCCCCAACAGCAGTGGGACGTGACAGTCAGCAGCAAGGGAAGGAAGACAGCAAGGGGGATTTCAGACAGGACACAGTCTGGTGGCATATGGTGTGGGAGCAGATTCCTCGCTCCTGGGGTGTTCCCCCAGGCATCTCTCAGGCCCAGGAAGACAATTAGCATTCAAGGACCATATGTCATCAGAAAAAGTATCTCCTCTAAGGAGGCTTAAACTGTGCATGATACAGTCAGGAAGATTCCTTCAAATTGTAAAAGGGAAAAATGAAGCCTGCTTAGAGTGGGAGTCTCAGTTATGTGGATAACTGCTGTTGTTCTGAAAACCCGCTGCCTGGGAACCCACAAGGCCGGAGGGTCTAGAACACCATGAAAGACACATCTTTCTACACGCTCCACTAGAAACCTGGCTTGTCAACCTGCCCCTGCCCTCACTGTGGAAACTCTGCTGTCTGCCTCCAGAAGACAATTTCCTCTCGGCTTGAGAAGGAGATATATTCACTCATTCCCCACTACCAGTGTAGGAAAGGGGATGTTCAGGGGAGAGGGTGTTCGCTTACAGCTCGCCTCCATGGGTGACCTCCTTGGCCAGATGAATCTCCTGCTCCCCCGTGAAGAAGAGGCTGACAGACCTGGAGCAGGTGTAGGGGAAGGAGCCGCACTGCGGGTCATTGTGCACCTGATTGGGGGTTCAGAGAAGAGCTCAGACCCTGAGCTTCAGACCTGGGCCCAGAGACACCCTGTTGCGGTTCTACTAATGTGACCCTCTGCAAGGTACTCTGCCAAGTACCTTTCCTCTGCAATCTTTCCCATCAACTTCCCTCTCCCACCATGTAGCCACAGAAAGTCAAGAGCTATGATTATCTGCATTGCAGAAAAGAGAACAACCATGAAGCTGAAGTTGAAGTGATAAAGTTCATATACACACAGAGCCAGGATACTAACCCAACTCAGGCTTCTTGCCAGTGCATCATGTTATCTTCCCTTTTCTGCAATTTTTGTTTATCCACCGGTTATTCCATCAGATTGAAAGCGAGGCTATACACTCATACTTATACACTCATACTCATCCCCATATCTCCAAGGCCACAAGCCCTAAACAGGAGAGGGAGATGGAGCTTCCCTGAAAGGCCTGCAAAGGTGTCTCAGTCAAATGTAGGAGCCCTCCCCATAAGCAGGCCTCTAACTAGATTATTGTTACATGTGGCTAAGTGGGGCTTGTGAACACCACTCCAGAGTCTAATTAGTTTTGAACTTATCTGATCGTGACCCACACTAAGAAGTTATACTGATAATAAAAATAATACTGATGTTTAGGAATGTACACTGCATTCTTACAAGATTTTCTGTTCTCTTTTTTTCTGTGCTGGTTGTGACTTAGGGTGATGTAATGACCAATAGATGTGTGGCATCCTATTAGCCTAAGTCAAACATAGCCATCATGAAATGACAGTCATGAAAAACTGATGTGTGGTCTCCAAGGCAGAGTGGGGAGAATCAATCAGGGTCCCCAGCACATCCAGGGAATGACTCCCAGGGCAACCAGTTGGCAGGTTTGAACCTGAGATAGAGGGGCATGCCTAGCTGACAGAGGGGTGACAATGAGCACTGGGATCACCCCACAATCCCCACCCTTTGAGTCAGTAGAGTTGGCTCCCAAGTAGACTTTTCTCCAGATGAAGTTGTATTCAGGTCCAGTATCCAATACATGAAGCAAATATGTAAACCAAATCTGCTCAATAGTGAGTCTCATGCACATCCACGTGCAAAAACAAACTTCCACCGAGCACCTACCCAGGTGCAGGGAACCCCAAACAAGCAGACAGGCTCATTGACCTGGGAAGCTTACATGTGGTAGAGCCCAGCCCTGAAACAGATCTGTATAAAATGAATGTGATCACAGTGATGTAAAACTTCTGTTACACAGAGAGGAGCTTCTATATCAGCTCAGGAGATCAGGGCATCCAGGAAGACTTCTTAGAGGAGGTGACCCTGAACTGAGTCACCTTGGACCTCTATCATTTTCCTTGAGGTACCAAGTTCTTTCTTATTTCAGATCCTAAGTGCACAAACTCCTTTTGCCTAGAATGTTCTCATACCCACCCTTCACTTGGTTCATTTGAATTCATTCTTCATCTCCCAATTTAATGTCACTTTCTCCAGGAAGCCCTACCTGACCTGCATGCAAGCAGTTAGCCTTCCATCTCATGCTATTCTAGCAACTGGCATTTCTCCTCTGTAGTACTCATTTGCATTTGAAATGATTCATTTGCTTTCATGTCTGCCTTCCTCAGACTATAAGCTCTGTAAGGACAGAACTTCCTCTGTTTACTTGTTCACAAGGCTACCACAAACCTGCGTCAGGAAGAGTGCAGGTGTACACTTAAATAAGACCTTGATGAATGTGTCACTAAATGAATGAATCGTCAGGGCAATCAGGAGTGGGAGCTCCCAGCTCCTTCTAAGTGCAGACTCCGTAGGTGAAATCTGGGAGTGGGAGGAAGGTGCCGATCTCTCTACCTGTGACAAGCAGAACCCAGCCCACCCCAGCCTCCAGGGCCCATAGGGTTGTCCTGAACAGACAGGCAGAAGAGGCCTCACCTGGACTGAGAAGGTCTGCCCCTCTGGTTTGTGGCGCCCCACCAGCGTGTAGCTGCCCTTCCCAGAGAGATAGTAGTAGAGGCCATCGAACGTCTCCACATGGTGCTGTCCCCATGTCCGGCAGATGCTGTCCCGCTCAGGACCAGCATTGAACACTGGGCCAGAAAAAGAAAACCTCTGAGTAGCCGCAGTGAGCACCAAGCCAGGGGTTGGTGGTTTCAACCCTGGAGGAGCCACCCCATCTCTTCCCAGCCCAGGCCCCCATAAGCCCACAGCTTTCCCTGTGCCCACAGCTCCTCTTGGGGCGGGATAGTGCCCAGACCCACCCATCTGGCAGCGTGGCCCAGTGGCGTTGAAGCGCCTGCAGTCACAGTAGGCCGGGTGCACACATTCTCCCCCATTGAAGCAAGAAAACAAATCTGCAAAGGAGATATAAAAGGTACTTCAATTTAGCCCAGGTTGACAGAACCCAGTGATGTAGCACCTTCCTCAGCTGGGGCCTGGAAAAACTCAGATCCCCATCACAGACACCTCCTGGGTTCCTTAGTAGCTAACCTTAAGGGGGACATGACCAGGTATCTCAGACTGCTGCCTGTCACCTTCCTAGCAGGCAGGTGGGAAGGGAGTACCTGTCTTTAATATGTACCAAGTGACCCTCATGTGAGCCTCACCCACCTAGACTTTTGACTCCCTGAGTTTAAAATTCCTGACCTCCAGGCAAGACCAGCAGAACTGAGAATATGGAGCATGAGAACATGGAGCAATGGGCAAGCAGGGAGACTGTAGGAGATCTCTTCCTCACTGCCCACCAAGTGGAGGGGAAGAGGCCAAAACATAAGCTACAGGGAAGGGGAGTGAGAGAAAGGCCACAGAAAACAAGAAGGCAAAGCAGGAAGGAGTGTGGTGAGGGGAGGAGCCATGATGTGAGAGGAGGGCCATGGACATGGGAGAGGCCATAGACACAGGGCAGTGAGGGGAAAGTGGCCACAGGAGGTCCACAGAGGAAACCCCTTTGCTGTCACAGGCCTCTGGAGGCCACATGCCCACAGGCCACACGGAGGAGACCACTTACAAGATGGTGCACATTTGGCCCGATGGAGCCGCCTTTCCCAGGAAGACATGGCCAAGAGGTCCGGGGCTTCAGCCACCTTTTAAAAACAGGAGAAGAAACAGACATGCTGTGACCTGAGGGAAGACACAGACCTTTCCGTCTGGTACCTCAAGGGTGGGGGATAGGGCGGTTCCCTTTGCCCTTGGTCATGTCAGCTTCACAGGCTCACCTGAGGGGACTAGGAGAGTAAGGATTCCAGGCTTGTTCTACGCCCAGGAGTGAAGATCTACTTTTTATCCTCCCAACTGGCTGTCTCCATGGCAGGTTGGGGAGGCCTATAACCTGAACATATTTGTTTCCCTTCACCCTCCTCCCACCTCTCCTCCCTCTTCCCCTCCCCAATGAACCTTTGTGTCTTCCACAGAGGACACAAAACCCCCTTGTCTGGAGAACAAACATGGCTCCTCCTCACCACAGAAACCATTTGAGGCTGAGCTGAGAAACAAAAGCAGCCGCTTACCCCAGGGCAGAGAGTCTCACCTTACCCCCACCCCAACCTTCCTTTTGGGCTCTTCTAACAGTGCCTCACAGATCACCACCCCCTGCCCTCAGACTCCAAGGCAGAACTCTCAGATGCCACAAATCTGAGGAGGACACAGGCAACGCGTCACTAAGACATTTATGTTCCAGACCAGAATTCTCAACACTGGGGTCTTGGGGATAAATTACCTGAAATTAGGACTGTCCTGAACACCATGTGTGTTCAGTCGTCACCCCTTGGCTGGCTGACTAGGACCCCCAAACTTTCCAACTCCAGTGTGAGGAATGGGATGTCACAGCTCCAGTGTGAGGCCCTGGACACCGAATGCTTCTCCCTCTAGTAACTGCAGTCTCCTCCTTTGTCCAACTTCCCAGGGCCTGTGCCCACCCTGGGCCGGATTCCATGACCAGGACAAAGCTTCTATCCTCACGCAGCTCACAGAGTCAACAAGTCCCAAACCACACTGTGGGCACTTGTCTCACATGTCTTCCCTTCTGGTCAGCTCTGCATCTCTGTGCCTAAGCCCCAGCCCTTGGTGAGTGGCGTGGCTCCATCTCATTCCTCCTTACATGACCACGGATCAGTGTGTTCATGCCTTCGGCTCCTGGGTCCTAGGTCCTCCCTCATTCTCTTTACTTTGCAGAACCAGGCTAACCCCAGGCATCAGGCTTCCCACCCTGGTTGTAATCGATCACATGGAGCCTAAGAGACAGACATAGGACAAAGTTGCCAGGGAAACAGTCACCACCAACATCCCATAGGCCCCTCTCAAACTGAGCCTCTGTGAGTCTCCACTCCTTGTCCCCACCTCAGATGTGGCCTCTGAGACAGGGATTAAAAGTATGATTGCTTGTGTTATAAAGAGTTGAGGCCAGTTTTGTGGAAACAAATTCGAAAGCCTATCCAGATGACTAGTCTTCAGTATAGATTAGGAGATGGTAATCATATTTACACCTTTGACAACCATTTGAATCCCTTTAACAGTCTAGTGAAGCCTATGGACCCCATCTCAGAATATTTTAAAATATACTAACCACAAACAAAGATGACAGAGGAAATAAACTGCATGGCTGTGTAGTTATGATAGCATTTTATTAAAAAATGTGATTCAGTGGGCCCTCCCTGTGGCGCAGC
>NW_004567116.1:27231529-27232514 GCF_000260355.1 Condylura cristata
GAAGCCTCTCACCCTCCGCATCTCTGGCCTGTACCCCAGTTCTATATGAATAAATAAATAAATCTTTAAGAAAAAAAAGTGATTCAATAATAGTTGAGCTTCCTGATTAACCTATTAAATAAGTGCTAACAACAGATCTTGTCATCACCAAATTTTTGACATAGTAAGCATAGCAACAACTTCTGTAAGATGCTATGAAAATATCTGTGACTTTTTTTATTCACAAACATTTAATAGTCCTGCAACCTCCAGCCCAGTGATGCCCCCCTTTCCCAGACTCCCCTTACCTGGCCTCCCATCACCCTTCTAGCATCATCTGTCACCTGGGATGCCTCTTGATGGCTGTGGCTAAAAGAGAAGCAAGTCTGGCATGGGTGAGGAGCTAGGAACTGTCCCATGCCTCCCCACAACTGCAAGATCTGGGGGTCCCACCCTCTGTGGCAAGCCCTTGGGTCACTCACACAGGAATCAAGAGAGACATGAGTGGAGCAGCCATAGCTAGCACCTACTCACCTGGAGTCCTGGGCAGGCTCAAGCTGCACCTCAGCATTGCCCCGGGGTGTGGGTGCTGCTGCTGGGAAGGGGAATTACTCAGGACTCAGGTGATAGCTCCCTTTGTTGGACAAGCAATCACAGTCCCCCACTGCCTGCCTCCCCTACCCCTCTCCAACACCACTAAGAAACACACTCCCCATTCTGTCTTCCTGCAGCCTCTCAATCTTCTCCTTCCCTTTCTAGTTAATCTTCTCCAGCAAGGCCAATAAGAGCCTCGCTCTTTCCTGCTCCCTTCTGCGCCCCAGTTCTCTCCAGTTCCCCACCTTGAGTCTCTTCCGCTCAGCCTACTTTGAGACCCTCTCTCCTGGCTGTCGTCGGCCTCCCTTCCCTTCGGAGCCCTTCCCAGAGCTTCTCCCGGGTTGTCCTTCCGTGCTCCCTCCAATCTCTTTTTCCTCCCATTCTCCAAGCAGCCCGGTTCGATTCCCCCAGC
>NW_004567116.1:27233064-27313859 GCF_000260355.1 Condylura cristata
ATCCATCTATCTATCTATCTATCTATCTATCTATCTATCTATCTATCTATCTATCTATCTATCTATCTATCGATACAGCTCTAAAATGTGTGTATGTATGTCTACACACACACACGTGCACACATAACCTTACATATATATATATGTAAGGTTATATATATACACCTCAGAATTCCCTGGAGGCAAAAAGGTCCTGGAAGCCCTTCATACCAGAGACCCCAGATGCTGGTGTGAGTCCAGTCTTTCCATCTCCTTTCACCCAGTTCCTGTGACATGCCAGGAGTCAAACAACAGTAGGGCTCAGAACTTCAGAGCTCTGGTTTATGCTCCCATCACTGCTCACTACTGCCTCCACTTGGACACCCAAGTTCCCACCCTAGCCACAGTTTTGAACACCTCTAGGGAATGGATCATACCTTAGTCCTCTCTATATCCAGCCTGGCTCAGTCCCCAGCTCAGGAAATGTTGACTGAATGACTGATGTTCTTCACTCTACCATATTACTGCTCACACCAATGTCAATTTTGACAAAAAAAATTTTTTTGACAAAAAAAAAGTATGCTTTGTACATAAGGTACATTCTCTGTCCAGGAAAAAATTTGATGGTGGAAATGTGGATCTGAGAGCTTTGGAAACCTCATTTACTTGACCAACTAAGTGTTGTAACACCCACTAGATACCAGATCTTGCAGATGATGGTGGTGGTGATGTGGGCTCCAATAGACTCCTGGGTATGGGGATCATTCATTCATTCATCTATCAACAAAATTGTCATGGATTCATTCATTGATTCACTCATTCATTCATTCATCTATCAACAAAATTGTTGTGGGGTCATTCATTCATTCACTCATTCCTTCATTCACCCATCCATCCATCCGTCCACAAAATTGCAGAGTACCTATTCTCCCCCACACTTTGTTTCAGGAATCTACTGGTAAGTAAGGCATCCACAGTTACCCCACACAGGATGAATGCATGGGCATACACAGAAGATGAGGTGAGAGCCAAGGATGGAGTCTTAAAGTACTAGTCAAGAAATGGGGAAGACAGTATTGTCTCATAGAAAGATTGAAAAGGAATATTTATAGAATGGAGAACCGGGACTCGATGTTGTCCTCAAAACCAGGAGGGACACATTTTAAGCACTTTAAGATTTCCCACAGAAGTCTCTGAGGGTACTGGCCATGTGTAAGAAGGATTAGGATGCTCGTGGAATACATTCCCCCTAAGAGGACTTCTGTCATGTTAAGTGGACTCTAAATATAAAATAAACAACTGTAGGACATATTTCAGTTATGTACCAATGGATGATCAAGGAAGTCATATGGAGAGGGATATATTTTGTGTGTCTTTGACTTTTGAAAAAAAAAAGACTTTACCTTTTATAGCTGACTAATCAACTATGCTAACATAAGAATAAGGACAATATTTCAAGGTAGTTCTTCAGCAGGGAACTAAATCTTAAACTGGGAAAATGCTGGGGGGCTTTAGGTACTCCTGAAGTTACAATTGTAGGTGGTTCATTGATTTGGGCTGCTATGTACTTACCTGTCTCCTGACATGGTGCACACAGGTTAGGCCCCCACCCTGGGTTAGATCCAAGGCACAAGCTTCATAATTATTGATTCTCACTCTCTCCATTAACATCTATTTCATTTCTGACCCTCCTCTTTCACTCAGTCTATCCCAGGTTCCTTACTATTTTTGTACCCCAACACTAGACTAGAGAGCTGAGAATACATAGATTGAATCAAATGAAAAACAAGGACCCTGGTTCTTGGGTAAAGGTCAGTTTTAAATCAGGATGTCATGTTGCCAATCGCTCCATGCTGCAATCAGTGTGTGTGTGTGTGTGTGTGTGTGTGTGTGTAAAATGGACTGGGAAGTCGATTGCGAAGGGGCACACCCACCCACTAATTCAGGCCCATAAGCCACACTAGACCCAGTCAAGGAATTCACAGATCAAAGATTTCTTCCTGGTGGAAAAGCCCATGAGAAGGACATTATGGAATGTACACTGAGGTGCATGGCAGGGATGGCAGACAGCCTCGGGAGAGTGAACGGGATTCTATTTTTTTTTTTACAACAGTTTATTTTTACATCATTTTGTACATTTTTTTTTTTCCATCTCAATTGTAGTCCCCGCGGGTTTCCCATCACCAAGTCACCTGTGTGCCATGGGATTCTATTTTCTTATCTAGAGAAAACTGAGTAAATTCTCCCACTAGAGAGTCTCAGATCCTCTATATTCCAGGTCCTACAAAAATGCTCCAAACTCCTCACGCCTTCTGAGAGCCATTCCCTCAACCGTGAGTGGTGCGGGTGGAGGGGGGTCATGCCAAGAGGAGCGCTGGCCTCAGCCACACCCCTCACAACCACACTCCAGTCTACCGGCGTCAGTCAGTGACGGACGGGATGTTCAGGGCCTGCAGTCGGCCGCCTCGGAAGGCCCCGCCCCACCTGCGCCAGGCCCCGCCCCCAGCGCACCCGGGCGGGTTGAGGTCGCGGCGCCTGCCAGCCCTGGATAACCGGCACCCCAAGCGCAAGAAGTGCAGCGGCGTGAACTCTGTCTGGCCCAGCCATGGACAGGAAGGTGGCCCGAGAATTCCGGCATAAGGTCAGACCCTCTAGGGGCCCCTCTGCACCCCGGGCCTCAGAATCCCCGGGCAGAGAGCCCTGGTATATAGACAACCCTGGGGCCACCCACTTCCTTTTTCAGTTGGCCAGACAGCTGTGGGCTGAGGCTGGGAAGATCTTGGGTCTTTGGTGGCCAGCAGGGATCCCCAATAAAATGAGGAGAGGTCGCCGGGACTGGTCCAGGTGTGGGGACCACCTAACTGATCCTAAAAGTGTCCTTTCTCCTTCAGCCTTCTAGGGGCTGGAACTTCTCAGGGCTTGGAATTCTTTCCAGCCTGAAACAGGGACTTTCTCTGAGATGCCCCATAATGGCAAATGCTCCTGTGCCCCACTTCACAGTGCTTCGTTTCTCAGGGTTGTTGGAACATGTGAAGGTGGAGGGCTAATACCCAGAGGTGAGCGTTGGCAGGAAGGGGAGCTGGACTTCTGTGTGTATGTGTGTCCCTTGTCTTAAAAATATAAGTTAGAAACACTTCAGGATGAGTCCTTCCTGCTTAGAGTATTTATTAGGGTCTGAGATGCAACTGTTTAACCAGTGGTCAGTGGGAAGAAGGGAGGAGGGGCAGGCAGCCAGATCCTCCCAGCAGAGCTCATCTGTACTGGTGGGTCCCAGAGAGGGGCCTCATGGGTGGTTCCAGACCCTCCAAAACCACCCTAGAACACTGGGGATTCCACCCAGGGCATTTCCATAAGTGTTTCCAAATCTGTACAGGTGCCACTGAGGCCCTGAGACAGAGAAGACCTTTCAAGGGGATCTGGTGTGGACCTCCCCATGCCTCAGAGCCCAAAGGTGGGTGGGTGGGGCGTCTTGGGGCTACCCACAGGCCCTGCCTCAGTGACTACATACTCTGAAGCCCTCCCATGGTGGTGTTGGTGATGGGGAACCCCTTCCAGTGCCTGAGGGGACGATGCTCACTATCTGACAAGGTCAGAGTACTAACAGCTCTTTCCCCACCCAGAGGCCCAGGGAAGGCAGAATCAGCCAGTGTGAAAGCCACAGGGGATAAAGGCCAGGGGCTTGGCCAGAAGCCTGGAGTCAGTCATTCATTAAGTAAACATGTTTTGAATACCCACTCTAGGCTGGACCCTGTCAGTGCCTCAAATTGCTAGTTTTGTGGAAGGCCATCCCAATACTAAGAGTTGCCCATCCTGGGGGCTGAGTGTTGGGGATAAAGATTTGGTGGTGACCCACAGGAGGCAAATGCATGGACTAACGCCTCCCGCCCAGAATGGGGCCTTCGCCATCCCAGGGTGACAGGTGGCTTCAAGTACAGCAGGAGTTTGGTTGGGGTTAGTGAGTAGCAAGGGGAGCATGAGACATGTTCACCAGCGCATCCTGTTGCAAAGGAACATGAGGGGAGAAATTTTAGCCTCAGAGGACATTTGGTGAGTGTAGATTTCAGACAACTCACTTTGAAGAAGCACAACACCCCGGCCCCCACCACAGAACTTGGGCTTGAATTTCATTTTCCTGTCCCTGAGTTGAAAGTAAGGCCAGGTCCTATTTTTTCTCTCTCTAGGGTACTACTTCTTCCTCTTTAAAGAAATTATTTCTGGGGTCCCTGGTATCACAATGGGCCCCTGAATTAGCCCCTTTCCCCTTCTGCAGGCCCCACAGACAGCAAAGGGCCTCAGGCTTCTGTGTTCCCACTGCCCTGCTCTTTCACATCACAAGAGTCATTACCTATTAATGCTCCGGTGCATACAGGTGGGGCAGGTGCCTGGATTGGACTTTGTGCCCTGCTGTTTCCAAGGCGGCAGCAGCCTTTCCTTCCCAGGTTGGAGGTCATCCGAGAACAAAGGATAAAACAGCAGAGACTAGAGAAGGGGACACACCAGCATACTGGGTGAAATTTACACCCAGTTGTTGGCTATTCTCTAGAAGTTCCTTCTTTAGTGCTTCAGAATAAATTTACTGCCTAAAAATGAGTTGTTGGAGGAGGGACTAACGGTAGTACGTTGTTATAAAAAGTGCTATGTGACCGTTGAATAAGTTATTCACCTCTCTGTGCCTTGGTTTTCTAATTTGTTAAATGAGGATGACAGTATTATTTAACTAATATGTATATTGTTGGATGAAAGCTACATATATTTAGTAAGTATTCATGGGTTGATGCCTATTGTTGTTTGTTATCTAAAGTTAGACAGTACTGTTTAACTAGTATGTGAACTAGAACTCAGGTCAAACCTCAACCCTGTCACTCACTGCCACTGGGTCCTTGGACAATCACTTAATCTCTCCAAGCTTTGGTTTTCTCAACTATTAGGTGAGATTCGTAGTTGCTTTCCTTATGGACAAGTTAGCATTAAACAGGAATTCGCCACACCATAGTAACACAGTTCTCACCAGGAGTCTATTCCTCTGGGCTTGTCCAGTTACTCAAGGCCACCAGACTGTGCTTCTCCTGGTCACAGTCTTGGGCTAGGATTCCCAAGGGGGTAAAAGGGAGACATCAGAGACCAAGGCATCTCCCCCAGAGAGCCAACTTTTCAAAAGAAGCCTCCCTCCTACTTACTATACCTACATATTACAGGAACTTGGTTACTCATTTGCTCAAAAAGTATTTATTGCTTGTTCAGTAATCTTGCAGTTAGAGGTATCTATAGTGTATCCTGCCAAAAGACAGACATCTGGGTGGAGTAAAATAAATAAGGTCAGAAAGAGCCCTTGCCTTCTAGGGATTTGCTAGTCATTCATTCATGCAATAAATACTGACTGAGCTCCTAATATATGCCAGCAGTCATTGAATGACATGTCAAAGTCCCTGCCCTTTTAAAGACACATTCTAGTGGGGAAGACATAACAAGTAAGACAACAGACATATCATTTAATGCCAGGTAGTAATAAACGCTATAAAAAATAAAAATAAACTGGAGTGGGGAGGGGGTTAGAGGGTAACAAGATGGTAGTCTCTAGGGTAGCAAGGTCTCTCTGAGGAGCATTTTGAGTAGAGGTCTGGAAGAACTGCAGGAAGGAAAACCGGGGATATATGTGGAAGAACATTCCAAGAGAGGGAACAGCAAGTACAAAGGCCCTGAGGCAGGCACC
Source organism: Condylura cristata (assembly GCF_000260355.1). Taxonomy (NCBI): domain Eukaryota; kingdom Metazoa; phylum Chordata; class Mammalia; order Eulipotyphla; family Talpidae; genus Condylura; species Condylura cristata. The sequence goes on from NW_004567116.1 coordinate 27,238,754, forward strand.
TACTTGTCCTCAAGAAAAGCAAGAATAAGATGGTGGTTCTGAGAGGAATTATGAAACAGAATGCAGTGGGAGCTGGATCAGAGGGGAACCTGTAGCCATGTCCAGTTCTTGGGTTTAGTCCTGAGTGTGATGAGAAGCCAGCTGAGGAGTGGCATGATTCATTTACATTTAAAGGGGATTGCTGTGACTGTGAGGGCCAGGAGCAGAAGGTGACCACAGCTAGGATGTTCCTGCAGTAGCCCAGATAGGGGCTGACAAGATGAGGCGTGGCCTGGGGAAGTGCGTGGCTGGATCCATTCATCCAGCCATGTTAATAGAGGGACCACTTTCTGCAAACTGCTGAGAATATAGAATTTATATTCAATTATTCTTACTTAGTTTTATTTAACAAACACTTAGACTATACTACTTGCAGCCCTCCCCCTGGAGGTGATCCACTTGGTCAGCAGACCTCTCCCGTCCTGCCTGCCGCTCCCCTCAGCAGTGTACTTTGTCGATCTGCCTGTCCTGCTCCCCACTGTCTCTGGTGAATCCTCTCTCTGCTCCTGTTCCTCTGGCTTGTACCCCAGTTCTGTATGCATAAATAAGTAAACTCTTTTTTAAAAAAGAATATACTACTTGCTAGGCACAGTTCCAAGCAATTAGCCATTATTAACTCCATAACTAAGTTTAAAAAATTATTAACTTTTCACTGAAGATTAAAGTCCTATGAAATAGATTTTACTACCCCCACCCCTTTCAGATGAGGACACAGACCCACATGGAGAGGGGGCTTGCTGGCCTCCCCCTCTGCTCTCCCCAAGTGTTGGAGTCACAGCTGATAAAGAAAGCACAGAACAGCTTGGGGAGCTCCATTCAGAGGGGGGAACAAGTGCCACCATCTGCCGGGAGAGTGACAGAACTGGCTTAGGGAGGGAACCCAAGGAGGAGCAGGGCAGGAAGCATTGTTCCTAAAGGATTTGGGGTGGGGGTAGGGCACTACTGAACTGGAGGCACTACTGAAAAGCCCAGATCCAGCACGGAGGAAGCTCGGAATCAGCACCCCACTCCCTTTTGCCTCAAGGCCTCTCACCTCCTGCTGACTGAACTCAACTGGAAGCAGAGGGTCGGGAGCCCAGCAAGGCTTACTGGTACATGGGGCAGGACAGAGAAGGCTTGAGCCCAGCAAGGCTTACTGGTACATGGGGCAGATCAGAGAAGGCTGGAGAGTGGGCCTGGGGGCAAAATGAGAAAGCTCCACATTTGGGGGTCCTTCACAATTTGGAGCCCTGGCGGTAGCCTTAAATTCTTTACATATAGTCACTCATTTAATCCCCACCACAGGCCTAGGAGGACACATGTGAGGGAGGGGAACAACATGTATTTGTTATTGCTTTTGTAAGGGTCAGGAGCCAGCCAGACACAGGCACATGGAAGGTGCAGTTGCCCCAAGCAGAAGCAGATATTCGGGAGTGATAACCTCACACGCGTTTGTCACACGGGTTAACGCAAGCTGGCAGAAAAATAAAGTTCCAGTTTCTTCTCAAAATTTTCCACCTGGTCGTTTCTCCCCCAACCTAAGCTTCTAAAAACCCTTCTTCCCCCTCCCTCAGTGCGACTTCTCTGACCTCAACTCTCTCTGGAGTCAGTGAACCTCACCAGAGTGCAGAATTAAACCTACTTTTGGTTTTACTTTTGGTTTTACCTCCCTGACTCTTTTTGTCCCCCTGACTGTGCGGAACCTTTCAGCTTCCCTTCTCCTTCTTTAGCTGGGTGCATGCAGCCTGGGGTTGAATTTGCATGAGTTAAAGGTTGTGTGTTCCTCCCCTGGGCAGCCGCCCTGGAAGGCCAGTCCATGTGGAGGGAGGTAGGGATATGAGGCTGGGCAGGTCCCAAAGGTTGATCCCAGAATTTCCCTTCGTGTCCAGACAAAGGGCCTGACCCTGTGAGGTTAGAGGAGCCCCTCCTGTCCCCCCATCTTCCATACAGGCCAACAGTGCAGCGCTAGTTAAGCCTCAGCCAGAGAATCAGATATTGGACAGAGGGCCCAGAAAAAAAGGTGTATGGGGCTGGGGGGAATTGTCATGATAAAGAGGTCCGCCCCCACCAATTAGTTATTTGTAGATGGCAGGCTCCTTTGGATTTCTGATGAGCCACACCAAGCTCACCTAGACCCCTGCCCACCACATCAGTTTCTGTGCTCATCACCAAGAGGAATCCCAGAAAAGGAGCTACTTTCTAAATCTAGCTGGAGAAGAAGACACTGTCTTGCACCAAGTAGGGGTTCAATAAATGTGTATTAGACAAGTGCAGACAAAAAGCAAGACGTGGTAAGTGGAGACCATAGAGCATTTTGATAAAAAGCAGGGGTTTGGAAGCCCCATCTCCGAACCTCTGTTTCCTCATCTGTCTAGTGGGCATCATGGTATCCCCACCTGTGAGAGCTGTCAAAGGTAACACATGTGACGTTCTGGTCTGACCGCAATCGCCGGGCAAGAAGGGTCACAGGCTGGGATGTGGATAAGGAGGCTCTGAGCTGGTCAGAGAGATTTTAGAAAAAAAGACTGAGAGTCCCCTCAGATGAAGGCAGAGCACAGCAGGGAGGGGAGTGGGCAGTCTGGCCTGCATGGATCTGGTACCTACTCTGGTGACTAACTGGAGTGAGTTGATTGGAGACAGATAGGAGGCTGGGGCAGGTGTGTCATGAGGAGCAATGGGGAAGAGGTGGAGGGTGGAAGGCGGGAGGTGACCCAGGCAGGACTGAGCAAGAGGCTGGAGCAAAGGCTCTCAGCTGGAATACGTGGATTTCATCTGTCATGTAGCAGCCACCACCATGCAATCTGCCTGGTATAGTGCTGTTGAAGAACTACGGTGCGCCTGCCTGAGCACAAGGTTTCAGGAGAATGGAAGAAAGTGCCCTAGAGCCGGGGGTCCCCAAAGCTGACCCTTGGGCAGTCAGGCCCTCCTAGGAGTTTGCTCAAATCCAGATTCCAGGAGCAGACACCTCTAACTTTTTCAAAGGTTTTAAAGTGGAATTTGATGCTATTGCACTTGCAGGCTCTTTTCTCAGATGGAGCTTTCTCGATGTCTTGTCTTTTTAAGTGTCATTTAAATCCCAAAGAGTGAGTGAGTGTATAGTGTATGCTGCAATCAGTGTGTGTGTGTGTGTGTGTGTGTGTGTGTGTGTGTGTGTTTTCCCTGGGGATTGCCAAAGAACAGCAGTGCTATCATCCCTCAGTTACCCTGCAGACCTTTCAGGGTGGGGGATGGTGAAGGTGACCACACCACCTCCGATTTGATTTATGCTTTAGATTCAAATTTAAAAAAGCATTCCACACAAATCTGGCATGTTTCCCCAGCAGTGGTGGTATACAGATACATATTTTTTTAAGATTGATTTATTTATACATACAGAACTGGGGTACAGGCCAGAGGTACAGGGGCAGTGAGAGGATTCACCAGAGACAGAGTGGGGAGCAGAACAGGCAGATTGATGAAGTACACTGCTGAGGGGAACATGCTACACCATGTGGGTGACCTCCAGGCGGGGGATCGAACTCATGCTGAAGTGGCTTTAGTTTCTTAGTGCTGTGCTTTAACCCGCTGCACCACCAGGGAGGGTCCACAGATAATTCTTTTAAATGGACAAGTTGGTGTGGAGATAGACAGGGCATTCCGAGTGAGGATGGGGAGGTTCCAGTGTGTCGGGGAAAAGATTTGTTAGGCTGCAGCCAGGGTGCCACATAGGAAAGGGTGGAGATGACCATAGAGAAGTAGATACTGTCAGAACTGGAGATCAGGATTTGACTGGCCCAGCCTGTGACAGCGGTGTGTTTCAGGCTACCCTGAACTTTGCAGCTGTCTCAGGAGCCTGGGAGGATCAAGCAGGTGCTTCTGTCCCCCAACTTCTGGAGGTAGACTAGACTGGAAAAGAGGAACAGTGATGTAGGAGAAAGTGAGAGTGTCATTAGAGCTGGTGGGTGAACATTCTAGCAGCTGAGGTCCAAGCCATGAGTTAGTATCTTCCCTCACCTCCATAAAATGTCTGATTTTAGAGGGATGGATATAAGGCCAGGAAGAGATTGGAAATATGTATTCTTTACCTGATGCTCAGGCCATAAATCCAAGGGCTGCCCCCAACATGTTCTCTCTGTGTTTGGACAAACTGTCCTGCTCTTCCCACTCCCACCTCCCAACCTTCCAGAACTCTTGAGATATCCACGGAATGAGGCCAGGAGGCTTGCAGCTTCTAGTAGCAGCTTCTTGTTCTGGAGGCGGGGAGGAGAGGCGTCCTAGAACAAGCTGTTGGACCTAGAGGCTGGAGTAAGAAGGGGCCCAAGAACCCATTGAATCTCCAAGTTCTACCTTACATAGTCTTGTGCTAAATAGAGCCAGTATACAACACATAAAGATTCACACTGAGCTGTTCCAGGGAGTAAAATTTGGCACACCAATTCCAAATGGGATTGAGATGCTAATCAAACAGTTCCTGACCCTGACCTTGAAGTTCCAGCCACTGACGTCAATAGAGTCTAAATGATGTAACCTGACTCTTCCCCTGGGTGGTGGTGGTGGGGGGGGGGCGTGAGGTGGGTGTAGGGACATAGGGAAAGGAAGGAGTGGCCAGGAGGCTGACTAGCCAACCCAGCTTGGTCCACTACAGGGTGAGTAGACTTGCCCCTGGCACTGGAGGCACAGAACTTGGTGGTGAGGCACTTCCGGCGGGTAGGATGTGCTATTTGAGTGAGTGGCCCAAATCCTTTCTGAAATCATTCATCCAGCACTACAGCCACCATCAGGTAAGATGAAGGGTTTCTTCCAGACCAGGGAACTGACACTGGCCTTGCTTCCCTGGCACGGGTCACAGCCACAGGGTGAGCGGCAGCATAGCTGCCGTGGGGGTACATCGCTGTCCGTTGGAATTCACGTATGCATGTGTGGGTACACCCTTGTGTACATTGATCAGCACCTTGGGACGAGGATCAGCCTGGCCGCCTCTGGGTGAGCAGAGGTATCCTGCAGCCACAGCACCAGTCTGGCCTCTGCCTTCCCCGCTCCCTCACCACCCTGCACCCGAGGAGATGCTGAGGTCCCCGTAGGGGTCTGCTATGGGGTGCTGGGCCTGGAGCTGTAACTCTGCCCTTGGGTTTTCCAGGTGGATTTTCTGATTGAAAATGACGCCGAGAAGGACTATCTCTACGACGTGCTGCGCATGTACCACCAGTAAGTGTGCTGGTCCAGCTCCTGAAGACTACCCCTCTGTTTTCAAGGAGCCTGGGGGTGGATTTTCTGAGACAGGAGGCCCTTCTCCTCCATCGGGGGTGCTCAGGGCTTCTGGAATCAAATGGACACGCCATTTATTTGTCTCAGCAGGTATTTATGCAAATACTCTGTGCTAGGGACAGAGGTACATGTGAGCACGACAGACTTTTGGATGCCCTTAGGTCGGACACAGCCCCATGGGGAGGCTTCAAGTGGCTAGAGAGGCTCAAGAAAATGGGATGCCTGGGACTGGACAGGGAACGCCACCTGCCCAGCTCTAGCGTCAGGGTCTTAGCACCCACCTGCCTGTGATTCATTCAGTGCCATTTATGAACTCTTGTCTGTCTCCTGGGGAATCTAAAAATGCACAAGATAGACTTCCTTTCCTCTACTAACTCAAGGCCGCTTCATGGGCGATGGCCAGACAGATGGACAGACACTGCAAATACAGCAAACTCCAAGTTACTGCAGAATAAGTAGACACAAAAGTAGGAGTGTAAAGAGAGATGTTTTCAACTTGAATGGTAGAGGGAGAACCACGTAGGCTTGAGTTAAGGTTTTGAAGCATAAGAAGGATTTGGCAGATGGAAATGTCAGGGGAGGCCATTTGAGGATGAGGGAGCAATACAGCTGAGATGTGGAAACGTGACCCACGTGGTATGAGTGAGACGTGAGCTTGGGGAGCAGCGCTTGGGGTGCACAGGGGCCGTACACAGCACCCACCTGGAGCAGTTCCATGGACCCGGGTCATAGATGCCCTGAGTCAGCCCAGGAGAACGGGTTGCGTCCTCCGGGAAGTGGGGCCTTTGAAGTGTATTGAGAAATGGGGTGATTTACATTTAGAAAAGATGAGAGTGGGCAATTTGGCAAGCAACTGGGAGAAGCGCAGGTCAGAAGTGTGAGGAGGCGGCAGGGGAGTGAGCCTGGTCACTGGCATCTCACACGGCGCTTTCTCATCGGGAAAGATCTTGGGCTTCAGACTTAAACAAAGCTGAGTTTGAATTCTGCTGAATTTTACCAGCAAAATGGGCTAGCAATCCCATTAACAATCCCGACCTAGGCCCTCCTAGGTGGTGCAACTGGTTGGGACGCAGCACTGCAAGCTAGCTGTAGCTGCTTCAGTGCGAGTTTGATCCCCACCCTGGAAGTGACCACATGGTGCAGGAGACTCTCCTGCTTCACCTGCTGCTCCCCTCAGCAGTGCACTTCATCGATCTGCCTATTCTGTTCCCTGCTCTGACTCTGGTGACTCCTTTCACTGCCCCTGCACTTCTGGCCTGTACCCCAGTTCTGTATGCATGGATGAATAAATCTTTAACAAGAAAAACAACAATCCTGAACTCACTGCTTTCCTTACGATATTTATATGAAAGAACAAAGCTCCTCCAAAGCTCCTGATCCATCGTTCTAGAATATGGACCTTTCAGGAGAATCTCCTCCTCACTGGCCTCAGCCCAGTGAGTGAGGACCCAGATAAGCACTTCTTCTTCTGGGAGTTCTAGGGTCACAGGAATCATGGTTATGGGTGTCCCTCCTCTCTGCAGGACCATGGATGTGGCTGTGCTGGTGGGAGACCTGAAGTTGGTTATCAATGAACCCAACCGCCTGCCGCTTTTTGATGCCATCAGGCCCCTGATCCCGCTAAAGCACCAGGTGGAATATGACCAACTGACTCCCCGGCGCTCCAGGTGCAGAAGGAGCCCCAGGCTCGAGATGGGTGGGAGAGGACAGCCTGGGAAGGATGGGGCTGCTGGCTAGTGGGTGGTGCATCACCCACCTTTTCTACCATGGCAGAAAGCTGAAGGAGGTGCGTTTAGACCGTCTGCACCCCGAAGGCCTCGGCCTCAGCGTGCGTGGTGGTCTCGAGTTCGGCTGTGGGCTCTTCATTTCCCACCTCATCAAGGGCGGCCAGGCAGACAGCGTTGGGCTCCAGGTGAGCAAGCCGGGTCTGCGGTCCTGAGGTGGGGTTTGGGGGGGGCGTGGGGGAGGGGTTAGGGTAGGGGAGGCAGCTGGGCTCTGGCTTCCTGCTTCCTTCCTCCCTCACTCAGAATTTTACTGTCCCACCTATTTCGTAAGTTTAAGAATTTATTGACCCTTTCTTGGGATGGTGGGCTGTGTGGCCACTCACCCTTCTGAGCCTTTGGAAAAGGAAAAAATTGATTTATCCTGGAAGATTTTCCTCAGGCCCCTGGAAATCAGACTGCCCCAAATTGCCTGTTTTCCTGAGTCCAAATAGGAAACTAACTCCCACTCCCAGCTACTGCTGTTGCTACACATCCCCCAACATCCCCTGCTTACCATAGGAACAGCGTAGTTATGTCCTGGCTCCTGAAGCTTTGGACATGACGCCTTTACTGGAAGAGGAAAGAAAAGCCCCAGTATAGTGTGGTGTTCAGGGCATAGACTCCAGAGCCTACGTGTCCTGGTTTTACTATACAACAGCTGTGTGACTTTGGTGAAGGTACTTAACCCCATGTCTCAGTTTCCTCTTCTGGAAAATGGGTATAATGATAATAGTACCTTCCTCATCAGGTTGCTACAAAGAATATATGAATTCATATAAAATACTTACAATGATGCCTGGCACACTAGAGCTCTATGTTGAAACAGACAGGGAGCTAGTAAACATCTAGAATGTGCCAGGTAACCTGTCCACAACCAGTTTTCCTTTTGTGCCCAAGTGGCCTATTTCAAAGAGATGACAGAGGTTCTGAGACTTTACCAAGATTCTCGGCCACTAAATGACAGAGTCAGGATTTGAACTCAGGCCCCCTGACTGACAAGCTCAAGGCAGCTTTCAGCTCCCCAGGTGCCTCTCTTAGGGTCCCCACACCTCAGTGCCTGAGCAGAGATGGGCAGACCTCCAGGTCTCCCTCCTGCTAGAGGCCGGAATTGTGTTTTTGATGTCCAGATAAAAGAGGCCTTTCCTACCATTCCACCCAGCCCTCGCCCCTCCCAGCACCGCCGGCACATTCGTTATCAGCATCCCAATCCAAGCTGCCAAGCCAGAGGCTTCAGGGGGCCTGAAGGGTAATGCACAAGACACCATGGGCCGGGAGGTGGAAACTGGGAGCTGACAGACATTGCTTTGTTCTAAACCCCTGTCTCACGGCTCGCTGGTGGCATCTGAAATTTCAGACCCTTCATTATTCCTCTCCTGTGCGGCACATTTTCCAGCCCAGAAGTGCATCCAGAGAAAAACATAATGAGCTCCTCTCTTGGCGTCACGGAGGCCTTTTTTTCCAAAGTGAGCTTGTGTCCTCCGACAAGCATTTCCCAACAATGCCTCAGTGATGGGGAGCACCAGGGCATTTTAATGAAACTTAAGAGTTTTACCTTTCTGCCGGTTTCATGGGGTTATGAATTATTGACCCTCTCTTGCCCCGATGGGCTCATCTCTCCTTTGTGCCTCTGACCCTCAGATCACCATTTCACTGTGGCCCTTGCATAAAGGACCTTTTGCAGGGCTCCATGAAGGAGCCAGAGAGAAAGGAAAGCTGATCCTGCAACCTGAGCCAGGAACTGCGTGGGAATCATTCCGGCTGGGGTCCCCGGCGTGTTCCTCAGCAGCTAGACAGGGAACTCCTCTCAGAGGAGCTTGGGGAAATGTCTGTGTCCATTGACCTGTCTGAGGTTGGGTTTCTGGGGGAGATCTTGTGCTTGAGAGTAGTTGGGAGAAGATTCTGGAAGGCAGAGAAGGGGCATGTGCAAACAGCCTGACTGGACTGAAGGTCCTACTGATTTAGCCTCTGAGACTGGGTCCCGGTTGTGGGGCTTGTACCGACCCCCACCCCCAGCCAGGCCCTACTAGCTCTGGGACCCCATTTCTCAGGTCATCCCCCCTGCTGGAGATAATTTAGTTTTTTTTTTTTTTCAAGTGTCCAGTCTGAACCTGCATCCTCTGCCCTACGCAATGCGGCCTGCACTGCCGGCTTGCTGGATAGTCCAGGACAGGAGACTGCGTCTTTGAGCCTTGGCTGGTCCTAGATGCAAAACGGACAAAATAGTCCCTGCCTTTCCTAGAGAACCTGAGAAATGTGAGGGAACTCGAGGGCTCAAACAGGTGGCTAGGATCCAGAATGGACAGGGTTCAAGGAACTGAAGCCGGCGTGATCAGGTGCCCTTTTCCCAACAGACAACACTTGTCTGTTAGTGAGACCTGATTTCAATGCCAGCATTACAGGGTGACCCTGAACAAGTCACCTCACCTCTCTGAACTTCAGCCTCCTCATCTGATTAACAGAGATGCAGGATTGTTGTGAAGCGGGTGAAAGCAGCTGGGCTAGCTGTTCTCCCCAGAGATCGAGAGAACTTTTAGCAAACCCTTCCCCATGGCACCTCTCGACAGTCTATCAGTCCCTGAAAAGAGTGTCTGTGTTCCAGTGCAGAAGGGAAGTATTCAGGCGGCAGTAGTAAGAAGGGACTCCATGGCATGTTCTAAAGGATAGGAGCCAACCTAGGGACCCTTCAGAGGCTGTGTGCCCTAGCCCCAACTCAGATCCCACACAGTCAAATTGTAGCCCCCCACACACGTACCAAAGGTCAGCACACATGCTGTGTGTGAGCTAAGCCCACAGCTGACCCTCACTGGTCTCATACTGGAGGGGTATCCCGGACCCAGCGTCTGTTTTGCAGCTCACATGTCTATGACCTTGGACAGAACATCACCACCCTGTGCCTCTGTTTGGAGTACTGTAGTGGGTCCTTGCAGCCCAGCCGTTTTACTCAGTGAGGAGCTTCAGGTGCTTGGAGGTGCCCATGGCAGTGTCCAGCAGGGGGCGATCTCACCATTGACTTATATCCAGGGCTGGCCGGCCAGCTAATCCCCAGCTCTTGCCATAGCCCAAGTCTAGTGATGGAATGAGGCCCAAGTCCTGAGAAGAGGTCTCCGACCAGAGTATTTAGGGCACAGGCCCAAATAGTGATAGCAGTCATTGATTGATGAATTACTTTAAGCCAGGTGCTAGCCAACTCAATATTCATGCACTCACTTAATCCTCATAGCAATCACTGTGTTTCCCCATTTCACAAAAACTGAGGGTCAGCAAGTTCACAAAAAACTGAAGGTCAGCAAGTTCATGTAGCTATTAAGAATAAAATCAAAGCTTTGACTAAGCTGTGTACGTGTTTGCTTATCTCAGAATAGTCATTCAGCGGTCAGGGGTATGGCAGGATGAAAATGTACATCACACTTCCATTAAATGGTTAAAAGGATGAGTTTGTGGGAAAGGCTGAACTGGGGGGGTGGGGGTGATGTAAGCTCGAGTCAGCAGTCATGAAAGTGCCCTACCCCAACTCAGTTATGGTGCTGCTGTGATTAACAGAGACAGGGAGCCTGCCTGCTGGGGGCAGTGGGGCAAAAGTCAGGAAGAATCTGCTTGAATCAGGGTGAAGGGTCACCCTTTCCATGGATTCCAAAACCTGACGGTGTCCCAATGAGATGGAAGGGAGGCTGGAGTTTGGGTACAGAATCCTGAGCTGCAGTCCCAGCTCTGTGGCCTCAACTCTGTGCCCCTTTTCCCACCTCAATTTCCCTACCTGTGACTGGGACAGAAAGACTGGGCAGAAGTGCCACGTGTCCTTGGATGCACCAGGTTGGTGGAGGGTTGGTTGATTGTGAAGACATAATTTTCTGAAGGGAAAAACGGCCATCAACCCCTTTGCTGGAAAACAAGCCTAGAGTCTCTGGCAGTGAGTCTGTCCAGCTGCCTGATGTTCATTCCTTCTGTCCCTGGCCAAGGTAGGGGATGAGATTGTTCGGATCAATGGATATTCCATCTCCTCCTGCACCCATGAGGAGGTCATCAACCTCATCCGTACCAAGAAGACTGTGTCCATCAAAGTGAGACGTGAGTGAGGCCAGAAGACGGGGTCGCTGGTGATGGGGTGGGGTAGGCAATGGAGTACCCAGCTCCTGGGGAAGGAAAGAAGAGCAGGGGACCATCCTCATATCCATGCCTTTCTCTTGCAGACATCGGCCTGATCCCTGTGAAGAGGTGAGCAGACCTCCCTGTGGGCTCAGCATCCTGGGAACAGCCCTGCAGTCTGAACAGCGCTGCCCCTGACCATGGGCAAAGACCCCAGGAGGAGTAGATCTGTCTTTGGGGCCTATTCCAAACATCTCTCCCTAATAGCCCCACTTTTACTTTCTCTTCCCCACAGCTCTCCAGATGAGCCCCTCAAATGGCAGTTTGTGGATCAGTTTGTCTCAGAATCTGCGGTAAGCATCCGCACCACCGCTGATGGGATCTGCATGGGATGGCCTCCAAGAAAGGACAGCTAGTCCTGATTGGAGGACTTGCTATGAATGTGCCTTCAGGGGCTCCATCCAGGTCCCCAGGGCATGTAGAATACCTCCATGGGCAGTGGGTCTACCTCCAGGCCCTGCTGGTGCAGACACCCTCCCCAGTGATAAAAAGGCAGCTGGGCTCATGTGGAAACAGCATGCTCACCCTGGAGATCTTCTGGGCCCGAGGCCATTTGTATATACATGGGCACCCAGTAACTCTTATCCTGTCCCTCCTCCAGGGCGGGCGGAACAGCCTGGGCTTCCCCGGGAGTCGGGAGAACAAGGAGAAGAAGTTCTTCGTCAGCCTGGTGGGCTCGAAGGGCCTTGGCTGCAGGTGGGTGGCAGGCACACCCTGGAGCTCGCTCGTAGCTAGTGATCCCAGTGGGCCTCTAACCTCTTTACTTTCTCACTGCTGTTTCTGAGCTGACACTTCTTGATGCCTGATTTTCTCTTTGAGCTTCACAACAGCCCTATGGGGCCAGGGCAGCTCTAATAGTTTCCACTTTACAGATTAAGAAATTGAGGCCACCCCAAAACAGAGTCATGTCCTTTTGGTGAATCCTTGAGTCACAGTAAAATAAAACTGTCCAGTTGGCCATCTGTCACAGTTCCCTAGTCAGCTACTACCTTGGGAACTTCCCTAGGGGGCATCCAAGGAATTACAAACAGGCATTGGGCCACCCAGGGCACTCTTGCTCAGCATGTAGGTGCTGCAGTTACAGGTCTAGCTTTAGCCCCTGCTCTGCATTGATGAACTCTAGAACCTTGGATTGGACCTCACTGCTCTGAACCCCAGTATCTTCCAGGATGCCAAGAGAGGTAGAGTCAGAGATGACAAATAGGTTTCCTATCCTGTACTGTCTCTAATCAGTTACTAGTGGCTGCTTGAAGTACTTTGAAAAGAACTCTCAGACTGTGCCAGGCTTGGTGGGAAAGTGCTGTGATCAATTAGTAATGTCTGCACAGGTGGCGGTGGAGGGGGCGAATGCTACAGTACAAGAGCTATCCTTACTGTCGGAGCACTGGGAAGCAAGCAACTTGCTTAGTCCTGGGATAGAATGAGGAGTTTGATGAAAACCTGTAGAGGAGACAGCATTTGAGTTTAAAGGAATAAGTAGGAATGTGCTAGAAAGAGAGAAGAAATATCATTCGTAAATGTATTGGAGGTGGGGATGGTCAGAGGGAATTACAAATAGTGGTCTGTGGCTATTGCCACAGGGAAAGGAGCGATATCATTCGTAAATGTATTGGAGGTGGGGATGGTCAGAGGGAATTACAAATAGTGGTCTGTGGCTATTGCCACAGGGAAAGGAGCGAGACAGTGGAGGGACATGGGCACTGAGTTGGCGGGTGGGCTCCATGCAGAGGGCTGTGTGTCACACACTACACGCTGAGACATGAGCAGGTGCAGCAAGACAGAGACTCCTTTACATTCCCACCTCTTCCACAGCATTTCCAGTGGCCCTGTCCAGAAGCCTGGCATCTTCATCAGCCATGTGAAGCCTGGCTCCCTGTCTGCAGAAGTGGGGCTGGAGGTGAGTGGCCTGGGCTGGTCTCACTGGGGCCCCAGTCAAGTGTGGGGCCAGACTGATCACACAACCCTCTCTTGGAAGTCACTGGCTGATAATTCCTACATTACCCCACCCCCAAGTCTTCATAGAGGCTACACTTTCTGTAGCCTTCGCCAGCTCCTGAGGTTAGGAATGTAGTAATAATAACAATCATTGTTTAGTGGATAGACCTTGTCCTTTAAAATGTGAAAGAACTCTGAGCAGTAGGTTCTGTCTTTGTCTTCATTTTACAGACGAGGAAGCCAAGAACTAGGGGAAGTATGTGATTTTTCCAAGATTATGTACCTAGTATAATAAGACTGGGATTCAAACCTAGGTGGCCTGATGCCAGAAATCAAAGTTCTTAATCTCTGCCTTGGACAAGTTACTTTCTGTTGCTGTGTTTCAGTTTCTCTCCTGAGAACAGGTATAATAGCCATTCTTTTAGAGTCATTGTGTGAATTAAACGAGTTAATGCATAAGCTTAGGGCTATGCCTGGCACATAGTGAAGGGATAGTTTAGGTAATAGATAGATAGATAAGAAATATTATCTATTATGACTCAGTACAGCCTCTGCTATCTGAGAAGCCCGTAGGTTTCCATGTCTACAGACTTTTTAAAACAAATGTTGTAAATTTAACCAAAAGAAATGAACCTCTTATGGTGTAATATTTGGCAGCGAGTAAAAGACATATAGAGTGGAGAGGTGGGCTTGAGGTTCTCCCAGAACCCAACCAGAGCTTTCCAACTGTTCTGCTCACTGGGTGGAGTTGAGGTGTAGTAAAGACCCAGCATCTGAACCCTGGCCCCTAGGAGGGATCATTCCTGTAGATGAGCTTGTGTACAGATAATGCGAACACTCTGATCCCTCTTCATGTCTCCACCAGACGGGAGACCAAATTGTCGAAGTCAATGGCATAGACTTCTCCAACCTGGACCACAAAGAGGTGAGATGATCTTTACCTGCTGGCCATGATCCTCTCTGCCCTCCACTGCTCATCTGTCAGTCCTCACTGATTGTCCACTTGTCCCCACAGGCCGTGAATGTGCTGAAGAGCAGCCGCAGCCTAACCATCTCCGTTGTAGCTGGAGCTGTAAGTCCAGAATGAACTGGGGAGGGCTCTGTGACTCCTGACCTTCAGCCTCAGTCTGAAAGCTGGGGTCAGGGACAGCAGGAACCAGAGTGCCTGTCACTGGGGGTGTCGCCATAAGACCGCCTACACCTTGGCTCCCAAAACCAGGGCAGCGGACACCCAGATTCCCCAGGGGTCTGAGCACGGGACCTCTTTTCTGCCCCCAGGGCCGGGAACTGTTCATGACTGACCGGGAGCGGCAGGCGGAGGTGCGGCAGCATGAGCTGCAGCGGCAGGAGCTTCTCATGCAGAAGCAGCTGGCAATGGAGTCCAACAAGATCCTCCAAGAGCAGCAGGAGATGGAGCGGCAGTGAGTGGCCAGCCAGGACCCTCCTTCCCCAGCTTCCCAGACCACCCACGACCCCACCTGACTTGCTTACTGCCACTGCTCCTTGGGTCCACCGTATCCTCGGCCTCTGAGGCCTGTCCTCAGACCACATGGACCCAGTGATAGCATACCCGTCCCCTGTCTCCAGACCCCTGGGGAGGAGCACTCCTGATTTCCAGGAGTATGGAAAGGAGGGCCCTATTAGTGGTGGCAAACACTTTTGAACATCAACCATGTGGCTGTCATGGGCTTTGTGCATATCACTTAATTTAATTTCCATCTGAGAGATATAGACAGTATTAATTCATTTTAGAGGTGAGGAGACACTAAAGCGCTTGTGGACAAAGTCACAGGGGCCACACTGGGATAAATTTACATCCAGCCAGTCCGCTGGCCTTCTGTGGTGATAACTGCCCCCTCCCGAAACCCTAATTTAGGTGGTTGGATGATGGGTGAGACATTCATACATCAAAAAACTCCAAGTCCAGGGCCCTCCCTGATGGTGCAACAGGTTAAGGTGCAGCACTTTAAACTATCCGTGGCACTGCAGCACGAGTTCAATCCCTGGCCAGAGAGCTGACCCCCATGGTGTGGCAGACCTCTCCTGACCCACCTGCTGCTCCCCTCAGCAGTGTATTTCAGTGCATCTGCCTATTCTGTTCCCCACTCTGTCTCTGGTGAATCTTCTCACCCCCTGCACTTCTGGCCTGTACCCCAGTTCTTGTATGCGTAAATAAATAAATATTTAAAATTCAACAAAATCCAGATTCAGTCTAGGGCCATAACTTGGGAAAGAAGGTAGACAGGATCTTTCCGTCTCCTCCAATACAGAATTAGCCTGGAGAACTACTCCTGGTGGTCCCTCTGCCCATAGCTGTGGCTTTGGTGTGCAGCTCTGGCTGCCTGGATGTGGGAGTCCTCCAGAAGGACCTCACTCTGGCCAGACCTTACCTGTCACCAGCCACTTTTTCTAAGCATTTAGCGGTCAAGGCAGCCCACACTGATTTGCCTTCCGGCTCCCACTGTGTAGACGCTCTGCTCGGCGGTCGCGCACCAAGCTACACAGGAGCACAGAGACCAGACATTGTTGGATCCGTCACCCAGCATTCAAATCTGGCCCAGGCATCCTTGGAAGGGGGCCTGGAGTGAACAGGAAAAGCTTTTGCAAATCAGGAATTGGCCATAAGGATGGCTTCTTACATAGATTCCAACCTGCCGATCTGCATTTGTGTTTCAGGAGAAAAAAGGAAATTGCCCAGAAGGCAGCAGAGGAAAATGAGCGATACCGGAAGGAGATGGAACAGTGAGTACCTGACTCCATGTCTGCGTGGGTATGGGTGTGCCCTGGGAGTGTGGTGAGCCAGAGGCCTTCCATAGCCAGTCCCCGGAGCCTTCTTGTCCTCCCCCTCTGGAGGAGCCTTTGATTTATAGCCACTCCCTAACCCCGGCAAATCCCATCACAGCAGGGTAGCTGGAACATAGTGCATACAATTGCCAGGTGGTGTGTGAGAACACAAGTACCAAGGGCTTTCTTTCCTCTGGCACCGCTGGACCGTGAGGCCTCTCCCTATGCTGGTCAGGGCTCACTGTCAGGCCCGGAGGTGGGACCGAGAAGGTTCTGATTTCAGTCACAGGTGTGGGGGTCTTATTTCAGGATCGTGGAAGAGGAAGAGAAGTTTAAGAAGCAGTGGGAAGAAGACTGGGGCTCAAAGGAACCGTTGCTCTCCCCTAAAACCATCACTGCCGAGGTGCACCCAGGGCCCCTTCGAAAGCCAAAGTGTATGTATCAAGTTCTGGGGAAGGGATGGGATTTCCTTCTAGAATTGTGTTGGACTTGATAGAGATGCTAGTCTTGTTGCACTCATGAGCACCTCCCCAGTGAGGCCCACTGCTCTCTGGGCTGCAATTCTTCATGGAGAGAGAGCATTTGCCAAGGGCTGGCTGCCCGCCTTATCCTGGAGGCCCACTGCCAGGCTCTCCCTTACAACATAGAAAGGCAGATGGACCTCTTCTGGTATCTAGGGGTACTGGAGAGGGAATGGGGAGCTATGAAAAAAAATGAACTGCTCCTGAGGTTGTCATGAAATGGCATAAGAAGGAGGGGAAGAGGCTCACATTAAAGGGGACTCTGGTGGGCCAAGGCTGATGGGCGACTGTGGGAGGCGCTTCCCTGGTGCCCCTACCAACAGCATCCCCGTGTGGGGGTAGAGTTGGCAGAAGGCTGAGAGCTCCTGTACCCCCTCCCAGTCACCCTCTGCGCTTCCATCTCCTTTCTTCATCTGTCCCATGTTCTCACTTCCCGGGTCATTCCAGACCTCCATCGCCCCCTTGTCCACAGACTCTCAACTCCACTCCCAGGGTGTCTTGTCAAAGGGGAAAAGGTGAGGGGCGGCGCTCAACCTACTTCTTCAGTGGTTACTGGTGCCACCAGGAACAAGGCAGTTTGTGGGCCCTGGCAATAACCAACCAGCCTGGTTAGGCCTTTACTCTTACTTTATAGTTGTTTGATCTGTGCTTGATATGAAGCAGGTTCTCCACCAGCTGATTATGCTCAGCTGACCTGGAAAACTCCAGGTATGGGGTTAATCTGCCCCCAAGAACCAAGGTTCCCCACCTCTGTTGTATGGGATCTTGCAGTAGGTCTGGGCAGCTCAGGCCCATTGGATGATACCCAGTGTCAGAGGGGCATCCACTTATGTCAAGGGAGAGGTGCAAGACATCTAGATAGTTCCATTTTATCCCAGTGCAGAGTAAATAGCTTCCAGAATATTCCTTCCTGGCAGTAGGGTACATTGTCACCTCAGGGCTCTCTCAGAAGGACAAAGCACGTTCTCATTAACTTCCCCCATGACATTCTGTATTAGTTGAGAATGTGACCAAGCTAAATTCCTGGTAATAATAACAGAGAACTAATTTGTTGTTATGAATGAAATAGGAGCTCCAGGAGGAGAGAAATCGATTTTAATTGCTTCTCATGAAACTAATCCTAGTCAATTTAGTACCTTCCTAGAAATTGGGTCTTGTCTTCAGAACAAACACACTCTCTCAGAAGTGACAGAAAATAAAAACCATTTGTCTACCTAGCTATTTATTTAGTGCTTTAAAAAAAGCAAATCAGGATTTTCGAATAGAGTGAGCAAGAACTCTTTCTTTGCTTAGGATAAAAATGTTTTCTGAAGGGATGCCACAAAGCACGAAATTAATGGCTGTTGTCTACCGTGGTCTGAGCGGGGCCAGCTGTGCCTCCATCCATCTTTATATACAGAACAATTTAATACTAATTTGGAGATAAGTCGGAAATGCAGTAAGGCCTCTAAGCCAGCTCAGTTCCTGCCTCTCTTCCCATTTCTGGGAAGCTGGGATGTTCAGGGCCAGCAGGACCAGACTGAGTCAGCTCCTCCATGGTCACTCTTCAACCTTGGGACCAGTTACCTGATAGATTATAGCTGAATCAGGTGTCTGTGCCCGTGAGGGGTGGACTGTGCTTTTTTGAACAGACCAGGAAGATTATAGTGTGTCTCTTGGCCAGGGAATGGAGCCACAATGTGGAGTAACAATGTGGGTGGGATCCACTGTCCACCCACCCATGGCTGACCTGCAGAAACTCAACATAACCCTGAGCCCTCAAGGCCAGGACACACTGAGGCCCCCAAAAGAGCTTTCCTCAGTTAAAACAACAGGGATTGGGGAAGTGAAATTTAGGATCCTTTTTTTTTTTTTTTGGAGGACCTCAAAGCTAGAAGGAGCCTAGGAAGATGAAGAGGTTTGAGCAGGAGATTTCTTGCCTTCTCTACCCATTAAGAACCTCATCAATAGCCTCCGTCCCCCAGTAGGCTGGGGTGGTTTGGAAGTTGAGTTTTCTCCTACCAAACTATTAAGTAATCATTTATGTCCCCATTATTTTATTATATTGTCATTTTTAGCAAGAAAACATGAGTGTCCCACTGTTACATAAACATAAACTGTTACATAAATCCCTTTACGAAAGCAAAGGGATTTAACTTGTAGCCTTTTCATAGGTTAATAGTCCGTTTATAATAAGTATTTTGAAGTATTAGTAAACAACTCATCACCTATACAAACACTACCTTCCAGGGTCTCAGGAATTGGAGAGGTGGGCAGAGTCTAGGTGAGAAACCACCACAATGAACAGTTTGCTATTCTCTCCATATTATGCCAAAATTCATGTCTCCCTCACCACATTTGTCCTTTTTACTCTTTGGGACTTCTTCACCTCCTCAGAACCCCCAACTTTTATCTGCTGCCTACCCCACAGCAGGAAGCTAGAATTCCAGGGGTGATAAGAAGATGCCCGGATGATATTGTGCTGGCAGGCCCTTGGCCTCCATGTACCTAAATACTCAAGATTCCCATCCCCCATGCTGCACGCCCTCAGTTTCAACCAAGCACCCTACAAACTGGTTCTCACGTGACTGGCAGATCACAGCCATGTTAATTGCCCGGTTTACAGAAAGAGAAACTAAAGTGACCAAGACTGAAAGTATGTGCCATCCCAGAGCAGGAAACCTTTGCTCTCAGCTCCTGCACCCTGTTCCTGCCCTGACCTCACAGGCCTCATAGAGGAAGTGGCCCCAGGCTCCTGGGAAGGACTCCTGAGCAGCCCCCTGGGCCTCTTGGTCACCCAGGTCTTTGCTCATCGGCTTCCTCCTCTTTCCCTGGGTAGGCGATGAGGCAGAGGTGCAGGCGCTGGTGAACAACTCGCAAGGAGGCACAGGAGGCGTGGAGAAGCAGGGAGAGCAGGTTTGCACCCCGCTTTGCTCCCTGACCTTGCTGCTGCGCTTGCTCCCCTTCCTCCTGCCGCCAGCCCAGACACTCAGCTCTGAGAGGCCAACATGGGGTGGGGACGCCCGGAGTCTGCGAAGCGCCTCTGAACCTGGCCCGAGCACTGCACCCGTCACCTTGAGAACAGGCCTTGTGGCCAGGCTGAAAGGTGACCTGGTGCACATCTAGATGGCTGAGACGCTGGTTCAAACAGTCAAGGACTTGCCCAAGCCCAAGTCCTTCCTCTGCTGCTCTGGCTTCTCCCCTAGAACTCCCTACAGCTCCCCAAGATCTAGCAACTATGGAGGTTGTGCTCGATCCAGTAGAGGGGCTTTTAAGGTCCTAGTCCAGAACACTAACTGGTCAGCGGTGGATAATTGTTTAAGCCGTTGCGGCTGGCCCAGTGAGCTTTGGGTTTGACGCATTGCCCTGTCATGCTGTTGCCTGGGGACAGCAGGGCCTGATTGATGCCCTGGTTATCTGACCTGGCTGGGGATATGCTTTCCCGGGGGCAGAGTTTCTGGCTACTGCTGCCAGAGCAGTCCTTCCCAGAGCTAATCCCAGCCAGGCCTTCTCTTTTGATGCTGAAGATGTGGCCTGCATTGTGGAACAAGACGGTTCTGTTCTGTCTGACAGCATTTCTAGGCAGAGACCCAGGCTCCCATTGTCTCCAGACATTTCTCGGTTGAAGAGACCAACCTCAATCTGGAGAGACCTTGTTCTCTTTCAACAGGGCTTTGTGTTTGGAGATTATGGCTGCCATTTGGAAAAGCTCCTCCTTCCACAAGGGGCTTTCTCTTTGATTTTCTGGCACTGACTTCTGAAGCTAGTGTCCTAGGGGAGGCAGTTGACAGGAGCCTAGGTCCTGGGACTCGGGCATTTTCCAGGTGGTCTTGGGCTTGCTTTCCACCCCAGGTGAGGTCAGGTAAGTCGCGCATGCCAGAGGGTACAGTTTTGGGATTGCATCCGCAGAGTGGTCTTCCTCGCTCCCAGACGTATGTTCTTTGGAACCCCAACTCCTGGATGCTGTTCCTGAGCTCTGGCTGAGCTGAACCAGGTCTCCTCACTTTGTTCTCTGTGTTCTTGTAGCATTTGGGTGGTTTTATCGTTATGATGGCAAATTCCCAACCATCCGGAAGGTAGGACAGGATTTGAGTGCCGTGCTGCTTTGCTGCTGAATTTGCTGTGGGTTTTTGCCTTTCTCAAACCTTATTTCTTTTCCTGTCAACGCCCAACAGTGTAACTCAGCTGTTCACTTGGAGGGCTCACCCCATCTGTGCCTCTGTGCACGCGGACGTCAGGTGGCAGGACCCGGTCATGGGGTCACAGAGGGAGACCCTCCACCCCCACCCCTGCCAAGAACCGTCAGGCACTGACCACTCAGCACTGACTCCAGCGGGCATAGGGCAGGGGCTGGGCTGTAGCAGGAAACTTGTGTTTGGTTTCTGTTACATAGAACCACAGGCCAAGACCAAAACCAAGGTCAGAGTGAACTAGCAGGTTGGGTGATGAGTTTGACTCTGCGGAGGTGAGGGATTTGCTGCCTCGGGTTGGGACACGAAGCCACAGCAGTGGTAACTCTCTCCTACACATATCCCTGCATGTGCCAAGGATAATGCATTTTCTCGTCTCAGGGGTCTGGCAATTTCTCTCTAAATCTTATTACTCTACCTCCAGGCCCCATAAAACTCTCTTGTCCTTTTTCTTTCTAAATCACTTTGGCATTTGATTATGAGGACGCTGCTGTTAATATCTGTAAATTGGACATTCGAGATGACTTGGGATTTGGAAATCTGGCATCAGCATAAATCTGGTGGACTCATTTAGGTGTTATTGTGCAGCTGGTTCTTTCTGGAAGGATGTCAACCCCCAAAAACCAAAGCACTGGCAGCAGGGTGACATTGGTGATGGATAATTTCTCTCTGCCTGTAAAATGGGAATAGCTGATATGTTGGAAACATCTGCCCCTTCCTTCAACTTTTTTTTTTTAAGATTTATTTATTTATGCATGCAGAACTGGCGTACAGGCCAGAGGTCCAGGGACAATGAGGAGAGTCACCAGAGACAGTGGAGAGCAGAACAGGCAGATAGATGAAGCACACTGCTGAGGGGAGCAGCGGGTGGGTCAGGAGCAATCTACTGCGCCATGTGGATCACCTCCAGTGCGGGGATTTAACTCATTCTGAAGTGGCTTTGGCTTTTTAGTGCTGTGTTTTAACCCACTGCACCACTAGGGAGGGTCCTTTCCCCCAATATTTAAGGATATTGTTGAGATGCAATAAGCAGCGATATTATTCCTGCAGAGGTTACTGTCTCTACCAAGGCACACAGGTCCTGATTTGTAACATTGGATACAGATAGGACAGAACACCTCAGGGGGATTCCTTTTCACACCATCATGGTCTCAGAAAGAATTTGATTTCATAAGACAGCCCTTTTCATTTTACAGGCTGACTCTTGGCTTAGGATGTCTCATTGGTTTAGATTCCCAGTTCTTCTCTATATACTGTTTCTCTCCTAGGACTTAACCTAGTGAGAGCACACACCCACACCCACCTCAGAAATCATGTTACTTGAAATTTTTTGGTAAAAAAGGCTCTCCTTTGTGGCGCAACAGGTTAAAGCATCACTCTGTGAAGCTAGCTGCAGTCACTTCAGTGCAAGTTCGATCTCCAGACTGGGAGGTGACCCACATGGCACAGGAGACCTATCTTATCTGCTGCTCCCCTCAGCAGTGCACTTCATCAGTCTGCCTGTTCTGCTCCCCACTCTATCTCTGGTGAATCCTCTCACTGCCGCTGCACCTCTGGCCTGTACCGCAGTTATGTATGCATAAATAAATAAATCTTAGAAGGAAAATTTTTGGTAAAAGGTAGGCTCATTTCCTCCCTACTCATTAAGCTCAGTCTTTCCAGAAATAACTGGTGTTTGTTTTTCATTTCATTTCCAAATGAGAAGAAAATTGCTTTGAGGTAGAAGCAAGAAAAACATCAACCCCATAGTCTCCTCTCAGTTTAAACCAAAAGAAATTATTTGTCTTGAGTTTAACTGGCAGCTAAAAGGGCAATAGAATCATGTCCCTCCTGTTGGCTCTGAAAATCCATCATCATTTTCTCTAGAGCATGTGAGACACTTGTCCTCAAGAGCTGGAACTCTGGGGAATACCAGTGGCTGTCTATGGCCATGACCAGCAATGCACAAAATCCCCCCTTTGGAAAAGACAGATTCAATGTCTTCTATTCCAAACCTGACAATAAATCCCTCTGGGACTCAAAGCCCTCAGGCCAGTGACCCCATAAAGACTGTACCAAGCCTGAAGGATTCATGGGTTTGAATTCTCCCGAACTGCTTAATAAATCACACAGACCAGCCCTACTTGCAGGCAGGGGAGGCGAAGTCACACACAACTAAATGACCCATACACAGAGGGCTGGATGAAATTAGTGGGCCATGCTATAGGGCTGATTTCTTGAGGTGGTACAGAAATTGTCACGGCTGCCTGACGCACCCAGGAACCCTGACTCTTAAAATTTTAGGTTTTGGTTTCTTTTTCTTTACCAACAGAATGGCCATTCCTTCATGGTGGCTCTTGTGCAAAGTCAGACCCCTATTGTAGCAAACGATCACTAGGCAGAATATTTCTGGCTCCTCTTGGGGAATTGCTACCTGAATCTATAACATAATGGCAGGGATTCTCCTATCAGCTGAACCAAGAATCTAGTGAGCAGGGCAGGCAAAGAGCCTAGCCAAACTCTGAAGCCACTTCTCAAAATCTTCAGACTGCTCTCGGATGGGGGACCAACTCCAGAGCACATTACCTGTGATCGGAGGTGGGACTGACTTTAGGAGGAGAGGCAGGGTGACACCATCATAGGTCTGTGATGACCCACGAGCCCTCTCCAGCTGTGGCCAAAGTTGCGGGTCCACTGCTGGGAAATGAAATTCCTCTTTCCTAGCCTCGGTTGGGATGATAGAGGAATTCTGAAAGGAGACCCGGGAACTTATTGTGAGGTGAACTCAATGAACCTGCAGGTTTTCTCCTTCTCCCAGAGTGTGGAACTTTCCCTGCTGCCCTCTCGCCTGAGTGCTGGCTCTGTCCCCCATGCTGTGTGATGGGCCTCAACCACCCCTCTGCCATGCTCCCATTATGTGCAACTCATCAGGGCACACTAGAAAAGCTGTGGGACCCTAAAGACTTGGGTTCATATCCTGGCACCACCACTTACCTGATGTTTGAGATCAGACAAGGGACTTCTGTCTGAATCTTAAGTTCTTCATTAAGAGAAAGGGGATAATGCCTGTTTACGATGATCAGTCTACACCCCCACCACATAGACAACCCATAAATGTTCATTCTCTTCCTTCTTTACTCCTGGCTTCCCTGCAATTCCAAGGGATCTCTACCAGGGAGGCAGACTTTGTGGGTCTAGTTTCCAACAGGAAAAAAAAAAATATGAGTCTTTTTGTCATGTATCTCCCCCCTCAACTCTTCCCAAACCCTCATGGCCATCTTTCCCCCTCCCCACCACTCCATCTCCCAGTCCTGTTGCCTCTGTCTAATCATCCTTGCAGGGACTTAGGTTCGGAAGGGACCGTGGGTTTGGGTTCTTTGGGATGAAATGCTCTGGAGCTTATGCGTTGGGACAAAATCTGATGTCTCTAGCTCTGTCCTCTGAGGTGTGAATTTGGTTCCCACCTCTTTTAACTCAGATTAAAGGATCTCTACAAATGGGGTTGCCCTGATTCCTCCAGATTTTCTCTAAAGCCTCTCAGCATGCATCTGTGGTGTCTGAACATCCAGATGGTGCAGAAGGCAGGTACTCAGATACGAGGAAATAAATGCAATGTCTTTTATTTATACAGCACTTAACAGTTTATCAAATACTTTCATAGGTATTGTTTCATTGGCTAGGATAGCAAGTCTATGTGCAGGTATTTCCCCCAGCTTAAAGGTGATGCAGTCAGGCCCAGAGAAGTTAAAGAACTTAGTCAAAGTGGCACTGCTAGTTAGTGGAACAGTAAGCCAGTTCTTCTGGCTGGCGTGGCATGTGCCTCCCACTCTGCAGTGATAGCGTGGGAGGGCCATTGCCCAGGGTGGTGAGGTCGAGTGGGGGGAGAGATTCAGCCTGTGCTGGTTGTCTGAAAATCGAATGCCCTGTTTGCCTGCTGTGCCAGTGTCCACGTTACTTTGTACCCCTTGTAATGTAAACAATGCCACATCTGCTCAGAAAGGAAAAGATAAGAAGAAAGCCAAGTATGACAGCCTGCAGGAGTTGAGAAAGAATAAGAAGGAACTGGAATTTGAACAAAAGCTTTACAAAGAGAAAGAGGAAATGCTGGAAAAAGAAAAGCAACTAAAGATCAACCGGCTGGCCCAGGAGGTACGTGTCCTGCTCACGGGCCAGGTGAGCGTCCCTGGGACAGTTAGGTCCCCGCATGCCATGTTCCCCGTGGGACCATCTGGAGTTGTTCTCAACAAGGGAGTAAGTCCCACTCCCTCCCCAGTCTGGGGAATAAGCTCACCTGCTGGCCCAGGGTCTCCTGAGGCTAACTTCGAGGTTAGGTGTATGATTGTAGTTAAGACTAGCTCCTTGCTCAGGCATGGGCCTGAGCTAGCCTCTCCACCCAGGGGGTAGGGTCTTAGCTTGGCCCTCTACCCACTTGGTCTTTCATCCCCACCCTGTCCAAGGATGAGCCCGAGGCTAGCCCTCCCTTTGCAGGGTGTGAGTCTGAGGCTAACCCTTCTGCCTAGATTTTAGATCTGAAGTTAACCTTCCACCCATCTGTCATTAGGTCTAAGTCAACTTCACCTCCCCCTGCCCTGGTTCTGAATCCAAGAACAGTTTTCCCCAGCCTGTCTTGGCTTGAGGGTGTGTTCTGAGGCTAACCACTTTGTGCGGGCTGAGGCTGAGGCTGTCCCCCAACTGATCAGGTTGTGAATCTGAAGCTGCTCCCATCACACAGGATTCGTGCCTGCGGCTAGACCCGGGAATGAATCTAAAGCTGTCCTCAAACCATGCCCAAAGCAGTATTCTCGTAGCAGTAGTTCCTATTTTGTGGGTGGGCTGGGTGACTTTAACTCCCTAACTGTTGCAGGTTTTATCAGTGCTGCTTCCATGAATCAGAATGCCAAGCTAATTAGATTACAAAACCAGAGAAGTCCTGGAAAATGTAAAGTGCATTAGGGCTGACATTAGGAATCACTTTGCTGCAAAATTAAAATCAAACTTGTGATTCTGAGGACAAGGCAGCCTACAGGGAGAAAACAAAAGTAAAGTCAAACTGTTGGCATGTTTCAGGATTCTACAAATGGATTTTTTTTTGAGAATCATAGGAGTTTCAGGGTTCATGAGGATCCTGGGGATAAGGTGACCCCCATGCAACCCAGGACCCCGTTCTCAGATTTTTCCCATTGGTACTATTCAGTTGACCCGACATCTGACACCCTCTCCCTCTTGTTTCTCAAGTCTTTGGGGACTTTTAAAGAAGTATCTCTCTACTCCTGACTCTGCTGCCCACCTGTGACAACTGTGCCTTTGTCCCCCTTTTTGGGCCGACCTGGGCTCCAGGTGTCCGAGACAGAGCGGGAAGACCTCGAGGAATCGGAAAAGATTCAGTATTGGGTGGAAAGGCTCTGTCAGACGCGCCTTGAGCAGATTTCCTCTGCTGATAATGAGATTCCAGAGGTAATAGAGCCCCTGCCACCCAGCTCCTCCTGTGGCCTCGCACACTCCTGTGGGCCCACCAGCCCACTCCCACCCCCTGTCTTGGAATGGGGGACAACTCAGTTTTTCTGGCCTTGTCTCCAGGTGACCACTAAATTCTACCTTGTCTGAGATGGTCCTACATGGGCCTGTTGTCTGTTGTCCTGGCATCATTACTACGAGTGCTTCTTCACTGCCAAGCGTGTTCCCGTTGAGATGATTAATTATTTAGGCACCTAGTTTGTCACCCATGGATGGCATTATTTGGGACCCCCTTGTATGGGCCACTCCCCACTGACTGCCTGGTATGGGGCTCAGCTGGACACCAGGTGCCAGAGAAGTGACCACCCCTGGTTTTGGTTTGAAGGTGGTGAGTCCCCAGCAGCAAGAGAAACAGATGAGAAGAACACTGTGTTTAATGTATTGTAGAGTAGGTCACTGGTGCAGTAACTACAGAACTTCTTTGCAACCCCCAGATGACCACAGGGCCCCCGCCTCCTCTGCCTTCCGTGTCCCCCATGGCCCCACCTCTGAGACGCTTTGCAGGTGGACTGCACCTCCACACCACTGACCTGGATGACATCCCCTTGGATATGTTCTACTATCCCCCCAAGACTCCCTCTGCCTTACCTGTGATGCCCCACCCTCCACCTTCCAACCCACCCCCCAAAGTCCCTGCACCCCCTGTCCTTCCCTCATCAGGCCGTATGAGTGCCTCATCCTCACCCTGGGTGCAACGCACTCCACCCCCCATTCCCATCCCTCCTCCACCGTCAATTCCCACCCAAGACCTCACTCCCACCCGCCCACTGCCCTCCGCCCTGGAAGAAGCCCTGGGCAACCACACCTTCCGTGCTGGGGACACAGGCAGCCCAACAGAGGACTGGGAGGCAAAGCACCGCAGTGGGAAGATGGCCCAGTCCCCTGTCCCTGAACGGAGCTTTCCACCCACCCCAAAGGTACCACCCCGTTCTGCATGCTGTGTTGGGGAGCGGGAAAAGCGGCCAGGGTTGCTGTTTCCCACACTTTCCACTCACCTTTGGAGTGGTGCTGGAAGAAACATCACCCCACCTCATTTTCCAGGAGTGCGCTCCCCACCGCTGTGTTATGGACACCCTGCATGTGTGTGGTTCCTGCTGGCGCTGACTGCTGTAGTGTCTGGTGGAATGTGTGTGATGCTAAGAAGGAACAAGAATGTATCGATGTTCATTGCTCTCTCTTTGCTCTCCTTGGTTGGTGTGGGCTGGTCAAGTCCATTTTGGCTAGTATGGGCTAGTACTTGCAGGGATGTTTTTCATAGCCAGAGTTCCATGTCCCAGCCAGTCATTTTTATTTTAAGATTTATTTATTTGTGCATACAGAACAGGGGTGCAGGGGCAGTGAGAGGATTCAGCAGAGACAGAGCGAGGAGCAGAACAGGCAGATAGTTGAAGTATGCTGCTGAGGGGTCAGGAGAGGTCTGCTGCACTATATGGATCACCTCCCAGGTAGGGATCGAACTCACACTGAAGCAGCTGCGGCCAGCTTGCAGTGCTGCATCCTAACCCATTGCACCACCAGGGAGGGCCCCCAGTCATTTTTTGGTATTAGCCTGGGAAGCCTTAAATATGGAAAATGAATCCTTGGTTTAATGGGTTAAAAACTGGGAGCAGGCCCTCCCTGGTGGCACAGCAGCTGGTTAAAGCACAGCACTAAGAAGCTAAAGCCACTTCGCATGAGTTCGCTTCCCTCCTTCTCCGGAGGAGATCCACATGGCGCGGCAGACCTCTCCTGGCCCGCCCACTACTCCCCTCAGCAGTATACTTCGTTGATTTGCCTGTTCTGCTCCCCTCTCTGTCTCTGGTGAATCTTCTCACCCTCCACATCTCTGGCCTGTACCCCAGTTCCATGTGAATAAATAAATAAATAAATCTTTTTTTTTTTTTTTTAAAGTGGGAGCAGGACAGCTGTCTGAGTCTCTGTAAATGAAGTACTAACACTGTCCATTGCAGGTTCAGAACATTTCAGTGTCATTTTCTATGGAACTGGCCAACTACATTGACTTGAAATAAAAGAGCTAGAAACTTCTGGCCAACTCTCAGCTTACAGAAAAGATAAAGACGGATACTTCCTAAAAAGCTCCAAATTAACTATTAAAAGCTAGGTATACTTTTCTTGGATGTCAGGACCCACAATAATGATCTTTCTCAAAAATGCTTATTTCATTTTTAATTGTTCTTAATTCAAAGACTATTCTGGAAGACGCAATCTTGAAGCTTTGGTCCTATGGAGAAAAAAAAGGAAAATATCTCTTCTCTTCTAGTAGCCACAAGCCAGGCTTGACAGAGAGGGCATTCGGGTGGTACCCAATTCAGTAGTACCCAAGCAGGAGATTCTATTAACCTCCCCAGCATGAATTTGAGTTTCCCGCATAAGGAACAGAACAAACATTTCAGAGCATTCGAGAGAGCTTGGGAGAAGGAAACCGGGAGTGAGTCAAATGCCAGATGTGGGAGTGAGTCAAATGCCAGATGCCAATGGCTGCAACTCCTGAAAGGAATCCCCAGAGGGATTCTCTCTGAGCCTCCTGTGGGGGCTTGAACCCTGCAGCAATGGCAGAGAGAAGTGTCTGTCCCAGGGAGGTCGTGCTCCGGAGCCCAGACACAGCAGGTGCACAAGGGTCTGAGCTGGCCCAGCACAGAGAACCACATCCTTCCTGGGAGGGATTCTGCCAAGATGGGCAGCAGCTTTTCCTCAACAAATTTGAGTCAGCAGTCATTGATGCCTGTTCTGTGTATCTTTCAGGAGGGAGGGGGAGAAGAAAGGTGAGAGCAAGAAGATACAGGACAGATTGGCACACCTGTGCTCTCTAGGACTTTGCCTCTGAAATGAGCAACTGATCGGGCAAGGTTCAGCTACAAAATTGGCACAGGCCAGGTGCAGTGGGAGGTGGAAGGCACTTCTGTAGAGGAAAGACGTAGGAGTCGAACCTTGAGTGATGATAATAGTGGAAGCTGGGAGGGAGGCATTGCAGGGCACAAGGAACATAAATATGCAAGGAGGACCCTCCTGGGTTTGAAGGCTGATCACTAGCTGGGTGATTTGGGGGTCATGTGTTACTTCATCTGTCTAAGCCCAGTGTCCCTGTCTATAAAATGGGGGTGTTAATAGCAGCTGCCTTTTGTAAAGGTCAAAGGAGTTAATACATTAACTTGTTCTAGGTTTATGTCTAGGAGAGCAGCCCATACGTGGCAGGTGCTCAGTGGACATAAAGTGAAAGCAGAGCACAGAAAACCTGGGGTGAAGCTGCAAACATGGTGTTGGAGGTAAAATGCAAACTTCTGAGGCAGGGTCAAGATCCAGAACTGGTCCCATCTTTCTTGGGTTCCTCAAAGAATCAGGAAGTTCCCACTCAGAAAATTAAAAGCTCTTCCACACAGGGGCCTCTGAAGAACAGACCCTGCGTGTTTTGAATGGCATCAAAGCCAGGTTTGTCCCTGACTCGAAGGCTGGAGGCAGGAGAGGTGCTGTTTTCATTAGTGTTCTCCTTTCTGCATCAACACTTTGGCTCCCAACCTTGCCCAACCTCCTCTTCCTGTATGCTCCTGGCAAGTTGTCACCAGCGCTGCAGCAGGAAGTGTGGCTGGTCACACATCTGCACAGTCAGCCAGCCACCATTAAGCCTCATGTGTGTCACCTTATCATGTCAGCCTGACACACAGCACCTTCCAGGTGAAGGTTTTGAGGGCCACCTATACCCCCACGTGCCCAGCACATTACTGAGTCATTCACTTTCTCATTTGACATGTTTAGTAAGCATCTGCTGTATTCCAGGCCACAAAATGGGCAACCCAGCCCCTGCCTGGGACAGTGTGGTGGAGAAGATAGACACCCTAGGAAGAAGGAGAGATGGGGGGGAAGACAGGTGCTGTGATGAGTAGGAGTGGAGAGAAAAGGCTCAAGGCATATTTGCTGACGGCAGTGATACCTAAGTTTAGATCTGGGGAGGTAGAGCAGAAGGAAGTGAGGTATGCAAAAAGCAAGCAGAAAACCTGGCATTTTGGAGGCTGCAGTTAAGCAGAATGAGTAATATGAATGAGGCTACAAAGGAAGAAAGAGAAGCTCATGAAGCACTTTGGGGGTCAAGTTGTCAGTGGGAACCCATGAAGCATTTGGAGTAAAGCTGTGACCTGATTCATCTTGCCCACGAGTATCCAGTGGGGTAGAGACAAGTGGCTCTGTCCCTGTGGAGGTTGCTTGATTGACCCTTATCCACTGGCTTATCAAGGGACTGTCCACCCACCAGGAATAGCAGCTTTGTGTCCAGTCCAGAGATTAGAACCATGGCCAGGCAAAAGAGAGGGAGAAAGGAGGCAGGACAGTGCCCATGTGGACCGAGACAGGGCCATGGAAGAATATCCAGGGTGACACTGGCTGCTGGCACCCTCATGACCAGACTCTGGCTCAACCCCTGATTTCTTAGAGCACCCAGGTATTTCTGTGGCTCTCTCTGCTGACGTTCACACCCCTAGGGCCTCCAACAGGTGAAGAGAACATGTGCTTAGCATGTGCATGGTGGGTGTGAATTTGCATGTGTGCCCAAGTGCCAAGCTTGGCCTGAACCATCCCACTGGGACCTTATATGGGTCTCTCTTAAACTAACCCCTGTAGACATTTTGCCCAAGCCCACAGCCTCCTCGAGGCCCTGGCGTGTCCACCATCTCCAAACCTGTCATGGTCCACCAGGAGTCCAACTTCATCTACAGGCCAGCTGTGAAATCTGAGGCCCTGGTAAGCCCCCGGGAGCCCCCTCCAAGACATCTCCAGGGGAGCAGAAGAGGGCTCTCCTCCCTGTCTCTGGAAGGAGAGTGAAGAGGGGGACAAACTCACACTGAGTGCCATTTGCAGCCTTCTCCTTGGCCAAGAGATGAATCCACTGGGTGCCAGCAGGTGTTGACATGAACATTGTTGGAGTGTTTGGAAGTTTCCCAAACAGCCTGGAGCTCTATCTAAAGTAACAATAATAATAGCTAAGTCTTTTCGCCAGCCTATCATGTGGCGGGTCTCAAAATAGCTCAGTGACTTGTTACCTGTTCTTACCTCTGTTTAACATTTGAGGAAACTGAGGCTTGGCTTAGAAAGGTTAAGTCAGTTGCTCAAGTTGAAGCTTGGACTTACTACTTAATCCAGAGTCTCTCAGACTCCAAAGCCCAAGCTCTAATGTATATTGCCATCTTGCTGAAACCTACAGCAATGCCCTGGCCTCTGCCCCTCGGGCCTGGCATGGCTTGGCCTGGTCACCCTCAGATGGGGAACTGACCAAAGCAGACCTGCTGCCTTTCTCTACTTCATCCTCACAGAACTGGTTGCCAGGGGTGTGGTGCTGAGGGAGTGGAGTGTCTGCCTACCCCAGTCTGCTGTAGCTGTGATACACTCAGGGGCACCCCACTCTGGAGAATCAGCCACTGACTGTCCTCCCACCCCCAGTGTCAAGTGTCATGCTAGAATTTTTATTCCCTTTTCGAGAAACCCTATCTAAATGTCAGGGCAGGACAATCTACTTATTTTAAGCTTTAACCGTCTTGTCAGCTCCCTAAAGAGCAAAGTTCAAGCTCCTATGATGGCCTGCTTTGCGTCCACATTGCTGTTTCTGACAGGTGACATGACGTGTCACTGCTGTGTCCCAGGGTCCAGAGCCAGCCCCTAGCATAAGCCAGACTGCGCCTGCTTAGGAGGGAGAAGTTGGCAGGCCGGCCGCCAGCTGGCAGGCCCAGGGTCGGGCACCAGGGGGCAGACGAGTCCTATTGATAATGTCCAGCATGGAACTATTTTTTTTTTTCTGGCAGCCACAGGAGATGTTGAAGAGGATGGTGGTGTATCAGACAGCCTTCAGACAAGTAAAATGACACCCCATGCCTGCTGTGTTTGGGGTCCTTCCTGTCACCCCCATCCCTCCCATTCTGACTTCTCTCCCTGGGAGCACTTGTTGGGTTGGAGACCATCCCTGGAGGCCAGGATTAGGGAGGGTTTCATACGAGGTGGGCTTGTCAGACCCCTGCCCAAGCTGAGGAAGCAGGAGGTCCTAGGGGCTCTCCTCTTGCTGCTATTTGTTCGAAGAGGAACAAGCAGAGGGAGACCACAGAGGGCCACAGAGGCCATGATGGACCCTTGTTCCAGTCTTAGCAGGGAAAGGGGGTGCCTGAGGTGTCTCCTCAAAGTGGGTCCTGGCTTCACCCAGCCCCACCCTCACTAAACCGGTACCAGGAAGGAAGGAAGTGGCAACCCAGGCCCTCTGTTCGCCAGGGCCCTCCATCCTGGCAGCCACTGTCCCTCCACCTGCTGGGGCTTACAGCCACAGAGCCAGCCGCTGGACTGGCTATTTGACCACCTAGGAAAGAGACCTCAGGATAGAGGGATATTTCGCAGCCTGTCTGTACAGTCAATATCCTCACCCATGACCCGCCTCCTGACTGCCGGTTCATTTCCCTGCAGTTAGGGAGCAGAAGGCAGCTGTATAGTGAGACACCTGTATAGCGAAGCCCACGGAGGGGCCTGCTCCCCACCCAGGGCTGGGCGACAGCTAACACCTAAAAGGGATGCTCTGCTAAGCGCTGTTTCCAAATGTACGTGAACTCATTCACTCTTCACAGTAGCCCTGGGACCTAAGTGCTATTATCACCTTCATTTCATAGATGAAACACTGAAGCAGAGAGATTGGAAGTGCTTATGATGCTGCAGCTAGTGTCAGACCCTGGACTGAAATCCAGGTGGACTCCTCAAAGCTACGCCAGCCTGATTGTCTAAGCACTGGGATTATGAGACAGATATGTAAGGGCCTTGTTCTTTAGGGCATGGGCAGCCTTCACAGAGAGAGAGGCAGGCAAGAGTCTGCCTCTGGGAGTCAAACTGCCTACTGCTCACAGGCGGGGTGACCTTGGACATGAATGTCACGTCTCTGGGTCTCAGTTTCTTTATTGGATGAAAGGTTAGTTTCCCTTCTAAAGGACTGGCCAGCTGTGTAGGTGTATGTTATAGATAGGTGTCTCATCTAAAATAAAACAAGATGCCATCGGCCCATCCCAGAGAGCAGTTCTCGGAGGGAAGGAGAGAGGGACGGCTAGAGCTGTAATTTCCCAAAGAAACAGCCAGGCAGGGACCTGCCAGTAACATAACATTCACACCACATGAGCCTGATGCGTTTGCACAGAGATCTAACGAACCCCTTCCTCTCCGTTGCTTATAGGCCAGTTAGGCATGGCTTCTGAGCTGGGCCAGCCAGGAGAATCCTATTGCTCTTTGGGGGTGACCTTTGGAAGGCTGGTGAGGGGGGATAGACAGATGCCCAGGATGCATCTGCTGGGATTTAGCCCTTGTGCCCAGAGCTTGGTTGCCATGTGCTACAACAGGCAGGGAGTTGTGGCGTTGCTAGGATGCTCACCCTAGGCCCAGGGGACATTTGGCAAGGCCTTGAGAACTGTGTGCTGGAGGTCTGTGTGGACTCCTGTCTATCCTTCGCCCCACCTTTCCATAGGGTCTAAAGAGGGGGCCCGGGCGCCCACACTCTGTGTGTGACTCCTGGGAAGGCAAACTGTTGTGACTGTCCCCTTCTGCCTCCTTGTTACCTTGTTACCTTGCCAGTATCATGGGGACATTGTTCCCTGGCCCCCATACAGTCAGGTGACTGAGCTGTGTCTTCCCTCACCCCCTGCCCCCGTGAAGGTTCTGGGGACACCTCTTGCCTTCTAGCTAAGTGTTACATTAAGAACAGTGTCAGGTACCAGGTCAGCACAGAAACCTCCTCGTTTTCCCACTTCATGCCTGATTCCCTTTGCCCGAGTCATCTGGTCGCTGGTTTCTGCAAGGAGAGCAGCCTCTTGAGCAGGATTGTCCTTTGGGGTCAGAACCCTGGCTGGAGAAAAGCTGGCCCTGGCCCTGGCCTCGTGGCTCTTGGAGGGATGGAGGCAGGGCCTAGAAGGCCAGAGGAGACCTTCAGCAAGCCCGACACACCTGCCTAGACCTCCGAGACATCAGCAGGTGCCCCTGGCGTCTCAGACGCCACCCCGAGGTCTGGAGCAATGCAAGGGCCGGGGTCGGGTTGCTCAAGCACTTCCGTGCCTTGCTTCTTCCTGGGCTGGGGAGTTCTGCCTATAGGGGTTGTCAGCTTCCTCTCTACATCCCCATCTGGACCACCCCTGCCCTCCACTGCTGACCCATTCACCTTCATTTTCCTCTGCTTTAAGCTTATATCCTGCGGTGACCCTCAGCAACCTCTGCTCTGTTCCCCCATACCCTCCTTTTGTTTCCAGGATTTCCGGAAATATGAGGAAGGCTTTGACCCCTACTCCATGGTGAGTAATAACTTTCTTTCCCCTGAGGGAGCAATCCCAGAATTGAAGGCTAGGGTTATAGTGCATTTGATGGTACATTCTGGACCCTGAGGTCCCAGGCACGAGGAACCCCAAGGAGGGCCTCACTGCTCTTTCTTGTGGAACTTCCTTTGAGACAGCATATGGCGGGGGGTGTGTGTGTGTGTCCATGTCACCCAGCAAAATCTGGGGAGCCCAGTTGAAGCCTGATCAGGCTGGGAAAGTTCCCCGTGTCTGTGAACTCCAGGAAACCCACATCCCACAGGTGTCTGCTTTGGCCCAACCCCCACCCCTGACTCCACCCTCATCCTTCAGGTGATTCAGCCACCCCACTCTCTTTTCTTCTAGTTCACCCACGAGCAGATCAAAGGAAAGGATGTCCGGCTCCTGCGCATTAAGAAGGTACCTGGGCACAGGAGGTGGGAAGGCCACCCCCTTCTCTGCCTTGCCCCCTCTCACCTTGGTCCCCCGCTTCTACTCTCACAGTTTCTCCTGGGAGATCCCTTAGGTCCCTGCTATTCCCCCCTTGATCCCTGAGGGTGCCCCTTCCATGGC
The DNA here is from genome assembly GCF_000260355.1 of Condylura cristata. Taxonomy (NCBI): domain Eukaryota; kingdom Metazoa; phylum Chordata; class Mammalia; order Eulipotyphla; family Talpidae; genus Condylura; species Condylura cristata. The sequence goes on from NW_004567116.1 coordinate 27,273,682, forward strand.
ACCACATGCCTTTGACCCGTAGGCTTCTGCTCTCGCTGTGGCCCTGTCCAGAGGCTTCTTGGTGCAGCTGTCTGTCTACTTAGCTCCCTAAAGCCTCTTTTTCTCTAACCAGGAAGGATCCTTAGACCTGGCCTTGGAAGGTGGTGTGGACTCCCCGATCGGGAAGGTGGTCGTTTCAGCTGTTTATGAGGGCGGAGCCGCTGAGCGGCATGGTGAGTGGGCACCGGCCTTGTGGGCAGTGGTTACACAGGCCCCTCCGGAAAGCAAGCAGCCGTCCTCTTAGAGTGGGCTGACAGCCGTTCCAGAATGCCTCTCATCTGGAACTGTCCATCCGGCAGGCATCTGATGCTGCCAAGACCTGCGGGTGGACAGCTGAACCAGACACTGCCCTGCCCTCCAGGGACCCCCAATCTGGTGGTGGAATCATGCTCAGAATTGGCAGGCACTGAAGTACAGTTTGCTAAGAACTGACAGAAGGCTAAGGGGGTGGAGGAAACTGCGGGAACCCTGTGGACTCTTAACCCACCAAGAGAAAGGGAGCTGCTGGGAATGGCAGCCAGAAGGAAACCTGAATGTTTCCCTGAGAAGAAGGGAGAACAGTGCAAAGGGAGAAGAGAAATCATTAAAACTTAGCCCTACCTTTTAATAGCAATGAGAGCAACATCTGCAAGAACTAACCATAGCCCAGATGCTGTTCTAAGTACCTGCACATATGTACCTATGTAGCAGTATATTAACTCTTGGAAGCCTACAGCATCCCCCAAGGTAGGTACTATTATTACTCTTATTTTACAACTTAAGAAACTGAAGCATGCAAGGGTTAATGTGCTTGTTGGAACACACGGCCAGCAAATGTAGAGGCAGGACTTGAACCCAAGTAGTTTGGCCATTTTGATCTAATACACAATGTGAGGGACGGCTTCCACAGCCATGGCCCTTCCCAGAGGGGCACGGCGCCCCTCACACCAGCCTCCTGTGGCATGATATGGCTTTGCCTTGACCCCCTTATCAACAAAAGTGCCCTCTGCTGAGAAGCAAAACCTTTAAGGATCCTAGACACAGACTTGCTTCAAACGCTCAACCCCTTCACCTGTCAGTCTGAAACTCTGGAGAGATTTCTTCTTCCCAATCCAGGAGGCTTTCCAAGACTCTCGAGTGCTTCATCAAGGAACAGATGCCCTTGAAGGTGTCCCTCACCCCTCTCCCTTTCAGGTCAAACTGGGGAATCCCATCATCAGACCCCTTCTGGGCAGTGCAAGGCTGGTGTCAGCTCTCCCACACACCTGTGATGATAGAATAGCGGGTGTTTGAGGCCTGAGGCAGGTGATGGAGCGAATGGGACATCACTTGGTCATTGATAGTCAGGCTTCTGTGGGTCACTGAAGTGATTCCAACTCTGCCACGCACAGCTTTGGTGACCTCAGGCCCCTTACAGCCACACTCTTCATTTCAACTGCAAGAGAGGCATCTTCTCCAGTGGCAGCTGTGTGGCCCACCCTTAGCCATCCCGGCCACACACTCCTCTCTCCCCCTTTCTGTGCCACTTGGGGTAGGGCTGCTGCTTGGCCAGCAACCTAGCTGCATGTCTAGTGAGAAAGAGGACCAGGATAGAGAGGTGACTTTTCCTGGGCCCTTCTGCCTCTGATAAAGCCCCAGCACTATCACTGCCTTATTACCCCCAGGCTTGCCATTCACTTTCCGAAGTGGAACCCCCTCTCTAGGCCCACTGTCCAAACTGCTGCTTACGACTGCTTTGGCTCACAGCAGCTGGGACAAGTTTCCCCAGAAGCATATGTATATAGGCACCAGGGACATCATCGTCAGTAACACCACTCTCCCATGGGCCTTCCTGCCTTCAAGGCTTCTGGGTGGTCTATTTCAATATAAACCAGAAAGTATGCTGTTGGGAACACCAGGACTGGGACCCACATGGCGTGGCAGACCTCTCCTGTTTCACCCACTGCTCCCCTCAGCAGTGTCTTTCAGTCCATCCACTATTCTGCTCCCCACTCTGGCTCTGGTGAATCCTCTCACCACCCCCACACCTCTGGCCTGAAGCCCAGTTCTGTATGCATAAATAAATAAATAAATCTTTTTAAAAAGAGAGAATTTTTTTAAAAAAGGTATTTTTCCTTAAAAAAAAAAGGTATATGGGAAGCTGTGCCACAATCTAACCACTTCTTAGGTGCCACCACACGTATCAGCATGGCCAGAGTTTCAACAGGGCCTTTAGTGAAATGAATAACTTACTGATAACTCAGCTTTTGCAGACATAGGTCATCTCATCGAGGAACACCTATAACACCATTCATGTATTAAAGAATTATCTACTGGATTTGTGTTAGGATCATTTTGTACTATGCATTATGTTAAACGCTAAGGATATAGTGGTAAATCAAAAAGACAGTCCCTGCCCATGGGGTTGATTGTCTGGCAGGAGAGAACAGCAATCAACAAATAGATTTATGATTATAAACTGGAAAATACTGTGCAGGAAGAAACCAGGATGCCAGGAAAGTGTAATAGGAAAGATCTACTTGAGATTAAGTGGGGGCTTTCGGGGGCCTCTCTGAGGGGGAGGCATTCGGTGTCAGACCTAGAAGAGAAGAGAGAGGGCAAATGTTCCAGCTGGAACAGCATATGGAGGCTTTGAGACAAGCACAGAGCTCTGCCTGTTTGGGGACCTGAAGCTGACCAGCCGGTCTGAGTGGCCCAGAACGCTCATCCAGCATTTCTGATAACTTCACTGGAAATGCAGGTTTGCTCCTTCTCCAACATCAGAGGCCCACATGAAAGCTGGGTAGCCGTGATCCCTCACTGTGCCCCGATTCTACTGAACTGAGTGAGGGCACGTGGCCAGGGTGGGAAGGAGGTGGCCTTTGAGTAACCTGCTAGGTTGTTCTCCTGTGCTCTGAGCCCGCGTGAGCTGTCAGCACGTAGGAGTCAGGTGCCATCTGCAGCCACACAGAGTGCTTTGCCTAGCTCTGGGTCACGTACGTATCTCGTACAGCCAACAGCCTTGTCTTCCTGCAGGTGGCATTGTGAAAGGGGATGAAGTGATGGCGATCAATGGCAAAATCGTGACCGGCTACACTCTGGCTGAGGCTGAAGCCACCCTCCAGAAGGCCTGGAGTCAAGGGGTAAGAAACAAGCCTGTTCACTTCCTCCCTCCCTTGCCTGCCTGCCTCAAACCCTGGCCATTATAGCCAGGCCTTCCATTTGGGATGCCCCAACACAGGGCAGGTTTCTAGGGTCAAGGCAATGCTTGAATTATGCCCACATACCCCATCCAGTGGTCTTAATCTCACAAGACAGGTTCCAGAAAAGTAAATGTCAACTCTTGACCTTGAGACTAAAAACCACATGACATGAATACAGACTCCAGATGAGAAGGCCTGGCAACTCACTCCAAAAAAGATAAGGCCTTCTCTAAGTACACATTGAACAGAATCAAGAACATGCTTGGGGCTGCTACAAATCACTCACAGGTGAGGGCCCGAAAAGCAGAGGCTGCTGGTAGTTTGCTCTAAGCTTATCAGACACCCACATGAGTCAGGGCCCCCATATATGATCTCCCAGGCTGTGCATCGCACAGTGTGAGGGGGTGCCTTCCTGTAGCCTACCACATGAATGGTGCCCATTCAAGTTGTGCAATGCACAACCTGTGCAACTGTGTGCAGGCAGCCGAGCCTGAGGTATTAAGTTCAGTGCCGAGGAAGCCAGCCGGATGGGCCTGGGACCCCCATGAAAGGATATGGACAAGAGAAGACTTACGGGTAACATGATGACTGGCTTTGATTATCTGAAGTGCTGCATTAGGAGCACAAGTGTGTTCTGTGATTCTTGAGGACAGGACTGGATTAGATGGAGGGAGGTCCTGGGGAAAGGTTTTAGTTCAATATCAGAAGTTGTTCCATCATAGAAGGGCCCAGTGATATTTCACATGTTTTTTATTGGCTACACACAAGCTGAGGTTGGACAGTGATGGACCAGCCAAGGATGGCAATGACCCGGTCAGTGTTAGGATCAGAAAGCTAGACCAGAAATTGCTCAATTGGCTGTGGGTCAGAATGACCTAAGGAGTTTGTTTAAAAAACTATTCCCCAGGACCTGCTCCAGATTTCCAGGTGTGAGTCTGGAGTTTCAAGACATTTCCCTCAAGTGATTCCGAGGGTCTATGTGGCCCTGGTCCACAGGTCAGCATTTGGGGACTGAGTGTCATGCGAGGATCTGGCAACCCTGGCCTTATGGTTCCAAAGCCCCAGAATCTAGAAACTTCCCTAGACCATGGGAGCCAACAGCAGCCCCATCCCCAGCTGGAGGACTCCAGCTCCACCAGGGGCCTCCTCCCCAAGGAAAGGAGATCTAAGTTGGCTGGGGATCCAGTAATGGGAATGGAGTGTCAGGGACAGACACACCATTGAGCCCTGAGCATGCTCTGGAGTCACAAGACTTCTCCCTGCAGGACTGGATCGACCTGGTTGTTGCTGTCTGTCCCCCCAAGGAATACGACGACGAACTGTAAGTGTGGCCAGCACCTCACCATGAGAACCTCTTCTTCCTCCTCCAGCATCTTGGTCATCTTCCCCCAGCTTGAAGGAATGGCCCAAGCACACAGCTCTTAGTAGTCATCCACCCTAGGAAAACGGCCAGGCTAGAGAAAGCCAGGACTAAGTCCCTGCCAGTTATTGTCAGTGCTGCCTCCAAGACTGTCTTATTCAAATCCTCCTTGATATATGGAAAACTGAGGCCCAGAAACATTAAGAGTCTTAGGCCAAGTAAATGAAGTTAAGACAAAGTCAGGGTTTCTGATTCCCCACTGAGAATGCATGTCCCTCACCACCAACTAGTTTGATGACTTCTGTGTCGTTTACACTCTGGAGTGCTATCTGAGATGACTGAGAATTGCAGTCTGAGATGTAACTGCATCCCCAAACAGCCAGGACCACCACCCCAGACCCCAACCTGCAGGGTCTCCAGGGAGCCTGGCTCAGTCTTCATCTTTGTCTGATTTCCTATGTGTGTCTCTCTGTGTGTCTGTGTATACCAGTCTCTGTATCTGTGTGGTTCTCCATATATCATTCTCTCTCCTTTTCTTCCCCATCCTACCTATCACTCTCTCCCTCTTTCGTACCTGTCTTCCTCTCTTCTTCACCTTTCTTCCCTTCATCTCACTCCCCCTTTCCTTTGTTGCTTCTCTGTATCCCTGATTGTGAGTCCCGACTTCTCTGGCTGCATTCAGCTTCTCACTCCTCTCGGCCTCTGGCTGCTGGCCTCCATCTTTTCCTCACCCCATCACCTCAGTACCCCCGCCTTACCCAGATCGTGACTAGGCCTGCTTTGCTCCCCTTGCCCAGCAGAGGCTGAGTTCTCGGCATGTCTTGAACAACCAAAGTCTTATAGTAGCTAATTCTGGAGCCCAGGGCCTAGGCAGGAGCCACGTAAGGGGAGAGACCCAATGGCCCTGCCTGGGAATAACTGAGCCCTGTTTTGTGTTTCCTGCTCCACTCTACGTATGTAGCTCTTCTCTTCCCTCCTCTGCAGCCGAAAGCCCCCAGCCGGTCCGAAAGCTCCTTGAAGACCGTGCTCCTGTGCATAGACACGGGTTCCTCCTGCAGCTGGAGCCTGGCAGCCCTCCATGGTGAATAGGCAGGCGGGCTGCAGGGCCCCGTCTGTCCATGCTGCGTGCAGTGGCCGTCTGCTGACCAAGCTGTCAGCAGGTTCTTTGGACTGTCTACAGGGGTGTATGAGGCGCCATTCCCAGAAGTAACACTTGGGCCTGCTGTTGGTCACTGTGGGCTGAGCCCAGTGCACAGCAGGATCGGGCCAGGACCTGACCACAGCTCTTGGAACCTGCCACACGGCACCCGAAGGAGCAGAATGGAGCAGTGAGCACCGTCCTCTGCTGGCCACACACAGTGCCTCCAAACAGGCATGACTCCCCTGGGAGAGCCCAGAGAAAGCTCAGCCTGAATCTCCCTCTACCCCCAAACAGAGGTGTCCCCAGAGAAATGTGCCTCTCTTTCCTGGGAATGCCACCCTCTGGGCACCCCTGCTCTGCTGGCCCCTGTGTTTGGGCAGAACATTAAGAGCTTTTAAAAGCTGGTCCAAAGAACCAGGTTGGCCTATTCCAGTTGTTCATGTCCTGTTGTGACTCGTTGTGGCCTGAGCCCTGCTTAGGCCAAACTGTCTCTTGTGCCTTCTTTTTGGCTTGGGACTTCATCTGTGGGACACTGCAGAGCCAAGCTTTGGGAGGTGCATCCCCCCATGATAGGAGTGTGTCCATGGATGGAGCTGGCGGGTCGCCGTGGAACTGGTGCTTGGCATGGCCTAAAGCCCCAGCTGTCGGCGGGTGGGACAGACCCAAGCCTGATCTTGTTGACATTGCTGTTACAAGTTTCTCAAAACATTAGGGCCTCGTGTTCCCAAGGCAGTTAACCCACTATGCTACGGCTTCTGGGATGATCTCGGTGGCCCTGTGTTTTCTGTCACTTGCCATCTGCTCTTTTTGAGGGCCCCCGCCCTCTGCTTTCTGGCGCTTCCCTCCTCATGCCAGGTGTCCCTCCTGCTTTCTCCCTGGCCTTCTGTGTGCCGTGGCTATGATGTGTCGCTGCTTGGGGCCTGCACACACACAGCCTCTCCAGAGGCTTGGCAGGGCCTTGTGCTCCAGGGGCAGGGGTGTACTCCCTACCGTGAGCTGCTCCCTGCCTTGGGGTGAGGATGCACCCGCAAAATCTGCACTCACTTGTTCTGTCTCCTCTTCCCTACAGGACCTTCTTCTGAAGCCCACAAGGAGAAACCAAATTCATCTCAAGAAGCCAATGAGCTGAGTCCACTCTCATAAAGACTGGGGTCAGCCCTGAGAGATGCCAGCCTGCAACACCCTGAAACCCACAATGAGGTTTCAGGCTCCCTTGGGCCCTGAGCTTGGGCTGGATAAAAAACACTGGCAGGACAGCAGAGAAGAGGAAGCAGCCAGCCACTCCGAAAGGCATCCTTGGGACGCAGACTCATTCCTTTCCTCTGCTGCTGTAAATTTGGTCTCTCCCAGCCCTGGAGACTACCCCATTGGACTCTAATAGGACCCAACTCTTGGTTTCTCCTCATCCCTCCCCTCTCACTCCCTGTGCTCCTAAGATTGCTGCCACAACCCTCACTCTGACTTCTTGAATAAAGCAATTTCTCCAGTTTAGAGGAGTAAGTATGGATTTATGGATCTGGGCAGCTGATGACAGATAGGCTGTCAACTAAGAACCAGAAGGCTCTGGCCCTGCTTCAGGAGTGAGAAGCAGTGCACGGCTGGGAGCTGGGTCTGACATGAGGGTGTGATCAATTGGCCAGGGGCCGGCTTGGGACAGGGAACTGGAGCACAGGACATGCACTAAGCTGGGCTTCAGTGTCGGCTCCGCAGAAGGGTGACAGAAAATGGAGCCCATGTGGGGATGTGTAGGGGATCGAACTCATGCGGAAGTGGCTTAAGCTTCTTAGTGCTGTGCTTTAACCCGCTGCGCCACCAGGGAGGGCCTGAATTTGTGATTTCTTTGGGTAGATACCTAGGAGCAGAATTGCTGGATCATATGGTAGCTCTATATTTACTCTTTTGAGGAACCTCCATACTGTGCTGAACCCGTCTGCTTACCAACTGCAGTACACAAGGGTTGCTTTCTTGTCCACATCCTCACCATCATTTGTTGTTTCCTGTTTTCTTGATATGGGCCATTCTCACTAACATGAGTTTATACCTCCCTGAGGTTTTGATTTGCATTTTCCTGATGATAAGTAATATTGAACATTTTTTTTCATGTGCTTTTTGGCCATCGATATGTCTTTGGAGAAATGTGTACTTAGCTCTTCTAAATCAATTCTTTGATTGGGTTCTTTGTTTTCTTTTTTGCTGAATTGTATGACTTGTTTGTACATCTTAGATCTTAGCCCCTTTTCTGGATATATGATGTGCAAAAATTTTCTCCCATAATTGGGATTGGTCCGTGGCCTTCCAAGGATCCTAGTGATAACAGCCAGCACTTAGATGGCCATAGCTGAATGCCAAGTGTTATTCTAATTGAAGCCCATCCATCCCTTTTCAGCAACTCTGCAGGTTGTTTTCTATTATTATAATCAACTCCTTTTTATTAAGGGGGAAAATGGAGATACAAAGAAGTTAAGTGACTTTCCCTAGATCATACAACGAGGAAGTACTGCAGCTGGCACTCAAAACCCAGACTTTTTAGCCCCAGAGACCAGAACTTCTTCTCTACTTTGTGCTATGTAGCTTCACTGATAGGTCTCAAATTCTGAACTGCTGGTAAATCAGTTCTCCCCACAATTGAAAAACAATGTTCTGCTTCCTCTTGTGACCTACAAGTGCTGTTGTTGAGGTCTTTAGCTTGTTGGTTCCTGGAATCTCACCATTTGAAATTCATCTCCAGCTATTCTTAGTTATTGGCACCTCAGAGTGAGTGAGTTTATCTTATCAGGACTTGATGAGTGAGACAACAAAGGAGACTGAACTCCTAGTTAGAGGAGAGGAGCAGAGATGAACCACTGGCAGGGTGGGAAGAGAAAATGGAGGAGGGTTGGTGGCATGGATGACATAAACCCTGAGTCATCAGATCACCTCTGTACTCTCATTGTCTTATCTCTCTCATTGGAATTGCTTCCCACAGTTATCCTCTAGCGCTAGGCCTCTCACCTCTGCTTCTGGATGTCAGAGTGAAAGGGCCATGTCAACCAGCTCTGGGATTCCAGACCAACCCCTTTGGGCCTGGGCAGGGCTGGGAAGCTTGTTTTCATGCAAGTCCAGCCTAATTCCCAAGACAGATTTGGATAAGAATCTGCTTCTAGAGCTGAAAACCCTTTTTTTCCTCCCGTCCCTGCAGTGACCCTTCTCAGCTCCCTGGAGCCCAGGCTGGCCATGTCTCTGTGAGAACTGGAGGAGGCAGGCACAGCCCTCTGGGAAAGGCAGGTGGGGCTGGTGCAGGGAGAGGGCAGAGGGCCTGCCACAGCCACCCAGCTGGACCCTGAGGTTTGCAGTCAGGAGGCTACCTGCTGGCCTTAATAGGAATAAGGTTGCTCTAACCCCAAGGTGTTTACTTAAGCCAGGCACTTGCTGCGCCCTAATAGGTAGTGACTCACTTAATCATTATAACAAACCCTAAGTGGTACACAGTGATGTCATCTTCACTGAAGAAATGGAGGCACCAGAACCTAAGCACATGACTATGGTTAGATAGACAGAAGATGAAAAGCCAAGGTGTGGATCTAAGCAGGTAGCTCCAGGAATCTGTATCACTAACCACTGGGCTGTACAGTTTTGAGGAGACGAGAAAGAAATGATGTCCAGAATATGAGTTCAGGAACTGAGGGAAACACCAGCCATGGATTAATTCTGCTATGTTTCTATTTTCTCTCAGTTCATTGCAGTCTTCACATTGCTAAGGGAAGGGAACCAGCTAAGAGCCTTGTTCTCCATAAATTTCCTCAAAGGTTCCCTCACTGTCCTCAGGACAAAGTCCAAACTCCTTGGCCTGACTGATTCAAAACCCTTCACCACCTGGCCCTGGCAACTTCTCCAGCCCAGTCTCTGGCCAGTCACTTGTTTCACTTAGGCCACTCTGAACACATCAGTTTCCTTGGCTAGCCATGCTCCATCACTGCTCTGTGCTGGCACACAGACACTCCAGCCTGTCCTGCTCGAGTCCCTGTAAGCTGCCACATGTCCTGCAAGGCACAGGTCAATTACAGAAGTGGACACCCCTCCCTGTGACCTACTATGGGAGGACCCTGTGCCCCGGGACGACGGGCTAATGCCCCCTGTGTAATAGCCTTGTCAGTTCCCAGCACCCAGGGTCACTGCCTGGCCACCAAGTAGGGCAAGAAATGGGGCGCCCCCAAACTTCCAGAGCTGAGAAACAGGGCTTCTAATATTTGCTTCCCAGATGTCCTGAGAAGTGAGATCTGACATCCTACTTTGAGCACATTAATCTCTCTGTTCAACTACAAAAGGGCTATAGAATCACACCTATTTCGTAGACTTGTGAGAATCAAAAGAAATAAAACGTATTAGAGTTTTTGGATCTTAAATTAATTAGCTTCTTAAAATCTGAGATAGATGCTATAGAAGGAACCCAGCTTGGGCCCATTTCACTCTTCAAGATGGGGCTTCCCAAATGTGAGCTCTGAGGCAAAGAGCAGTTTCTTACCCTCCTCCGTGTGCCCCAAACTTAAAACCGTAGCAGCTGGGAGAGCTGACTTCCTTCTCCACATGTGAGTACAGAAAGTCATCCACCTTCTCTTTCTAGGGAGCAAAGTTTACTCCTAGACAGGCCACCAGATGAGTGAAAGAGAGAGAACCCCAGTACATGCTGGGTTTTTTAAATTCACTTGATTATTTTTTCCCTGAATGTACACACGAGGTTTTCTAGAACAGAGACAGATTTCTTAATCAATTACCTTACAATAAGCAGTAAGTGCATCAGCGCTTTCCCATACCTGGCCCAGACCTTACTCCTGAAGTGATGCAATGAAATGCTCCACAGTGAGGGGTAAAAACAAGGGATTTTCTCCATTTATATACAGAAGAGAGAAAAGTGTTCATCTCCTCTCCAGAAACCCTTTGGTCCTCTTGGGGAAATGGAGGTTTTATTTCCCTTTTTAAAGACTGTGATAAAATACACATAACATAAAATTTACCATCTTAATTGTTTTAAGTGCATAGTTCAATGGTACTAAATATATTCACTTTATTGTACAACCATCATCATTATCATCCCTCTCCAGGACTCTTTATCTTGCAGAACTGAAACTCTGTACACATTAAACAATTCCACATCCCCTCTCTCCCTTAACCACTGCTAACCACTATTCTACATTCTACTTCCTTCCTTTTTTTTTTTTAGGTGACACAAATTTTATTGAACACTACATGAAATGAAGAGTCTCATTTTTGGAGAATGAGGTACAGGGTAGGAAGCTTTCATAGGATAAAGAATAAAGAACAAGGCAGAGAAAAGTAGAAATTGTTTGATGGACTGAGGTCAACTACTCAAATTTGGGGGGGGGATGAGAAAGGCAAGGAAATAAATACAGACCCCAGAGTATTCCTGACATTAGGAGATTGACTGACACCATTTTACTTTATATAGATATTTATTTATTTTTCATCATTCTTCACTTTGTACATTTTCTCATCTCGGTTGTATTCCCCATGGACTTCCCACCACCAAGTCACCCGTGTGCCGTCACCAGAGTCCCATGTGCTTTTCCTGCCCCAGTTTTAGTCCTGTTCCCCTCTTTACCCCCGTACAATGTCTCTGGCTTATAGATGTCAATTTTGATTTTTACTTTATTACAATTGCCCCCCCCCCCCGATCCCTTACACTGCTGTTACGAATGAGTGAAACCACCCAGTATTTTTCTCTTTCTTTCTGGCTTATTTCACTAAACATGGTTCTTCTCAGCTCCATCCAAATTGCCACAAATGACATGAATTTATCTTTTTTGAGTAATATCCCACAGTGCATATGTACCAGATCTTCTTGATCCAGTCTATTTTGCTTCTTTCTCTATGAATTTGACTCCTGTGGACACCTCATGTAAGTGGAACCACACAATATTTGTGACTGGCTTATTTCACTTAGCAAAATCTATTCAAGGTTCATCCATGTCTTAGCATGTGTCACAATAGCCCTCCTTTAAAAAAAAAATTGTTTATGCATACAGAACTGGGGTATAGGTCAGAGGTGCAGATGCAGTAAGAGGATTCACCAGAGACAGAGTGGGGAGCAGAACAAGCAGATCAATGAAGTACACTGCTGAGGGGAGCAGTGGGCAGGTCAGGAGAGGTCTGTTGCATCATGTGGGTCAACTCTGGGGCAAGGATCGAACTCATGCTGAAATGGCTTTAGTCTCTTAGTGCTGTGCTTTAATCTGCTGCGCCAACAGGGAAGGCCCACAATAGCCCTCCTTTTTTAAAGCTGAATAATATTCCTTTGGACATATGTACAATATTTTGTTCATCCATGCATCAGTCAGTCAATGGACATCATGGTTGCATTCATCTTTGGCTACGAATCTCTCTTCCAGACTCTGCTTTCTATTTCTGGAGAGATATATCCTCAGTGGAATGCTGAATGTTTTATTATCCTTTGGGGTCAGAGTAATTGCCTAGACAAATAGCTACATATCTCATTCTCATGATCCATGAAGGATAAAATGCTCCCAGAGCAACTGAAAGCAAGAATTCCTTATCCTTAAATCTCATGCATTTCTATGCATTTCCAAGTCTCAAATGGCAAGAACTTTCTATGGGAGCACTGAAAAATCCAGGGAAATCTTATTTCCCCAAGTCCATATCAGCAGATGAACTGTGCTGTCCACAGGTGGACAAAGGATTCTCAACAAGTGTCACAGACAAGCAATGAAAGCAGCTACCTTGGAGGACAGTTTTCCCCTCCCTGCCCGTATAATGCAGTTGGCCACTCCAGCTACAGACTCTTTGACCATCAAGGGTAGCCTATGGTGCGTGAGACAGCTCAGATGCTACTCCTTAGACCTGATCACTCATTTGTCAGGTACCGTGGAGCAGAATTCTGCCTGATGTGGCACCACAAACTCCTCACAGTCCAACAGACACCCACTTATGGATGCCTCAGGCCAGCAGTCCCTAGCTTAGGGTTCACAGATGGACTTGAGGTGGGGTTACCAACGCTTGCTTTTGAATCTCCTTTCTGATGTAAAGCCTTCATCAGACTTTCAGAAATATATCTGACCCAAAGGAGGTTAAATCCATTCTCATGAAAGGGTGATGATTAAGACAAAAACTTCAATAGTGAGTGTTAGGAACTCCAAAAGATTAAGCAGTGAGCTCCTAACATGCAGGCCCTTTATTTACCCTTGTATCTCCAGCACTTAGTAAGGAGCCAAGCACATAGTGTGTGCTCAGTAACGGTGTCTCAACAAATGAATCTGTCAAAAACAATGAAAATATACCCCAAAGATACAGCAAAGTGAGTTAATGAGAAAGTTGAATTCTGTTTATAGACATCAACTTTTCACCTAGCTGAGCGAGCACACAGCTGTTATGTCCCTAAGTCAATATTACCACTGATCAATTTGTTCATTTATCCACTCATTTATTCATTTAGCAAATATTTACCAAAATGGAGCACCTGTGCCAGCACCAAGCTACATAAGAATCAGTTTCAGCCCTCAGAGCAGCTCCCAGCTCAGACCCCTCAGTGAATTATCATGATACTGGGTAGAGAGGGCTGTGACAGTGACTGTACAAAGGTTCCCAAGGAGCAACCTTTAAGATATCCAGGTTAGAGTAGCCTTCTACTCTGGGGAAATAGATATTTGAGTCTAGTGCTGAAAACTGAGAAGCAAGTAGTCAGTATGTGGGTGTTTGTTGGTGGTGGGGGGCATCCCCTAGTGGAACAGCACAGACTCTGGGAAACCCTGTTTTTCATTTCCACTGCCTGTGAGGGGCACATACAATATGTGTGGATTGTCAACTGACAAGTGGCTAGTTTGTAGGGACAGAATCTCTGTGGGGAGCTCATTAGCTGGAATTCTAGAGCTCTAGCAAACCCATTACTTTCCATGAGTCTTCTCAGTGCACCTCATCTCAGCAAAGACTCTAGTTTACTCACTGTGTTTGAGAAATTTTGTCCCAGCTTTTCTACTTTTATACACACTGATATCCCACCTCGCCAAACTGAACTTCTCCCCTTTCTTCACTAGCACAGCCTGGGCCATTCCTCAAGGCCACCTTTTCCCCTGAAGCTTCTAGTAGGCTATTTCTCCAAGCCCAGGCAACTTCTCTTTCTTCCTTTTTTTTTTTTTTTAATAAATGTATGTTTATCTTGTCTTCCCACCCAGATGATAAGTCCCTCTGGGCAAGGACATCTGTTATTATTCCTTATCAGGAGATCATATGGTAAAGAGTAATGGTTCTCAAACTTTTCATGTGTCAGAAATACCCAAAGGACTTGCTCAAATAAATTCTGAATTCTGGTAGGTCTGGGATGAGCTAGAAAATTTGCATTTTTTTGCAAACTCCCTGGTGATGCAGCTGGTCTTGGAGAACAAACTTTGAGAACCACTGGATGGAAACCACAGTGTTTGCAGACCCAGCTGCACCAGAGCTCAATCGAGGCTGTATCAGCTAAGGCTATCCCCTTAGATCCTCTGGGGCCTCAGTTTCTTAAAAATACAGTAATATTCACTTTGCAGCTTAAGAGAAACCCAGGTGGCACAGAGTGGGTGCCCAATAAAAACTTATTAAGCAATTGGCTGATTAACTCAGCTACCCCAATTAGTAGAACCAACAACACTTCAAGATTCACAGAGTCAAAATCTATTTTTAGCTAAAATGAGTACAATAATGCTTCAAATTGATAAATATATTGACTTCTAACCTTTTCATACAGCCTTGAGAAAATAATCCTTTCATGATGAGGGGAACTCTGGGGCTCAAGCAAAGGACAGAGCTCATCGCCTCTTCCCACTGGGCCAACAGAGGACTTGGTTTGGTCTCCCCAACTCCAGTGGGAGGGGGGCTGCTTCTCTCCCAACGACTAAGCTCACTTCTTAGCAAAAAGCCTCTGCCTCCAACAGGCATATGAAAAAATGTTCAACATCACTCGTAATAAGAGAGATGCAAATTAAAACCACAATGAGATACCATCTCACCCCAGTGAGAATGGCACATCTTCAAACAACCAGCAACAACAAATGTTGGCGAGGATGTGGAGAAAAAGGAACTCTCCTGCATTGCTGGTGGGAATGCAAACTAGTACAACCACTATGGAAAACTGTTTGGAGGTTCCTCAAACTGCTAAACATGGAGCTTCCCTACCACCCAGCAATCCCACTCCTAGGTATCTACCCAAAAGACACAAAAACACTGATTGAAAAAGATACTTGTACCCCCATGTTTATTGCTGCTTTATTTACAATTGGAAAAACATGGAAGCAGCCCAAATGCCCAAAAGTAGATGACTGGATTAGAAAGATGTGGTACATATATACAATGGAATATTACTCAGCAACCAAAAAGAGAAACACATGTCTTTTGCAGCAACTTGGATGGAGCTGGAAAAGATCATGCTTAGTGAGATAAGCCAGAAAGAGAAAGAAAAATACCGGATGGTGTCACTCATAGCAGGAGTATAATGGACCAGGTGAGAAAATAACAAAAATAATGAACAACCATTTTGTGGGGGTGGAATGGGGAATGGGATCAAAAACGGGAGGGCGGGGGAAGGAGGGAAATGCACGGGACTATGGTGGTGGCACAGGGGTGATTTGGTGATGGGAAACCCACGGGGATTACAATCGAGATGGAAAAAAAATGTGCAAAATGATGTAAAATAAAATTTGTAATAAAAAAAATAAATTAAGTCAGAAAGGAGAAAAAAAAAAAAGCCTCTGCCTCTTGCCCAGTCTCAGAGTGCATCCTCATGATTAAAGTATTTTCCAAGGGTACTCTGGCTCTCCAAGAGGCTTAAAATTGAATATATTCACCAATCGGAATTTTTAATGTACTCATTTTAGCTAAATATTGATTTGGATTCTTGGGTATTGTTTGCTAAGCCAGTCACTTGGGGTCATTCGTGTGCCTGCTTCACCCACAGGGTGTAGCCTCAGTCAGCAACAGCCCCCCTCACCCAAGGATTCAAGTCCTCCCTTCTGCTCCTAACTGATGCCACAACTGGCTTTTCTTGTGGTTTCTAACACAGAGAAAAAGCAAAATGCACAGGTGCACAGGTTTCTCCAAAGATCTGTTCTTGGGGTCCTGTATTCCCTTCTCAGACAGAAAGACCCTCACTATCGTTTAAGAAATTGTGAACAGCATAGTCTCTGAAGTCATATTTAGCTGGGCTTGTATCCCTTTTCTACCAATTCCCAGTTGCGTGATCTTGGGAAAGTATCTTAACTTCCAGGCAGAGTTAAAACAGGCAAAGTGTGTCACATGTACTAAGCACTCAACAAATGGTATAAGACAAAAGGGAGAACATCATATTTTCTTTCTCACTCTCCTGTCCAGGAAGAGGGCAGGTATAAGGATGGTTAGCAGCTTGGGGAGGTGTGACCAAGTAACCCCACAAACCCTGCAAGGGGGTGGGGCAATTGCTGAATTGCTCTGGGAAATGAAGGGTCTGTTTTTTAAAAAAGAAATGATGTGGAAAATGGAAGAAGAGGAAATACAAGGTAACATTCAAAGTAGAAAACCATTGGAAGTAGAAAAGAAATGGGAGATTTTACTTTCTGCTGTGAAGTGTGCAAATTACATCCTCTCCACACAGCCTGAAGAGTTCAGCAAAGCCTTCATTTTTCATCCACACACTGAGGAGTTGGATCTTTGGTGGGATGCAATGAAGATGAACTTAACTACAGGGGATAGAACAATCAGGTCATGCACAGGAGAAGTCTTTCTGGAATAGGTTATTCTAGTGAGGCTGACCTTGGACCAAAACTTAAATCATCAAGAACTTCATTTATTTTGTATTTCAAGCCCCTACCAAGCTGGCAGAAAATACTAGCACTGGGCTTTCTTGATGTTTCTTCCCCACCTCCCAGTTATGTGGGACCAAAAAACTAGGCAGGAAGGATCCATCTTGTTCCTGCATCAGCTACCTGTACAAATATGGCTGAGAGTCCTGTCTCTGTTAATTTAGTAGCCCTGTTCTGGGGTAAGGGACCCTTTCTTCAAAATAGCCCCTGTATACATTTTCCCCACAATCCCCACACTACTTTTCCCTTCTAGGTGACTCTCTACCTACCCAGAGGCAGGTAAGAAAACTGGGCATCAGAACTTTCCTTTCTTCTTTCCTCCTGACAATAAGGGTGGGGAGGTGGGAGTGGGGTGGGTGGGGGCGGTGGCAGGGAGGGAAAGAACTTCTCTCCCAGGTTACAGCCTTGAAACTTGGTCTATAACTCGATCCTCCCTCTTGGTGATTACACAGTCTTCCAAGTATCCCCATGGACACTGGATTTGAAATATCGTCTGTTTTCCACATGACCAGTTTCACATGCATCTTTACAATTATCTGCCTGGAAGAGGAGAAGAAGGGAAGAAGATCTTTCCTAGTTCCAGATGGTACAGGTTTATTCTCTGTCCTTGATACATAGTATTCCACATTGTGGTTAATATTATAATTTGTTTTGAATCAGACCCCTATTGGGCTATTGAAAAGGTGAATCACACCACTTTATTATATCACCACTTTCATTCTGAATGTCCCTTCCACTTTTGCCTTGGTCACTGGTCAGCCAGATAGAGACAAGGTCCTAGAGCCCAAACAACTTAAAACTGGAAGAGACTGTTAGGAAGCTCTAAGCCAATCCTTACCCTGAACATGGAGGGGAGGCCTGAGGCCACACCTACACCATTTACCTGCTGGTGGCTAGGGGAAAAAAATTGTAGGTCCCTGAAATCCAAGTTTTCCTTTATGTTGGGAAGATGGCTGAGAATTCTCAATGAGGAATACCCTTGATTGCACCTGCGCTCCCATCAACCCCCAGCATCTGAAGCTAGCGTGGCATTCTGGGAGGTGTGAAAGCACAAGACCCAGCGCCCTCTGTTTCTGTGTCTGTTGCAAAAAATAAAACGTTTCCTGCAGCACAGCTTGCTCTGCGTTGTGGACATGGTTCCATGCCAGCAGATATAACCTACTTTAGTCTCTTAATTGTCTCATAGCAATCCTCAGTATGGCTAGTGTATGTGTTCTATCCCGCCCGCAACTGATGGATGTTTAAGTTGTTTCCAAATCATAACCTGTACTACTGCAGAAGTCACTTCATGCCTCTTCATGCACCTGACTCCACAATTTTCAAAACAACTCTGGCACCACTTGATGGGCTCTGTGTCCTCACTCTACAACTCTAGCAGGAAGGGTCTGTCCCTCACTGACTCACATGCTCTAGCTTTGTCCTAGAGAAGGCAAACACAGCCTCTTGCTCCAGGCTCCAGACTCAACACTACCTGAGTCTTCTATCTTTGGCTCATCTTGGATTGAATAAGGTTTTGTTTATTTCAAATGGCTCAGCAGAGAAGAATGTGCGGGCTATGTCAGATACTGTATGCTGATGAAAGGGAAAGACAACTAGATAACGCTCATTGATTGAGGGGATCCCTTGTGTGGGCCCCTAGAGATGAAGAAGCCTGGCCTATCTTCTTGGCTTGCAAATAAATCGCAGTTACACCAACTTTAAACATTTGTTGTGTGTGTATTATTATCTTCCTCATTTAGAAATGAGAACACTGAAGAACAGTGTAGGACTGCTGTTCTCTAAAAATACATAATTATATTATTTTTACTAAAAAAGAAAAACAGCACTGCTGAAGTGAAAAGCTGATATGGTAATTACAAAACCAACATTGCAACACTGGAAAAAACTTGCAACCAAAAGCACAAAAGTCTTATTAGGTGATTATGAGCACATCACACTAGATCTCTGACCCTGGGTTATTTAATTTTTACATAAACAGAATGATAAAAACAAGCACAACAATGGTGGTTAATATATACTTCTGTATCTTTCTAAAGCAACAAGCATTTCTAAGTCTGGGCCTCTCCTTGCAGGCTTGCATTCAAACATACATACTTTTAATTCAAAAGGATAACTGCACCTCTATGTTTATTGAAGCATTATTCATAATAGATAAAATTTGGAAACAATCCAAGTGCTCAAAAATAGATGACTGTATCAAGAAGATGTGCTACACACACACACACACACACACACACACACACACACACACAATGGAATACTATTCAGCAAGCAAAAAGATAAACTCATTTGTAGCAACATGGATGGAGCTAGAAGGGATTAAGCTATGTGAAATAAGACAGAAGGAAATAGAAAAACATCAGATAGTATCATTTACAGGAGGAATGTAGGGAAACTAAATAAAGGGTCAGGAAAAAATAATAACAATAAATAAAAAGCCCAAATTAACAGGCAATTATAAATCAGAGACATTCATTCTACAGGCGAGGGGAAGGGAAAAGGGTCAAAATGGGAGAGAGAAGAACACAAGGGACTATGGTGATGGTACATGGTGAATTGGTGGTGGGAATTTTATGGGGACTTCACCTGAGAGAAGAAATCACACATTTTAGAAAAATGAACAGTGATATAAAATATTTATAAATAAATTATATTAAAAACATACATATTTAATATGGCTGTATTCATAGAAAACAATTGTGTTTCCTGCTTTTCAACTGACACGATCTCATAAGCCTTTCCCACATAGCTACATGAACTTGTGGCTATCACCTGTTCGTCAGAGGCATTCACCCAGGTTAATGAACTCCTGCCCTTAGTGCTAGGCACTTACTGCCAAGTTTTCACTATTTTGGTTGATGCTGTGGGAAAAATCTTTTAGCTTCAGAGATTTCCAAAAGCCAAACATTACATGAGGCCACCAGACGCTAAACTCTTGCCCACCTCAGGCAGTTTACCCAAAACTCATGAGCCCTCCACCTGCTTCTGTACTAGTCTCTCCAGGACCTGAGGCAGAGCTGAGGCATTGCTTGATAGTGTCCTATAAAGGCTTTGAGCAGTCTCAGAAAAGACTAGTTGAAGCTGGTAGGAAGGGGATGAAGAGATCTTGATGTCCCCTGCTCACCCTCCCCCCAAACGTGCATTTATACTCCTTTACGTAAATCACAGATTTCTTCTAAAATAGAACCCCAAATTCCAAGTTCTGTTCTTTCTTTATAGTACATAATTTTTTTTTTAAAGATTTATTTATTTGTACATACAGAACTGGGGTATAGGCCAGAGGCTCAGGGGAGGCGAGAGGGTTCACCAGAGACAGAGTGGGGAACAGCACAGGCAGATCGACAAAGTACACCGCTGAGGGGAGCAGCGGGCGGGTCAGGAGAGGTCTGCCGCGCCATGTGGTCACCTCCGGGGCAGGCGGGGATCGAACTCATGCGGAAGCGGCTTTAGCTTCTCAGTGCTGTGCTTTAACCCGCTGCGCCACCAGGGAGGGCCAATTTTTTTTTTTACTATCTGTGTCTAATCCCACCAGAAGAGTAGCAAGGCACGACATTTTCTTTGCAATTTCACCAGGTCCTTGAACTTGTTAAGCTTGTGTCCAGTGAAGAATATAACCTAAGGTGACTCATTCCACCTCTGCAGGCTGTCTCCCATTGCTGTTGCTGGATACAGTCCCACACGTACCTACTTTCCAGGCTTGCAAGAGGACTCACTCTATCCATTCACCAGCCAGTCACCCAGAGGTTGTACAGTAAAGGAGGCTTGCCTGAGGGAGATTGGGGTGGGGTGGGGGGCACGGAGAAGAGGGGTGGTTATGGGTGAAAAGATGAATTCAAGTAATGCTTCCTCACTGGCGGGCAGTGAGACCACTGCCCAAGTAATTGACCCAATTTCCTCATCCAAAAAATGGGAGAAAATACAGTCTGTAGTTGATAGGAGTGTTGGGAGACCCCGAAAATTGAAAGCAATGGGTATGCAAGTAAAGCACCCAGCGATGCCGCACCTGAGATCTCTTTGAAAATATTTCAAGGGCTCCGTCATCCCCAAAGGTAAAGTTCTTCACTGCTTTTCTTTTGTTACGCTCACCAGAACCCTCCAATCTCATGGGCACCAGGCCCGAGTGAGCTCATATCTCAGACCCCAAGCCAGTGAACTCCCACTGAAGGCCCCGAACGCTCTCCGGACCCACAGGGACCCTCCTTCTTTCTTCTGCTCCCCCAACCTCCCAACGGGACCCCAGCGCATCCATCACTCAGCCAGCCTTTCCCAGCTTCACCAGCGCACGCGCGTAGCGGGATGCCCAACACGTCTGGGCGCCGCCGGCTACCACAGCTGTAACGCGGGCGGGGCGGGGCCGCGTGGGCCAGACCCCTGGCAACTACCCACCGCCCCTCGCCCCGCCCCGCAGGTAAAGGAGCTGGGCGGTGTTGGGGGTGGGGGGAGGAGGAGGGGTGGCGGGAACGCTGGCGGGGCGGGGCGGGGCCCGCAGGGGGCGGGGGCGAGGGCCTGACGGCCAGGCCGCGGAGCTGCCAGGCACAGAGGCACCGGAGGCGCGTGGAGCCAGCCGCAGCCGGAGCCCCAACCACAACGCCATGCCCCTGGCCTTCTGCGGCAGCGAGAACCACTCCGCCGCCTACCGGGTGGACCATGGCGTCCTCAACAACGGTTGCTTCGTGGATGCGCTCAACGTGGTGCCGCACGTCTTCCTGCTTTTCATCACCTTCCCCATCCTATTCATCGGTGAGCGAGCGCCTACGGCCAAGGAGGAGGGGAAGGCTGAGGCTGGGAGGGAGGGGGAGCTGGTGCCGCGCGCCCCACCTCCCGGTGTCCCCTGGCGTCCCCAAGACCGGCGTTCGCCTGGCTCCCGGGGCCCCCTGATCTGCGATTGGCTCCATGGTCCCAGTACTCTCACCCCCGCACTGTCACTCTCTCCCCCGGGTGCCCCCAAACCTGCACCAAACATAGAGGACGATCCTCACGCTGAGGATCTACCCACCCCCTCCCAAGTTTTGCCACCACCCGGCCACAGTTAGATGGAGAAAGGGGAAGGCTGAGGTTTCTCTAAAAGCTCTGGAAATGTAAGGAGGGTATCAGGCTATGCCCTCAGAGGCTTTGCCTTGGGAGCGAGATCACCCCTCCCCCCCCTTCTCCCGGCACCCTTCCTGTCACCGCTGCTGAGTCCAGGGCAGAGAGCGGCAGTCGCTGGCTCCTGAGCCGGGATATAGGCCCTGTGAACCCCAGTACTTCCTTGGGGCTAAACAGACTGTAGATAGTACCCCCAGAGAACCCCACCGAGCTAGAGAAACGAGTTCCTCTTCCCCATGCTACCCCAGCAGAACAGATCTCCCGAGGGCAACTTCTCAGGCTCGGTGCCCAGCAGCATGGGCTCTGGGATACAGCCCCCAATGCCCCTATTTGAAATCCAGCAGTCTGCAAAGTTGGGTATGGTGGCCGGGAGGGGGCACCCGGCATGCCTCTTCACTTGGGTCCCCTTCATCTTTCTTCTGGGATCCTGAATTTCCCAAGCTGGCCAGCTCTGTCAACTCATTGGGTGTCCTTTGCCCTGCCTCTCCAAGATGTGTTGATTCACTTTAAGGGGAGGGAAAAAAGCAATCTTAAAATTCTTATACGGCTTTTGGAAAGAAAGGAAAATTTGTCATAAAGTTAAAAGAATGATGCTGCACCGGCAAAGAGATGTCATTGACAAAGATAAACAGACAGAAATAGGAAAGAATCATATGCAATATACTCTCAGATGTATATCAGAAATTGTACCAGCTTTCATACTTTTGTTCGCAGGCAAATGGTGTATTCATGTGGTAACTTGTGGCATGGCAGGTCAGCATATAAAATCGGCACCTGTATAGGTTGGCCTGCACAGGTCCAGATTTCTTGCTTGAATATTTAGTGCCTGAGTGCCAGACTCAGGCATCCTCGGGCACAGCTGTACAAATTGGTAGGTTCTGCACTCCTTCCATGCACCCAATATCCAAGGACTCCCCTGGCCTTCATGCACCCTCCTCTGGCTGAGTCAGCCTCCCACTTCTCTCTCCTTGCAGGATGGGGCAGTCAGAGCTCCAAAGTACACATCCACCACAGCACATGGCTCCACTTTCCTGGGCACAACCTGCGCTGGATCCTGACCTTCATGCTGCTCTTTGTCCTGGTGTGTGAGATCTCAGAAGGCATCTTGTCTGATGGGTGAGTGACTCTCTGAAGCTCAGGAGATTAGATCGGCTCCAGGGTACCTCTCCCCACTCCCCACCCCCCCCAGCTCACCTGCATTCTATGTGCTGGTAATAAATCCAGCAGCATCTCCTGTGTGCCAGAATTTCTCTGCCAAGCACTGGACACAAGTGAGACCTGGACCCTGCCCTCGGGGTAGCAAGAGAGAGGGAGCATGGATCTGCATGGCAAGACCCAGTGACCTAGTAAGAGTACCCCAAATCCTGTGGAAAAAGGTCCAGCCACTTTCACAAGCTGCTACATTTCCCTTCTTGGAAAAAGTCAGAATCACTCTTGATTATGATTCTCTTTAGTCCCCAGTTGTTTACAAGGCCTCAGGTCTTAAGCTAGGTGTTGGGGGGTCCTCACAGTGAGTCTCCCCCATTCTGGCCTCATTCGCAAGGATTTCATCTCACACCCACCTTTCCTCTGGGCCCCATGGCACACTCCCCATAACTTTGCTACAACACAGATCGCACTATTTAAAGTTATAGGTTTATTTGCAAAATCATCTTCTCCTGAGTCAGAAAACATTATAAATGGACTTGGGTTTTATTCACAGTGCAAGGCACATGATGAAGTCCATAGACATTTATTGACTCCTTAAAAGAAAAAATGGAATAATATTATAAAGAAGTTCTCTGGGAGGAGAGAGAAAGGCAGGGCTGGGCAGGCATCTGGGTTGAGGGCTTCTGAGCTGAGCCAGGAAAGATGATTCTCACAGCAGAGGAGTTCCAGAGTGGGAGGGCCAGTGAGGAACAAAAGCCTTCCTGGGGAAAGTGGGTAGGGGTGGAACAGTGCCAGGGACACACATGCAGGGAAGCCATGGGAATCGTGGCCTGGAGGCTTGGAAATCAGAGTGGGGGCATGTCTCTGAAGGCTTTGAGTGACAGGTTGGGTGTTTGGGTGGAATTTTGTTAGTTTAGAAGGAAAGATAGATATAATCAACACAGCATTTTTAGGTGAGAACTCGAGACAGGGACAAGCTGGAGGTAGAAACAGCACTTAGGAAGTGCTTGCAGCGTTCTAGATGAGAGATAACTGCAGCTGGAAGTGGTGTGCCAGCATTTGAGGGGTACAGAAGAGGGGGAGATGAAACACTCATCTAACCAAAGAAGAATGGAGAAATTGACAAGGCTCATTGACTGGCTGGGTGAGGAGCTGGAGGCTGGAGGGCCCATCTGAGGCCCAAGCACTCTGAGTGGTATCAGACTACACTCAGACCCCACTTCTGCCAGTTCTGGATCTTGCATCTGGATGGTAGGACTAGGGTCCTACTCCAAACACTCCCTCACTTCTCCTCCACCCACACTACTCCTGCATCCTGACTATAGTAGTCATCTCTGGGATGACCACTTGCTTGAGGCTCTTCCTGGTTATCAAAGTCTCCCAAGCCAGCAGGAAGACCAGAAGGCACTTAGCTAGCAGGTAACAAGTCTGCCACATAGCTAGAAGGCAACAAGTCTGCCTCCCACCCACCCCCCACTTCACAGCACCCCCTAACTATGGAGCACAGATGCTGGAGAGAGGAGAGGTGCCTTGTGAACCCTCGAAAAGCCAAGAATACTTATGAGTTATAATTAGCAAGGTGACTGAGAAGAAAGCACCTGCTTATGGAAAAGGTAGACCTGGGTGCTCCTCTGGCCTGCTGGGGGCTAGTTGTGCGATTTTGGACCAGTTACTCCATCTTTCTGGGCCTCACTTTCTCTCTGTGTAACCTGCCTTGACAGCTTCCCTGGGCTGTGGAGGATGAAGTCAGAGCTCCAATAGAGCAGAGAGCTCGTATGGGGGGTGGGGGAAGAACATAGAGTATTACCAGAACCTATCAAACAGGGGACTTTCCTGCCAACTGTTAGCCCTTCCTGTCAGGCCGCCCTTCCTGTTTGGACACTCATGACCTGGGCTTTGCTGGCCTCTATCTGTGGACCCGGATCTGGGCAGGCAAACATGGAGAAAGGACAGAGGGAGGGAGCAGACAGAAGAGAATCCCTGGACTCTGCCCTGTGGTCCCCCTAGTCTACCTGGCCTGGATTTACAGACCTGCCTGGAAGTCTAGAGGGCAGGTGGGAGTGGGGGCTGGTTAGAGTGGAACTTATTAAGGTAAAACCACATTTAGTGATTGATTAAGGCCTTTTAACCCTCTAGAGCCTCCTCTGTTCTTTTGGATATTATTTCTATGTGTGATACTCTGAACTCAGAATAAGTTACTGGGGAAAGTTTATATATATATATGTAATAGTTTATTTTTATATCATTTTGTGACCTTTTCCATCTCAGCTGTAATCCCCGTAAGCTTCCCATCACCAAATCACCCGTGTGCTATCACCATAGTCCAGTATACTTCTCTCCCCCCACCGTTTTAATCCCATTCCTGGGGGAAGTTTTTAACAACATAGCTAGAATATTCCTAGACCACCACCCACTGGGAGAACCCAGATGTAAAACTTTTACCTAGTTTTTATATTTCAGTGTATATTGTTCAGCAAAGCAGCCCAAATCTATTTTATTGAGTCATGTCATAAAACACTTATTTCAATTGTAGTTATTCTTTATCTTATTTAATTTAACTTTTTAAAAGATTTATTTATTTGTGCATACAAGAACTGGTAGAAACCAGGGGATTGGAAGGTAAGAGTATTCACCAGAGACAGAATGGGGAGCAGAACAGGAGGATTGACTGAAATACACTGCTGAAGGGAGCATCAGACAAGACAGAAGAAGTCTGTCAAGCCATGTCAGTCACCTCCCTGGCCAGGGATCGAACTCGTGCTGCAGTAACTGCCATTAGCTTTGTAGTGTTGTGCTTTAGTGTCTGTGCCAGTAGGGAGGGCCCTATATCTTATTTAATTTTATGAAATATTTATCTTTTCTACCTCCTATTCCAAAAAAATTTTTATTTAAACATATGCTATGGCATTCACATGTCATTTAAAATTGTGTGAGGGAGTGCCATCACCATAGTCCTTAAAAATTATTTCAAGCAGCCCTCCCTGGTGGCGCAGCTGGTTAAAGCACAGCACTGAGAAGCTAAAGCCACTTCCACATGAGTTCGATCCCCACCTGCCCCAGAGGTGACCACATGGCGAGGCAGACCTCTCCTGACCCGTCTGCTGCTCCCCTCAGCAGTGTACTCTGTTGATCTGCCTGTTCTGCTCCCCTCTCTGTATCTGGTGAATCCTCTCACCCTCTGCATCTCTGGCCTTTACCCCAGTTTCATATGAATAAATAAATAAGTCTTTAAAAAAATTATTTCAAGGAGTAGAAAGGATGGAGTTTCAAGAGCCTTGGGTGGGGTGTTGGTTGTTCTCAGTATTACTAGTGACTGATTGCCTTGTATCTCCTGTACAGTCTTTTGCTACAAATATCCACTAATTGAGGTCTAAAGAATCTCATTATAGTTTCAGTTAAAAAGAAAGTTGAAGGGGCCTCCCTGGTGGTGCAGAGGGTGGAAGCGCAGCACTGTGAAACTGTCTGCAGCTAGCTCAGCACCAGTTTGATCCCCAGCCAGGGAGGGGACCCAGATGGCACAGCGGACCTCTCCTGTCCTGCCCACTGCTCCCCTCAGCAGTGTATTTTAGTGCATCTGCCTGTTCTGCTCCCCATCTGTGTCTGGTAAATCCTCTCACCATCCCCACATCTCTGGCCTGTACTCCAATTCTTGGATGCATAAATACATAAATCTTAAAAAAAGAAAGAAAGAAAGAAGGAAGGAAGGGAGGAAGAAAGGAAGAAAGAAAGAAAACTGAAGGTTGCCATTTCCAGTTGGTTTGGCTCAGTGATGTCATCGGGACCCAACCTCTTCCCATGTCTCTGCACCAGCCTGTGTGCCCAGCCATGGTCACAGGAGGTTGCCCAGCTGCAAATTTCACTTAGGAAGGAGATGACTAGGGCAAAGGGGGCGTGGTCCCCACATGCCCCTTCCTTATGCTGAAGACCATCCACTGCAGACTTCCCCTTACATCTCATCAGCCAGAATTGGGTACGATATGGCCACCCTTAAACCAATCACCAACAGAAGGGTGTGGAGTTGCTTGACTGCTTGAACCAATTGTCTCCCTGTCCCTGGGACTGGGCACATTGCCACTGGAGCAATGTGTGGTACTTTTGGCAGAGATGAAAGGGAATATGGTATTTGTTGATGAGTCTACAGTGGCTGTACCCCAGCACCCTAGTCCTACCAGACTACTTGGGGGTCCCCACGTGGCTCTCCTTGTGTCCTCCTTCTCTGTTAAATGCCTGCTCTTCCTTCTATGTCCTTCTGATGCCACCTCCTCTCTGCTTGCTCCTTTGTGTTCCTCTCCTTCTATCTATCTGCAGTATCACTTCCCTAGACACCCAGTCAGTTAGCTCTGAGCATAGCTGACCCCCACCCCAAATGACTTCAGTAGAAAACAGTCTGCGCAGTGTCAGAAAAGTGACTTGAGGTCAAATCACCTGGACCTTTGGTGCCAGCCGGAGGAGTGTGGGTTTTCTTTTCTGTAAGAGGGAGTTGTGGAAGGGCATGACTGGGGTCAATTAAGGGGAGCCTGAAGAGAAGGGGAGTCTGAGGTCTGGGAAAGAGCTCTCGTCTTACCACCAGAGCAGAGTCCACCCCCCCCCCCCACCGGGTCCTCTATGAGTTTAGGTGAGGGAGGGCTGAGTTGGTTTGGGCTGTCTTCATCCCTACTCCAAGGATAAAACAAAAGCAGTGACCTTGAGCTTATTACTGTCCTCCTCCTGAGCTCAGTTTCCTCAACTGTAAAATGAGGAACTAAGAGTACTGACTTCAGGGAATTGTATGAAGATTAAGTGAATTAATCAAGTGCTGAGAACAGTGCCTGGCACAGGGGAAATGCTCAATAAATATTGACTATCAGGTTGTTATTGTGCCTCCCAGGGAGGGACCAGTGTTGACTTATGCTGTTCATGTTCAATGGGGCTGTCACTAAGGGAGCTGTGGTGTACAGGTCCTGACCTACCCAAGGCACTCTAGGGACAGGGCTCCCAGGCCAGAGGCTTTGCAAGGCTGGCTTCTTGATGTCAGGTTTTGAAAGAGACCGAGACCGAAGAGAGAAAGCAATGAGCCCAAAGCCTAAACATGAAGTCCTGAGAGCATCTCTGTGTGTGTGGACTCCCAAGCCCATAGGGTAGGGGCGTGTTTGGGGATGGGCTAGGCAGAGGTACCAGCTTGCACAGGACCTGGAATCCCTACTGTGAGCCGTAAGTATGTGACTTGTTGGGGTACTCAGCACATCCATATCATCTCTCTCTCTCTCTTCCTTTCTCTTTCCCCATCTCAGGGTGACTGAATCCCGCCATCTCCACCTGTACATGCCGGCTGGGATGGCGTTCTTGGCTGCTGTCACCTCCGTGGTCTACTATCACAACATCGAGACCTCCAACTTCCCAAAGCTGCTGATTGGTAAGGGAGTGGGCGTAGGGAAGGGCTAAGTATCTTCCTCCCTTCAGACAATATTTGCTGTGGACTTATGTGCCAGGCACTGTTCTAGGCACTAGATGTTTAGAAGCAGAGAAGAAAAATTCCTGCCTGCCTAGAGTTTACAGTCTGGTGAAAGAAGACAAAGGTAACAAACAAATAGGTAGTGAAGAAATACTGTGAAGAAGTAGAGAGTGTTGGCAATGTGCTAACTTTATAAGGCAGTTGAGAAAGAGCTTTAGTAGAAATGAGGAAGAATGTTTCATGCCAATGCAACAGCAATTGCACAGGTTTTCTGATAGGAACTAACTTCGCAAAGAGGCCAGTGTGGGCAAAGCCAAAATGGGCGAGGGGGAGAATGGTAGAAGATGAGGGTAGGGGTCAGGAGAGGTGTCAGGAAGTCTCCTAGGCTTGGGGTCTGAGAGCCTGGGTGAAGGTGGCATTAATGATAGTATAACTGACAAGTATGATAGTACACCTGATAGTATACCTGATAGTATACCTGGCACATTGCCAACACTCTCTACTTAATGATAGTATACCTGACAAAAGAGCAGGGACTGGGGTTGCTTGGGGTGTGTTAACTTTGAGACAGCTAGCTCAAGTGTCAAATAGGAGTGAGACAAACAAGCCGGGCATACAGGGAAAGGTCGGAGCTGGGGATGTCCATTCAGCAGTCACAGGGTTATAGGTGGCCTCTAATGCTTGAGCCTGGGTGAGGTCACCGGGACAAGAAGAGAAAAGCCCATGGATCAGAGCCTGTAGAGAACATGAGGAAGGAATGCCCATTTAGGGCTTCTGACATGTGACTGGCTCCCAGGCAGAGACAACATCATGACGGTTGACATTCACCCAGTGCCAAACCTTATATTATTCCACTTGATTCCCACAATCTCCCTATTGGGACCATTCTCATTTTACATTTGTGAATACAGAAACTCAGCGAGATTAAAAAAATAATAACATGTATTCATTTAACACTTACTATGTAACAAACAAACAAATGCATCTAATATTCCCCTTTTTGCAGCCTTTAAGCCTTACAGCAACACTGTAAGGTAGGTACCTTTGCCATTTCCCTTTCATCAGTCGAGAAACCAAGATTCAGCAGCTAATGATATGTACTAATTTATCCACTTAGTCAGGGTGCAGAGCCAGGTTTAGATCCCAGGAGCCTGGCATTTAAGCAGGCTACCATTTGTGAGGCTGCATGTCTATAGGTCCTCAGACTGTGCCTCTGGGGGTGCTGAGCCTGTACACCCAGGCCAGAGCTATTCATCAGGCTATGTTCAGATTGCATTATTAGGTCAGACTATGATTTTTCGCTGTCATAGTGTCTAATTGACATTTGGAGTCTGTGCTAAGCCAGTATGAATTGTGAACAGGCAGAGAATATCTCCCAAGCTAATGATAGGTTTGCCTTCTATGTAAGGTGGGAGTTGGGATAGAACCCTTACCCCAGAACACCCTTTGTGAATATGGTGGAAGGATTAGCAGGCAGCAGGTTGAAAGAGGAGGATATTAAGTACAGGCTCCAGAGTACTCCCAGTGGAGATTGTGAAGCTTCTCCTGGTGCACAGAAAACCCTTCCAGAACCCCAGGTCCTGGCCAACCAGTTCTTCAAAAACACCTTTTCAGGGCATCTGGCAAGTTCATTTTTTCATCTTCTAGAAAGTATGTAATGTTCTCTCCCTACGCAAAAATTATCACCCGTAGATGAATCAGTCCTTCAAAGAACAGGGTCTCGTTCCCTCTGTTCCCCTTTGTTAGTTTTGCCCTCCACAGAAATTCTGGAACAGGGAAAAGTAGAGAGGATGAACCTCCATGAGCTATACGAACTGAGTATTGGAAGAACAGCTAGTCCTCTGAGGAGGCTACTGCCTCGTCCCAGGTCCAGAATCCTGCAAAACGGTGGACCACAATGTGGTTTACATTGTTCCAAAAACTGACTTTGATCTGAGGCCTTAGATAAGATCAGCGAAATGTTCTTTGAGCTGAAAACTGAAGGATAGGTAAAAACTGAGAAGGGAGAGGGGAATGTTTTAGGCAAAAGGAGTAGCATCTGCCAAGATCTTGAAGCAGGAGAAACAAGTTACATTAGGAAATCTGAGCGAAAAAATAGCAGCCAGAGTGCGGACAAAGGAGAGCACTGAGCTTTGAAGGCTGTAGTGACGGTGGGGTCTCACAGGTAGAATCTTGAAGGTCACACCACAGGCATTGGTCTTTATCCCAAGGATGATCAGGATTGGGTGAGGGGAAGTGGATGCATCTGACATACATAGCAATTAAATCGACTATTTAAACCACGTTTTAGTGCACAGTTCGGTGGTATTAAGTACGTTATTAAGTACCTGTTGTGCGTCCATTAGCACCAGCTCCAAAACTTTCACCTTCTCAAATTGAAACTCTGTAGTCACTACACAGTAACTCCCCTTTTTCTCCTTTTCCATCAGTCCCTCAAAACCACCATTTTACTTTCTGACTCTATTAATCTATTATACAAATCTCACATAATTCAAATCATGAACTATTCTTTTGTGATTGTCTCATTTCATTTAGCATAATTTTCTCAAGGTTCACCCATGTTGTTGCATGTGTCAGAATGCCCTTCCTTTTTAAGGGTGAATAATATTTCATTGTGTGTACAATATACCACTGAACAGTTCTAGGGGTGGGGGTACCGGAGGGCAGTGGCTAGGGGCACCAATTCCTTGTACAGTCAGAAATCTACAAATCACTTCTGAAAGCCTGAAACTTAACTACAATCAGGCCT
Source organism: Condylura cristata (assembly GCF_000260355.1). NCBI lineage: Eukaryota > Metazoa > Chordata > Mammalia > Eulipotyphla > Talpidae > Condylura > Condylura cristata. The sequence continues at coordinate 27,304,614 of NW_004567116.1, forward strand.
TAGTCTCCCAAGGGGTTGGTTTTAGAATTTGCAGATATTCTAATCGCTTCTCTTTGGCTCTGAGTACACACAGGTCCTCCATCCTCAGACTATGGTTGGTTGTATCTGTGAATGTACAGCCTACAGACATGGATGGCCAAAGGTGCTTAGAGGGCAAAAAAATCTGCATATAAGTGGACCTGCCACACTTTGTCCACTCATCTAACAACAAGCACTTGGGTCGCATCCATCTTTTGGCTATTGCTTATGATGCTTTTACAAACATAGGGTCATATCTGATTATATTTATTGCTTTATGGAAGCTAGATTGGAAGCAGGAAGAGAGGAAGTAGGGACACTGTGAGAAGGTTTTGAAAGTAGTCCAGGGGAGACGTGACGATGGCTTAGACCCAAGTGCTCACTGGGATGGAAAGAAGTGAATGTATTCCATATATTTAGGAGGTAACGCAAACAGAACTTGGACATAGGTGATGTGGGGAAAGGGAAGAAGCAGAGGAAATGGGAATTCAGAGTTTAAAACTCACCAGCAGCCCTTGTATCATATTTCTTCCCTTCCTCCTCTTCTCTGTCAGGCTCTGAGCTTCAGCAACAGGATAAGGATAAGCTGTGTAAGATGGGATTGGAAATAAGGCCTGGAGTTAGTCCTGCGTCCACCACAAACTCCCTGTGTAACCTTATAAATATGATATCCAGATTCTCTAAGTCTCAGTTTCCCCATCTGGATGGGAATAGTAAGTCCCTGCCTAAGTCATAGGATTGTTATGAAGATCAAATCAGATCATGTCTGATAAATATTAGCGCTAAGACCACTATTAGGCATATTCTCAAGGGCTGGCCCCACTAGGTCCTCATAAAAGAATTGATGGATCCCAGAATCAGAAATCTGGCCTCAAGTCTGTGATCTCTGAAGTGGGTGTGAAATCAGGGGGATGACCCCCCAGCTGTGGGGTCCTTCTGATATGGAGACAGGCCAAACTGAAGGGACATCATGCCAGTCCTAACAGCTGGAACTAGAGAGCAGATGTTGTTACACCTCTCTGCCCACCCCCCAACCCCCCTTCTAATGCTTTAATGCCTAACCCCGGTAGTTGGGATAAATGACATTTGCTCCTCTCCAAGGAAGGTCATCATCTCGACCTACGCCCCATCCCAGAGTGAAACGGGCAGACACCAGCCTTTGTTGCCAGGAGATGCCCTGGCATTGATGTCTAGGAGCATCTAGGGGCAGAGGGAAGGGACAAAAGACTTTGTCTCTGTGGTTCTACAAGAGAGGGCTATAGAAAGTGTTTGCTGGCCTTATCTGTATATGGCTCTGGGGCATGGGGGTGAAAGAGCTGCCTGTACTTAAAGCATCTTCTAATGGGCGACTTTCTATGCTGGCTTTTATTGTGATCAATTGACAGTGGTTTATTGGTGGTGGGAATCTAGAAGCTAGAAGCCACTGATAGCTTCTGATGTTTATGGTCCCAAGTCTGAATTCTGGCGATAATAAAAACATTAAAAGCTACTGTCCAAAGAGCACCCACTGAGAGCCAAGCTCACTGTGCTAAATGCTTTCATGACATTTTTCAGAACCTTTGAGGTAGTGCTAATATTATCCCCATTCTATGATAAGGAAACTGATACCTGGATGAATTAAATGACTTACGCAAGGTCCCACCACTATTGAGCCACAGGATCTAAGCCCAGGTGTATCTGACGGCAGGGCCTAGCTCTAAGCACACATGCCCCAGAGGACTGTGGTTCTCTTTTTTTCTCTCTCCCACGCCTCAGGCTTCCTGAGGGGCATATCTTGCTGGAATGACTCTGAAGGGGAGTTGAGGGGGACCAGAGACTTAGGCTCTTATCTCTGTTACTGCTTTCAGGGAATTGGAGCCAGTTGCTGCCTCAATTTTCTCTGCCTCAATTTCCTCAGTTATAAAATGAACAGTCTGGACTGAAAGGCTTTTAAGATTTTCCCAGCTTGGACATTGCTCAGGAAGCCATCATAAGTAGGGTGAAGCCTATGAGGGTGAGGCCAGTTCAGCTCTGCCACTTTGTGTGTGATCGTGGATCCATTACTTTAGCTTTCTGAGCCTGGATTCTTTTGTCTATTAAGTTGGGGATGATGGCAGTATTTCCGCACAACCTTATTGGAAGCGATAAATGAGGTAATATATTTAAAGGAGAATATATTTAAAGAGCTTACTTGGCATAGTGCCTATAATTGTTTAATTCAAGAAATAACTTTCCTATTTATGAAAATGGGAAATTTGACTTACCTTCTAGACTTGTGAGATGATTAATACTTTAATATGCCTTTCATGAACATTTTATTGTATGTACATTATACAAAATCACACACACATACCCCTTTGTCAGAAGTATGCACACTCATACCCATAATGCTTGTTGACATACAGACACACATCTCCCTCCTCATTGACACACTTCCACACACGTGGGTACACACAAAACACAACCTCTCCTACCTTTCCTCGGCAGCCCTGTTAGTCTACTGGACCCTGGCCTTCATCACCAAGACCATCAAGTTTGTCAAGTTCTACGACCATGCCATTGGCTTCTCCCAGTTGCGCTTCTGCCTCACAGGGCTGCTGGTGATCCTCTACGGGATGTTACTCCTTGTGGAGGTCAACGTCATCAGGGTCAGGGTAAGCACCATCCACTTGCCACGCAGCTGAGGGTATATCCAGCCAGCTCTTACCATACCCTGCCCCAGAGATGGGACCCCCGCCCTGCTGCTCTGAAGCCTTAGAAAGAGTCAGCTTAGTTTCCCTGCCCCTAAAGGCGAGTTGACGCCAAAGGGAGAAAGAAGCTTCAGGAGAAGCATTCCATTCAACCCACAACAGCTTCCAGAGAGAGAGGAGGTGAAGGAGAAGGGTGAAGGATTCCGGGTCTCATCTCAGAGAGGAAATAACATTCAGGTGCTGGCATCTCTGAGGCTTTTGTTTGGGGGGTCTAGGGTGAGGGACAATGGGTAAATGAGGCTATGTACACGTCTTCACTTCTGCCTGCCCTTCTTCCCATTTCTCAGAATGTGCCTCCTGTCTTCCACTCCTCCCCTGCCCTCTCCTCGCCAGGTAACCCAAATTAACATTAGTGTGTATCCTTCAATTCTTGATCTTTATTACTGGAATGCCATATACTTGTAAATATTCATTCTTTTTTCCTCAGCTCATACACACATAAAAGTGTTGTCTCTCAGTACTTGATAAAAATGGAATCATACTAAAAACAGTTTTCTGAATCTTGCTTTTTCTGCACCCAACAGATATAAGACTCCCTGCAAGTCTGATAGGACTAATTTAGTTTTCTTACTGACTATCTGATATTCCATCATGTAGATGAGTCATAGTTAATTCAGACATTGCCCTCTGCATGGGTATTCACATTGTTGCCAAGTTTTTGCCTTCATAGATATTGTGTTAAACACGCTGATACACTGCTACTTGTATTTCTGTGGGACACAGTCCAAGAAGTAGAGTTGTTGGTTCAAAGGATTTGTGTATTTTAAATTTTAATTGTGTTGGAAATCATCTTCAGGAAAGACTTTAGTGTATCACAGTGAATAGGAAAACCCTTCCCCTTCCTCTAACCAGTGATGAAGGTAGAACCATTTCTAATTTGAGCCAGCCTGATGAATGTGAAGTGCTGTCTTAATTTGCATTTCTCCGACTCCTTTGCTTTTAGTTGGTGGTTTGGAGGGTACAGATTCCACCTACATTCCTGTCTCAATTGATCCTCACAGCACCCCTATGATGCAAATGTCACCCTCTTGTTCGGATGAGGAGACATTTTAGATGACACTTGTCCAAAGACACCTTGCTAGTAATCAGAAGAGGCAGAATTCAAACCCAGATCTGCATGATTCCATGGTGTACAAATCCATCATGAAATATGGTGGTGTTCTCAGATTCATGGAATGCACACTATAAAAGGTTTCTGCTTTTCTCCAACCCAGCTTACCCAATCCAGTCCAGCAAGGAGTTTCAGAATAGACCTCAATGAAGAGTTTCAAGTTAGGAGACCTTGGGATTAGAACCAATATGTAGGGGGAGGGAGACCCTTATCCTGGGAATAGGAAAAGAAGACCCCATCTGTTAGAAGTGAAAGGTGCAAAGTTGTAACCTCAGACTTTAGCTGGGGCAAAGTGGAAAATTATAAAAATTGCACTTACCTATCCTTAGTGTTCCATGTACCCACAGAGATATATCTTCTTCAAGACACCAAAGGAGGTGAAGCCCCCCGAGGATCTGCAGGACCTGGGGGTACGCTTCCTTCAGCCCTTTGTGAACCTGCTGTCCAAAGGCACCTACTGGTGGATGAATGCCTTCATCAAGACTGCCCACAAGAAGCCCATTGATCTCCGAGCCATTGGAAAGCTGCCTATTGCCATGAGGGCCCTCACCAACTACCGGCTGCTCTGTGAGGCCTTCGACGCCCAGGCGGTCAGTGGGGGCAGAGCCACGCCATCCATTCCCCACCCTCCGGGTTAGGCTCACAGACGGGGATCTTGGAAGGTTTTAGTTGAAACCCCAGTGGCATTGGTGGGGAAAGGGAAGCCCAGTAAGGGGAAGAGGCTTGCCCATAGTCACACCAGGGAAATGTCCAAGACTAAAGAGTCATAGGACAGTCGCAGCTGGAATAACACATATGTTTAGGTCATCTGATCTAATAGATTCATATACAGATGGGGAAACTGAGAGCCCCCTGGGGTTCCCTGTGGCCTCTGTTTTTCCTTCTGGAGCTCAATGACAATAAAGTTGGGAATTTTTGTGCATTTTAGAGCTTGGATTTTAGTGGCTTGTTCCTTATAATTCTGTGACTAGGCAGGGGTCTCCCCATAGCACTGAGAAGGAAACTGAGGCCCCAAGAAAGGTTATGTTCTGCCCAGAGCTGGCCCTCCACTGGTAGGTGGCCGAGCGGGTCTCCCAATTCTCAATCCAATGCTCCTTTGTTTTGCCTCCGCCCTAGCAGAGGGAAAGGGTTGGGACAGGGTGGGGAGACTGGGACAGATGCAGTGGCAGGTGGTCAGGAGAGATTGTAAGGAATACCACTCTCAGTTCTCAGTACAGTGCTGTGCTCATGGCCAGCTAAGGCACTGACATCTGATCTCATTTCTCACCATGTGGCCTATGCTGGCATTGATAGGCCCATCCAACCATGCGCCTGTGGTTCTGTAATTTCTTCCTGGAGCTTACCTCCTTGCAGGAGTCAGGGACTTCCTGGGAAACCAGACCCTGCCATGGATGGGCCGTTGGCCATTCTGACCTGGCTGTGGGTCTTTCTGGGCAGCAGAAGGATGCACAGGGCACACAGGGTGCCCGGGCCATCTGGCGGGCACTCTGCCATGCCTTCGGGAGACGCCTAGTCCTCAGCAGCACTTTTCGCATCTTGGCTGACCTGCTGGGCTTTGCTGGGCCGCTATGCATCTTCGGGATCGTGGATCACCTTGGCAAGGAGAACCATGTCTTCCAGCCAAAGGTAGGCCCACCCAGCAATAAAACAGGACTCCCGTTGGAAGATTTGCACTTGTGCATGAGAATGGGCGAGAGGCTGACGTGAATGTGCTGTGGTTGTGATGGGCAGCTCCTCCCACATGCACAGAGCCCCACTATCCCCTCCAGAAAATGCTCTGCATCCAGCCAACTGAAAAACCAGGTGGCCAGTGGTGACCCAGGGAGATTTATGGTGTTTGCTCTCCTAACTGCACCACTGTCACCGCCATGCCGCTGCTGGTTGTCTGGTCATCCAGAAAGTTGTGGGAAGCACATCTGTTACTTGGTGTCAGGAGCTTCTGTGATTTGTTGACTGCATTGGCTTTTTTAAAAAAAGATTTATTTATTGATGTATACAGACCAGAGTGCAGGGGCGATGAGAAGATTCACCAGGGTCAGAGTGGGGAGCAAAACAGGCCGACTGACAATGTACACTGCTGAGGGGAGCAGCAGGCGGGTCAGGAGAGGTCTGCTGCACCATGTGGGTCACCTCCAAGGTGGGGATCGAACTCATGCGGAAGTGGCTTTAGCTTCTTAGTGCTGTGCTTTAACCCGCTGCGCCACCAGGGAGGGCCCTGCATTGGCTTTTAATTCTTGTCATCTTACTAGACTCTAACGTTGCAGAGATTTTTCTTCTTCAGTACTGAATGTCCATTGCACTTGAGGTTCTGCAGGGGCATCTTGAGGCCAGGGTTGGGGGTGAGGGCAGAGGGAAACTCCATGGTTGAGCACCATTCTCTCTCCAAATTTCACTCAGAGCTGGCTGGTTTTATTATATGTTGGACTTTCCAACATATAATAAAAGTTCTTTTAAAAAGGGGTTCCATTTCTTGACAATAATTAAAGCCTTAGACTAGATGACATCCAATGACCTTCCTAGTCCTAGAGATACTGCAAATGGAAATTCTGTGGACACAGAGACAGATCACCTTTCTGGGAGTTATTTACCCTGCTTGAGGCAATAGTGTCCATTGCAGGAGTGGATGTAGGCTATTTGTTGCTGTTTTTCATCTGTTTCTTTACTGCCACCTAGTTTTAGATGGTCACAAAATGGAAAACTTTTCACATCTGTCAATATGACTCAGAGCTTCATTTTCCCAACCAGAACATCACTATAACCTTTTCACAAGCAGATAGTCCCAAAATGATGCTGAGAATTACTAATTAGGTATCCTGATAATTTATGACAGTCCTTTGTGTAATGTTATTCATCTCATGGGTTCCAAAATTGCAGGTCTGGTTTAATCCCCAGGAGATTTATATTCATTTCCCCCCCCAGAGCTATAATTAATCAGCTGAGCACTTTCAGTCAATAATGGAACACCTTCCAAGTCTGTTTGGCTAATTCCTTCAGCAAATAAGGTTATTAAACCCTACTGTGCACCAGACTATAGGAATACAGAGTCAGTGGTTAGGGTAAAATTATTAATAATGTTAACAAACACTTATTGGTCACTTAATATATGCACAGTTGCATGTGGGCATTATCCTGCTGTTACCTCATTTAATCCTTAAGCCAACCTCTTAGGGTAAGGTAGTTTTTTTTTGTTTTTTTTTTTTGTTTGTTTGTTTGGTAACACCATTATTGAGAGATACATGACATACCCTACCACTTACAAGGTGAGTGTTTTTATTTCCATTTTACAGATGAGGAACTCTAAGCTCAGAGAGGTTAAATAACTTCTCCTAGGATCAGTTAGTGACAGAGTCTGATTTTGAACTATCATTTTCTTGACATCATCACCCAAGAACTTACCACCATGATATTAAATTGACTATTTGTTTGATCAAGCCATCATCTCTGGGTCCAAGGATTGTGGAGTACAATGAAAGCAAAAGAAATATAATAACACCTGAAATACTATTAGGAGTTATTGGGAAGGTGGGTAATTCACTCAGCCAGTAGACAGCTTGACTTCATAGAGGAGAGAAGTGGGTTTCCTGGAACCACTGAGCATGAATGGACTAGGCAACGATTTCTTACTCCATTGAGAATACAAAGAACTATTTTTTCTTTTTTGCTTATTTAAACTTTAGCATTTTCTTAGGTCTTCTCTGACCTCTGAGCCTCTGAACTTTACTTGGCCCAAAATGAGAAAGGAAAGGACAGCTCTTCTGGTTTACAAGAGTCACTTTCGGTTTCAGTCTGACCAGAGGCCAGCCTGGAACATGGCATTGATCTTCCTGCAACATGGAGCCAGTTGTCCATATTAGGGGGAAATGACACAGGCCAGACCTCTTATCATCTTGTCCACACAGTCTTCTTCCTGTGTTTTCCAAAACTTTTATGGAATTCTCCTAAGGAGAGAGGTCTAAGGCAGGATATGCCAAAGAGGTGATGAGAACAGCACTTACCCTTACAGAGTTTAGTTCATCTGAACACTGGCTTTGCCGTCTCTCTTCTCAGCACTTCTCTTCCGATCCTGGAATTTACTGTCTTCTCATTGGAATGCTCTTATCCCAGTGACTTGTCAGCAAATAAATCCCTGAGACAGATGGCCCTGCCTCAGTGGCAGCAGGTCTTATCAGATTTAATATTTGTTCCCTACAACCCAGATACAATCAGCAAATTACAGACATAGAAGCGAGAGTTGAATGTAAATATAGCCTCCAGTGTCAGCAACAAAGATTCCTCAGTCATTCAGTTGCTTAGGGCACGGCTTAATTCTCATGTGGTCTTCTGGGTCCAGAAAAATGGGGAAAGGGGTCATTTATTGAGGTCATTTGGTTTTATCCCCCTGCATCCCGGCAGCGTTAGCCCAGAGAGACGAGTGCTATTCTGGTCTTCATGAGCCTACGGAGAAGGAAGGTCTCTAGCTCAGTGAGAAAGTCCTTTCCATTCAGCCTGAATTCATCCTATTGTGGTCTGCACAGCCAGGCACCCACTGTTTACTTCTTTATCAGTGGCATGTCCTCCCTTCCTTTCCTAGAACACTCACAGTTGGCAAGATTTATTCCTCCCTTAGCATCCGCAAGAACAAACATTTCTTATTTCTTCTTTAATTACTGGACGTGTCATGGCCTGTTAGGTCCTTGACACTTTTGCCCCCAGCTCCCTGCCACTCCCGAGGGATAGCTGAGATCTAGCTGGGCACTACCCATGATCTATCTCCTTCCTGCCCCATCTCTTGCCCAGCCCCCACTCACAATCTGTCACCTGCCATGGATGTCACAGATCTGGCTGGAGGTGAGGAAAGTGGATTCATCAAGAGCTGCAGGCATCTGAAAGCTGCCAGCACTTCTCGAGGCCGTCAGCTGAGCAGAGAAAGAAAAAACAGTCTGGTTCTGAGCTAAGAGCCAAAACTTCAATCAACCTCTAAACCTCAGTGGGGAAGTGAGTGTAGTTTTGTGCTTGTTTCTGAATGAGTTTTCCTGGGAACTATTTATGATTCTGTGTGTGTGTCTTTCTGTTTATCTTGCATCTCTTGGCAGGACAAGTGTCTCTTGGCTTTCTTCCATAGATGTCTGTGTCCCCATTTGGATCCATGTATTTGTGGTTACCGTTAGGGTGACTGTGAGCTTATACACATTTCTGTGACTTTGTGACGTCAGTGTGTGTGTTGATGATACCCATCTCTGGCCTAGCCTGCCTCCCTTCACCTTGCTAATTCCTTCTCAGCCACCTTGCTAGCCTCTTCAAAGACTCAGTGGAAATGTCACCCCCTCCAAGAAGCCTTCCTCAAGTTGAATTACATGCCCCCTCTCTGTGCTCCTGTAGCATCCTGTTTGCATCTTCAAAGTACCTCTT
>NW_004567116.1:27313959-27360921 GCF_000260355.1 Condylura cristata
CTTCACTTCTCCCTGCCCTTCTTCCCATTTCTCAGAATGTGCCTCCTGTCTTCCACTCCTCCCCTGCCCTCTCCTCGCCAGGTAACCCAAATTAACATTAGTGTGTATCCTTCAATTCTTGATCTTTATTACTGGAATGCCATATACTTGTAAATATTCATTCTTTTTTCCTCAGCTCATACACACATAAAAGTGTTGTCTCTCAGTACTTGATAAAAATGGAATCATACTAAAAACAGTTTTCTGAATCTTGCTTTTTCTGCACCCAACAGATATGAGACTCCCTGCAAGTCTGATAGGACTAATTTAGTTTTCTTACTGACTATCTGATATTCCATCATGTAGATGAGTCATAGTTAATTCAGACATTACCCTCTGCATGGGTATTCACATTGTTGCCAAGTTTTTGCCTTCATAGATATTGTGTTAAACACGCTGATACACTGCTACTTGTATTTCTGTGGGACACAGTCCAAGAAGTAGAGTTGTTGGTTCAAAGGATTTGTGTATTTTAAATTTTAATTGTGTTGGAAATCATCTTCAGGAAAGACTTTAGTGTATCACAGTGAATAGGAAAACCCTTCCCCTTCCTCTAACCAGTGATGAAGGTAGAACCATTTCTAATTTGAGCCAGCCTGATGAATGTGAAGTGCTGTCTTAATTTGCATTTCTCCGACTCCTTTGCTTTTAGTTGGTGGTTTGGAGGGTACAGATTCCACCTACATTCCTGTCTCAATTGATCCTCACAGCACCCCTATGATGCAAATGTCACCCTCTTGTTCGGATGAGGAGACATTTTAGATGACACTTGTCCAAAGACACCTTGCTAGTAATCAGAAGAGGCAGAATTCAAACCCAGATCTGCATGATTCCATGGTGTACAAATCCATCATGAAATATGGTGGTGTTCTCAGATTCATGGAATGCACACTATAAAAGGTTTCTGCTTTTCTCCAACCCAGCTTACCCAATCCAGTCCAGCAAGGAGTTTCAGAATAGACCTCAATGAAGAGTTTCAAGTTAGGAGACCTTGGGATTAGAACCAATATGTAGGGGGAGGGAGACCCTTATCCTGGGAATAGGAAAAGAAGACCCCATCTGTTAGAAGTGAAAGGTGCAAAGTTGTAACCTCAGACTTTAGCTGGGGCAAAGTGGAAAATTATAAAAATTGCACTTACCTATCCTTAGTGTTCCATGTACCCACAGAGATATATCTTCTTCAAGACACCAAAGGAGGTGAAGCCCCCCGAGGATCTGCAGGACCTGGGGGTACGCTTCCTTCAGCCCTTTGTGAACCTGCTGTCCAAAGGCACCTACTGGTGGATGAATGCCTTCATCAAGACTGCCCACAAGAAGCCCATTGATCTCCGAGCCATTGGAAAGCTGCCTATTGCCATGAGGGCCCTCACCAACTACCGGCTGCTCTGTGAGGCCTTCGACGCCCAGGCGGTCAGTGGGGGCAGAGCCACGCCATCCATTCCCCACCCTCCGGGTTAGGCTCACAGACGGGGATCTTGGAAGGTTTTAGTTGAAACCCCAGTGGCATTGGTGGGGAAAGGGAAGCCCAGTAAGGGGAAGAGGCTTGCCCATAGTCACACCAGGGAAATGTCCAAGACTAAAGAGTCATAGGACAGTCGTAGCTGGAATAACACATATGTTTAGGTCATCTGATCTAATAGATTCATATACAGATGGGGAAACTGAGAGCCCCCTGGGGTTCCCTGTGGCCTCTGTTTTTCCTTCTGGAGCTCAATGACAATAAAGTTGGGAATTTTTGTGCATTTTAGAGCTTGGATTTTAGTGGCTTGTTCCTTATAATTCTGTGACTAGGCAGGGGTCTCCCCATAGCACTGAGAAGGAAACTGAGGCCCCAAGAAAGGTTATGTTCTGCCCAGAGCTGGCCCTCCACTGGTAGGTGGCCGAGCGGGTCTCCCAATTCTCAATCCAATGCTCCTTTGTTTTGCCTCCGCCCTAGCAGAGGGAAAGGGTTGGGACAGGGTGGGGAGACTGGGACAGATGCAGTGGCAGGTGGTCAGGAGAGATTGTAAGGAATACCACTCTCAGTTCTCAGTACAGTGCTGTGCTCATGGCCAGCTAAGGCACTGACATCTGATCTCATTTCTCACCATGTGGCCTATGCTGGCATTGATAGGCCCATCCAACCATGCGCCTGTGGTTCTGTAATTTCTTCCTGGAGCTTACCTCCTTGCAGGAGTCAGGGACTTCCTGGGAAACCAGACCCTGCCATGGATGGGCCGTTGGCCATTCTGACCTGGCTGTGGGTCTTTCTGGGCAGCAGAAGGATGCACAGGGCACACAGGGTGCCCGGGCCATCTGGCGGGCACTCTGCCATGCCTTCGGGAGACGCCTAGTCCTCAGCAGCACTTTTCGCATCTTGGCTGACCTGCTGGGCTTTGCTGGGCCGCTATGCATCTTCGGGATCGTGGATCACCTTGGCAAGGAGAACCATGTCTTCCAGCCAAAGGTAGGCCCACCCAGCAATAAAACAGGACTCCCGTTGGAAGATTTGCACTTGTGCATGAGAATGGGCGAGAGGCTGACGTGAATGTGCTGTGGTTGTGATGGGCAGCTCCTCCCACATGCACAGAGCCCCACTATCCCCTCCAGAAAATGCTCTGCATCCAGCCAACTGAAAAACCAGGTGGCCAGTGGTGACCCAGGGAGATTTATGGTGTTTGCTCTCCTAACTGCACCACTGTCACCGCCATGCCGCTGCTGGTTGTCTGGTCATCCAGAAAGTTGTGGGAAGCACATCTGTTACTTGGTGTCAGGAGCTTCTGTGATTTGTTGACTGCATTGGCTTTTTTAAAAAAAGATTTATTTATTGATGTATACAGACCAGAGTGCAGGGGCGATGAGAAGATTCACCAGGGTCAGAGTGGGGAGCAAAACAGGCCGACTGACAATGTACACTGCTGAGGGGAGCAGCAGGCGGGTCAGGAGAGGTCTGCTGCACCATGTGGGTCACCTCCAAGGTGGGGATCGAACTCATGCGGAAGTGGCTTTAGCTTCTTAGTGCTGTGCTTTAACCCGCTGCGCCACCAGGGAGGGCCCTGCATTGGCTTTTAATTCTTGTCATCTTACTAGACTCTAACGTTGCAGAGATTTTTCTTCTTCAGTACTGAATGTCCATTGCACTTGAGGTTCTGCAGGGGCATCTTGAGGCCAGGGTTGGGGGTGAGGGCAGAGGGAAACTCCATGGTTGAGCACCATTCTCTCTCCAAATTTCACTCAGAGCTGGCTGGTTTTATTATATGTTGGACTTTCCAACATATAATAAAAGTTCTTTTAAAAAGGGGTTCCATTTCTTGACAATAATTAAAGCCTTAGACTAGATGACATCCAATGACCTTCCTAGTCCTAGAGATACTGCAAATGGAAATTCTGTGGACACAGAGACAGATCACCTTTCTGGGAGTTATTTACCCTGCTTGAGGCAATAGTGTCCATTGCAGGAGTGGATGTAGGCTATTTGTTGCTGTTTTTCATCTGTTTCTTTACTGCCACCTAGTTTTAGATGGTCACAAAATGGAAAACTTTTCACATCTGTCAATATGACTCAGAGCTTCATTTTCCCAACCAGAACATCACTATAACCTTTTCACAAGCAGATAGTCCCAAAATGATGCTGAGAATTACTAATTAGGTATCCTGATAATTTATGACAGTCCTTTGTGTAATGTTATTCATCTCATGGGTTCCAAAATTGCAGGTCTGGTTTAATCCCCAGGAGATTTATATTCATTTCCCCCCCCAGAGCTATAATTAATCAGCTGAGCACTTTCAGTCAATAATGGAACACCTTCCAAGTCTGTTTGGCTAATTCCTTCAGCAAATAAGGTTATTAAACCCTACTGTGCACCAGACTATAGGAATACAGAGTCAGTGGTTAGGGTAAAATTATTAATAATGTTAACAAACACTTATTGGTCACTTAATATATGCACAGTTGCATGTGGGCATTATCCTGCTATTACCTCATTTAATCCTTAAGCCAACCTCTTAGGGTAAGGTAGTTTTTTTTTGGTTTTTTTTTTTGTTTGTTTGTTTGGTAACACCATTATTGAGAGATACATGACATACCCTACCACTTACAAGGTGAGTGTTTTTATTTCCATTTTACAGATGAGGAACTCTAAGCTCAGAGAGGTTAAATAACTTCTCCTAGGATCAGTTAGTGACAGAGTCTGATTTTGAACTATCATTTTCTTGACATCATCACCCAAGAACTTACCACCATGATATTAAATTGACTATTTGTTTGATCAAGCCATCATCTCTGGGTCCAAGGATTGTGGAGTACAATGAAAGCAAAAGAAATATAATAACACCTGAAATACTATTAGGAGTTATTGGGAAGGTGGGTAATTCACTCAGCCAGTAGACAGCTTGACTTCATAGAGGAGAGAAGTGGGTTTCCTGGAACCACTGAGCATGAATGGACTAGGCAACGATTTCTTACTCCATTGAGAATACAAAGAACTATTTTTTCTTTTTTGCTTATTTAAACTTTAGCATTTTCTTAGGTCTTCTCTGACCTCTGAGCCTCTGAACTTTACTTGGCCCAAAATGAGAAAGGAAAGGACAGCTCTTCTGGTTTACAAGAGTCACTTTCGGTTTCAGTCTGACCAGAGGCCAGCCTGGAACATGGCATTGATCTTCCTGCAACATGGAGCCAGTTGTCCATATTAGGGGGAAATGACACAGGCCAGACCTCTTATCATCTTGTCCACACAGTCTTCTTCCTGTGTTTTCCAAAACTTTTATGGAATTCTCCTAAGGAGAGAGGTCTAAGGCAGGATATGCCAAAGAGGTGATGAGAACAGCACTTACCCTTACAGAGTTTAGTTCATCTGAACACTGGCTTTGCCGTCTCTCTTCTCAGCACTTCTCTTCCGATCCTGGAATTTACTGTCTTCTCATTGGAATGCTCTTATCCCAGTGACTTGTCAGCAAATAAATCCCTGAGACAGATGGCCCTGCCTCAGTGGCAGCAGGTCTTATCAGATTTAATATTTGTTCCCTACAACCCAGATACAATCAGCAAATTACAGACATAGAAGCGAGAGTTGAATGTAAATATAGCCTCCAGTGTCAGCAACAAAGATTCCTCAGTCATTCAGTTGCTTAGGGCACGGCTTAATTCTCATGTGGTCTTCTGGGTCCAGAAAAATGGGGAAAGGGGTCATTTATTGAGGTCATTTGGTTTTATCCCCCTGCATCCCGGCAGCGTTAGCCCAGAGAGACGAGTGCTATTCTGGTCTTCATGAGCCTACGGAGAAGGAAGGTCTCTAGCTCAGTGAGAAAGTCCTTTCCATTCAGCCTGAATTCATCCTATTGTGGTCTGCACAGCCAGGCACCCACTGTTTACTTCTTTATCAGTGGCATGTCCTCCCTTCCTTTCCTAGAACACTCACAGTTGGCAAGATTTATTCCTCCCTTAGCATCCGCAAGAACAAACATTTCTTATTTCTTCTTTAATTACTGGACGTGTCATGGCCTGTTAGGTCCTTGACACTTTTGCCCCCAGCTCCCTGCCACTCCCGAGGGATAGCTGAGATCTAGCTGGGCACTACCCATGATCTATCTCCTTCCTGCCCCATCTCTTGCCCAGCCCCCACTCACAATCTGTCACCTGCCATGGATGTCACAGATCTGGCTGGAGGTGAGGAAAGTGGATTCATCAAGAGCTGCAGGCATCTGAAAGCTGCCAGCACTTCTCGAGGCCGTCAGCTGAGCAGAGAAAGAAAAAACAGTCTGGTTCTGAGCTAAGAGCCAAAACTTCAATCAACCTCTAAACCTCAGTGGGGAAGTGAGTGTAGTTTTGTGCTTGTTTCTGAATGAGTTTTCCTGGGAACTATTTATGATTCTGTGTGTGTGTCTTTCTGTTTATCTTGCATCTCTTGGCAGGACAAGTGTCTCTTGGCTTTCTTCCATAGATGTCTGTGTCCCCATTTGGATCCATGTATTTGTGGTTACCGTTAGGGTGACTGTGAGCTTATACACATTTCTGTGACTTTGTGACGTCAGTGTGTGTGTTGATGATACCCATCTCTGGCCTAGCCTGCCTCCCTTCACCTTGCTAATTCCTTCTCAGCCACCTTGCTAGCCTCTTCAAAGACTCAGTGGAAATGTCACCCCCTCCAAGAAGCCTTCCTCAAGTTGAATTACATGCCCCCTCTCTGTGCTCCTGTAGCATCCTGTTTGCATCTTCAAAGTACCTCTTCTCTCCTTCTCAGACCTTAAGAGCCTGGGATACCTAAAAGAGGAACCGCATTGTCTGGCCTCTGTGTTCCCAGCACCCAGTTCCATCCTGAACACTCGGGAGGTAGAGGAGAAATGATTCTTCAATGAATAATACAGAAATCACCGTACATGGCATACCTGTGCATATTATTTTTTTTTAACCTGCGTTGTTTCACTGAATTCTCATACCTCTCTGAAGCAGAAATCTTTAATGGCCTCACTTTACAGATGAGGAAACTAGGGCTCAGAGAGGTTGATAAACTTAGCTAAGGACATATGAATCAGCAGACGGGACACAAACTCAGCTAGGGCTAAGCCCAAAGTCCAGGTTCTGAAACACCGAGAGAGTGGTGTGAATGCACAGCAGGTATGCTGGTCCGTGAGCGATCAACAGTAGTTCACATCATTTTCACCTGAGGTCTTCCAGGGCGGGCAAATCCTGGGTTTGGCCCCCGCCAAGAAAAGAAAAAAAAGCCAAAAGAACCCTTGTAGCTCCAGAGCACAAGGGAAGGAGAACTCTGGCCAGGTAGGGGCAATGGGGGCCAGAGTTCTGTGACTGAGTCCAGGCTCAGCAGTGAACTCTTGTGCTCTTCAGCAGTCACTTACATGCAGCAGGGCTCAGCGGGCTCAGCTGCAAAATGAAGATTATGTCAGCATTCTATAGAAGGTAGATGCGGGGTGAAGATCATGTACATTGACTAATGTGAAAAATATTTATTGGGTCCTCCTGGGGAAACAAACACAATTTCTTCCCCGAGAGTTTGTGAAGATGTGAAGACTAGAGCATCTGATGATTTCTTTGGAAGGTAACGCTTTCACTTGCGTCCCACCAAATGTCAAGGTGTAGGTCCTTGACCTTTTCTTCCAGGCTTCAAGGTGCTGGGCAATGTCAGTACCTTACACCTATTTGAAGTTTCCCAGAGCCAGCCTTCCTTGCCTCTTGGCTCATCTGTGACTCTTATCTTAGTCAAAATTTGGCTATTCTGGACTCAGTCCCTCTTAGGCTGCCCTGTTGAAGAGAAATCAAGGAATAACCTTGTGACTTACGTGTAGGAAAATTTTCATTTTACCAAGTCATGAAGTTCTTGATCCAAGAAGTATCATTTCTGTTCCTAGGGGTGTGTGTTGTGGGGGAAGGAGTCAAGGCTTTGCCTTTAGAGCTATAGAGAATCTGTTGCTTAGTTTAAAATGTACAAATAGTGATGACTGCACTTAGCACCCACAACCTATGATTGTTGATTTTTCTAACCCTCATTCACCAGTGTATGTGTTTTCTGATCCTTGTGACAAAAAACATTCCATGCTGCTTGAATGTTTTCATGGTTGTCTATGTTCTTGGGTGAGTAATGTTCCCATAATTACAGTATGTATTACTTAATGATATTTTAGTCAGTATTGGCCCATATATAAGACCTTATATCTAAATAGGTAGTAAGCTCTCCCATCTCTATTAGAACATCATTACCCTCTGTGACATTTATATAAAGATGAAATCCCCTTGCAATGCATTTCTCTGAATAGTTCCCTACTGTAAAGCAATGCAGAATGATACCACAATAAACCTAGCAATTCCCTGTGGTTGAGCATTTACATGGATTTTTGTGCTCTACCACTGATATAATCCACAAATAGAACATTTTTGTATGTGCAGCTATTTTAAATTATTTCCTTTGGGATAAATTCCCATGATGTGTTTTATTACTATGAAGTAATGTACTTCATTCTTCAGAGTCAGGACTCTGTAGAAGATAGTAGGACAGACACACTCCAAGTCATGTTAAAAAGGACCAGAGTTTCCCAAGTGCAGGTGTCTTCAATTTTAACTCAGAACCAGCCAAGTGGACTTGTTCCAGTTGCCTACAAGTCACAAACCTGTAGCTGACAATTGGAGACTCCAGGTCACAAGGCTGAATGAAGCTTAGATAGTAAATCCAGGGTAGCGTTTTGGCATCAGAAATGCTCGTGTTCACCCTTACCAGATGGTTCAGCCACTCAGCGATGCTGAGGTTGCATTTCCACTTACCTATAGAACTCTGCTAGTTAATGGTCCTCTTCTCCTCAGGGTATTGTGAGGATGGAGTTCTGCACCTCAGAAAGATTGTGTCCTGCCCCCTACTTCCATAGAATGCCAGATCTCTTCCCCACAGCCTAATTTGAAGCTCCATTTTGCTGCTTCTGGCCCACACCAACCCATCCATGATTGTCCTGTCCTACTGCCCTTCTCTTGGACACGTTGACAAATGAGACAGAGTCAGGGGCTTCAGCCTGACCTTTTCTAGTATTCTGCATGTGGCCCATGATATGCTTGTGTCTGCTTCCTGTTGCCCCACAAGCAAGGGAAAAACAGTTGTAAACAGGACCAGCCCCACTGAGCAGCGAAGGCTGGTTTAGAGGGCTCTGATCCAAGAGGCAGGAATGTGCCACCACCGGGAACCTCTGTGACTATTTTTCACTCCAGGAAGAGGACTCTTCAAATCTCAGGCCTGATTCTGGCCACGGACATGCCCTCAGGCTTCTCATCTCTATTATCCCCACTCTTTACCCTGCACACCCTTTCAAATAGCTGCAGAATTCAAGGCCGAGTGAGAAAGGAAAGACTTCTTCGTGGAAATACTGATGCGGCTCTGCTGGGGAGCTGTGGACTTGATCAAGATCAGAGTTTTCCTGGGAACCGTGGATGCTGAAATTGGAAACAGTCATGCTGGATTCCCTGATATCTTTAGTAACAAAACCAAACATGGTTTTCCCCCCACTGTTTATCATCTGAGATCTTGCGGGAATTGCAACAGGAGAACTGCGTGCATTTCAAAGAAGGTCCCAGAAACCCATCATTCTGGGGAGACAGAACAGGGGCGGGGTTTGGTCTGAAATCTTTTCAATCTCTGAGGGCACATTTCTTGCCTGGTAGCATGACAGGGCCACATAGTTCACTGGTCTTATGTACCCAGAAATTACTACAAAGCCGACAGTGAGTGGGAGAAAGCCTTGGTTGATTCCGTTTTTATAGCAGAGAACACACATCTTGGAATTTGTTCTAGCAGTTCTGGTTTTGGCTGCTCAGTGATTTACTCTATTTATTCTTGTTCCATTCAGAGTGAGTTTCCCTGGGCCTGGTGGCCACAGTGCGAAGGATCATATTTATGGGCAAGAAGTTAGAACTGGCCATGCTGTGTTTCTCTAAGGTGTAGGCACCCCATCCTCTTGTTAGAAGAATGTTTACTTGGATATTTCCGTCTGGTTTTAAACTCATAAACAATTGCACTGTGCTTTGCAAGCATGATAATTGCCAATTGCAGGTACTAATCTTTTTGCTGGCACTGACAGCCACCTCTGAACTTCTCTTTCCAACAGACACAGTTTCTCGGGGTTTACTTTGTATCGTCCCAAGAGTTCCTAGCAAATGCCTACGTCTTAGCGGTGCTTCTGTTCCTTGCTCTCCTACTGCAAAGGACATTTCTGCAAGCATCCTACTATGTCGCCATTGAAACCGGAATTAACTTGAGAGGAGCAATACAGGTACTTGGCTGATTCTTCATTTCACAATAAGAACTGCATCCTTCCTCTTCAGGCAGCTCAAGAGTAATTCTGCTGGGAATGTGTTTGTTGCTCTTTAACAATATTCTGAAACCATGACTATTGACAAGGCAGGGTAGGGAGTAGAGAGTGCCTGGGCCTGGACTTGGTAATGCAGTGGCTCTAGCCCTGCTGCTGTCTAGGACTAGCTCTGAGATGTCAACTGCTTGGCCTTGGTTGGGACATCATTGATGGACCACAGCAGTCTTTGTGGATGAACGCTCATGCAGCTTCAGAATCCTCCAGATACTGTTCAGGTTTCTGCTGCCAGACAGTCTTCTCTGGGTGAAAATAAGAAAAAGAGTGTTTGACATATAAAGACTATATAGCCTCTGAGATCTACTTAAGATCTTAAGATCTACTTAATCATGGGTGGTATTAAGAGAGATTTGTCTGATTTGATAGGTCCTTTGGGTCTTGGCTTCCTTCTCAGCATCAGTTGAAAGGATGATTTAAAGTCAGGGAAGATGCAGGCCCCCTCTAGCAAAGGTGGTGAGGAGAGCTGTCCAAGCCTTCCCCATGTTTTCATTCAAATTTTGGTCCATTTGTTGGAATGGAGAGCCCAGAGTGAAAGTGGTTTCAATAGACATTCACACTTAAGACCATTATGGCAGCTCTACAGTCATCAGAGAGACCTTGTGTCCCAAGTGTTGCTCAGCCAACCTCATGTGATTTGTCCCCTGGTTTAAACGACTGTTGACATTGCTGCCAGTGTCGATTTAAACCAGCAAGAAGAAAGATGGAAGGACATGCTGCCTTCTTTTTTTTTTTTTTTTTAAAGATTTATTTATTTGTACATACAGAAGTGGGGTACAGGCCAGAGAACTCAGGGCGGTGAGAGGCTTCACCAGAGACAGAGTGGGGAGCAGAACAGGCAGATCGACGAAGTACACTACTGAGGGGAGCAGTGGGCGGGTCAGGAGAGGACTGCCACGCCATGTGGTCACCTCCGGGGCAGGCGGGGATCGACTCATGCGGAAGTGGCTTAAGCTTCTCAGTGCAGTGCTTTAACCCGCTGCGCCACCAGGGAGGGCCCCATGCTGCCTTCTTTTAAATCTGTAATGCAAAGTTGCACATACCCCCTCCCATGCCATGGTGAGAAATTGGCCACATGTCATACCTAAAAGGGTCGGAGTGTGGTCTTTCTTTTTGACAGTCATATAAGGCTTGCTAGAGATTCTTCTCGTGAAAAGGAAAGAATAGTCCTGGGAGATAGATAACAGCCTCTGTCATACCCAGTAATTCCCATGAAGTCAGTGAAATGCTAAGATCCCCAAACCACCTCTTTCTTCAGCATGTTCCTCAAACTTGTCAGTAATGCTGCTAAAAAGGGACTGCGAGAAGGGTATAGCTTCAGCTGTGGACAGTGAGGGTCCAGACTTGATGTAGTTCATGTGTCTGGGTGCCTCTAGACAGCTATACTTAACTACACTGCTCATTCCCAGTGGTTTTTTTGAGAAGAAAGGAAGGAGCCCAGGAAAACCCAAAACCCTCTAACAATCATAGTTGTTCAGACTTAGGAGAACCCACGTGATTGCTCAGCCTCAGCCCAGATCTCCACAGCACCATCACAAGCAACAATCAATTTTGTAGCTGGACAGTTTTATAATTAAATCTCCTTGTTACATCATAATTGCCTGCATTGACATATTTGCCTGTCATAAATTATGCTGACCTAATAGTTTCCAATTATGCGAAAAGAGCCAAATATATTTTAAATGTATTAACATGTAATTGTTTTTATCAAATCATCTGAATCTTTTGCATTAATATGAAAAAATAATTCATATGCCATGAAAAGGAAATGCTGGCATTAATTATGAAAACAAATTAGGAAAAAGCCCTTCCTGCCAGAGGACTTACAGAAAATTATAGTAAGGGTCTGGTTTCATGAGTTTGAGTCTAAGCACAGTTCTTGCTTGAAAACATTAATTAAGCAAAATTCCTGTACTATGTCTAATTTTTTACATACACCAGATGTCAGTCAGCTGTATATTTCTTGGTATCTTAGCCTTTGTTTAATGATGCTTTATTTGATAGATTACTCCTTACTCCCACTTCATTGAAATTAAATTTACTGATATTATTATTCTTTGAAGACTGACTTCATATAATCTAGGATGTGCATAGATTACAAAAAAGTCATTGTCATTATTTTAAACCTTACCCATGGGATATTAAAAACTTACCAAAAAGTGTAAAATAGGTTCATACTTTAAGCAAACGAAGAAAAGTCTGGATTTTTAAAAAGAAGGGTTGGGAGTTGCTTAAAACAGAAAGCACAATAAAATTTTATTTAAGAGTTAATATCAATAGAACAGGTAAGACAGAAATGCATTGAGCACAAAACCTGAAAACTGCCATCTTTCTGGAGAGCACATCACGCTATGTAAAGCTTGTAGGTTCAGTGTGTGTGTAGCCTCTCTGCCTCTGCTCTGAAGATACAGAGTGAGGCCAGAGGGTGGCTGGTTGGTATTGAGGCTGATGGACACTTAGAAGACTGTTCCAGGCTGGATCCTTGTTTTATTTTAAGGCTCAGTAAGACATGTTCAGCCCCAAAGAATGCCCACAGACATACATTAAAATGGCAGTCCTGTGTCATCATTTTTATGGCTACAAAATGTGTTCTCCACTAGCCTCTGGTAAATCAACAATACAACTGGACATGAAAATCTGCTTTTAAGATTTAAGATCTAATTGAGTCGTGTTCCCAAAGGAGAGGTCTTACTTGTAGAAAAGTAGCTAGCCTCACTGGACTTCTCCCTGAGGGCTGCCTCTCTGATTTGCTTGATCTATAATCAAAGCCCTTTCCCTCTCTGAGGGAATTTTGGTGTTTGTTTGTTTTTTTAATTATTTACTTATATATATATATATATATCATATATATATATATTTATACCATCGCTTATTTATTTATTTATTTTTTACAATGTTTGCTTTCTTTTCTCAGGTGTAGTCCCCATAGAACTCCCATCACCAACTTACCTGTGCACGGTCACCACAGTCCCTGTGCTCTTCTGCCCTCATTTCGATCCCTTTCCCCCCGCTTCCCCTGCAGAATGTCTTGATTCCTAGTTGTGCTTCTTTACAGAGCTGCTTTGGGTTCTATGAGGGAAATGACTGAGAAGCCCCTGGCACATTGTAGACACGTGGCATATGACATGGCGATTAGGACAATGATGGTGACAAATGTGAGTTTCTCTGCTCTCATTTCTAGACCAAGATATACAATAAAATTATGCATCTGTCCACCTCCAATCTATCCATGGGGGAAATGACCGCCGGGCAAATCTGTAATTTGGTTGCCATAGATACCAACCAGCTCATGTGGTTTTTCTTCTTGTGCCCAAACCTCTGGGCTATGCCAGTACAGGTAAGGGGTATGTGCTTTAGGGTGGGGGCCAAGGACACAAAACCAGAATCTGCTGGCATGTGACTAGGTGCTTACTATCTCCCATTCTGTGCTTGCCTGTACCTAACGCTCCCTTGGGGTCTCTGTGGGGTCTGCTCCTGCGTCCCTCGCTCTTCCATATTCTGTAGATGGGCTAGCCATCTTTCTTGATGATCAGAGAAGGCAATGTCATTAAGACTTTTAAAATGCAGATAACCTTTAAAAAGAGTAGAATAATCATATGTGGAGCACTGTTATGTTGTAGCAGTCTTTTTCAAAAAGATTTATTTATGCAAAGAAGAAATTTTAATTGCATTGAAGGGTGTGCATGAGGTATTTACAAAAAAAGTAAATTACAAAATATTACTTGCAGTGCAGTTAATACTCAGTTGGAATGTATATGTATACATCTGCACAGATTCGCACAGAAAAAAGAACTAGAAGGCTCTATGGTGTTATTACAAGGATATTTTCTTTATCCATTTCTAAATTCTCCAATAAGCATGTGCTATTTGTCAAATCAAAGATTTTTTTGAAAGCCAAACAACCTTTGTGTCTGGCTCTGAAAGGAAGCACATTCTCCTCTGGTAATAGTAGGAGGATTCTCAGCATGGTTCACCTGACTCCCCACCCCACCTGCTCCATCTCCCATCCAGATCTTTTTGACCATAAGTCTATGATTCCTGTCCAGGGTCTGAGAATGACTTAGCTCCCTCTGCTTCAGATTAGAGCAGAGCCTGGTATAAGTAGAAAGTGTCTGGACTTGGATGAGACAGGCAGACTCAAATACTTAACCTTTCTAAGCCTCAGTTTCCTTATCTTTGAAATGGGGGTGACCCCTATACTCTGGAGTTGCTATGGTGATACAATTAGGTCATGTCAGTCAAACACCCCACACAGAGTAGTCACTATTTTTTTTTTAAAGATTTATTTATGTTTCTACACAAGAACTAGGGTAGAGGCCAGAGGTGCAGGGGTTGAGAGGATTCACCAGAGACAGAGTGGGGAGAACAACAAGCAGATATACTAAAATACACTGCTGAGGGGAGCAGCAGGTGAGACAGGAGAGGTCTGCCATGCCATGTGGGTCACCTCCCTGACTGGGTGTGTGTTACAGTAGCTTCAGATAGCTTTATAATGCTGTGCCCTAACCCATTGTGCCACCAGGGAGGGCCCAAGAGTAGTCATTAATTATTAAACATCAGATCCTTCTAACTTGCACACTTTGGTGAGAATGAGAACTTTAATCAGTTCAGAATCCACTGCTTCTTGGGATGTGGATTTTATAAACCTTCACTTCAAGTGATTTTATTGAAAAGCTTATATATATTACTATGTACATATATATCTTATCTTATATGTGTGTGTGTGTGTGTGTGTATATATATATATATATATATATATATCTTATTGATCATGAAGTGTCATTTGGTTTTACATTTCTTAGTTCTTCAAAGATTGTGCCTTCAAAGAATAGCCCTCAAGAACCAGGGTTACCACCCAGAGTCGATACAATCCCTTTGACCAGGTCAGAATTCTGTGTGGTGCCTGGCTGGTCACAGGTCACATGAGCCTGGTGACACTAATGAAATGAGCTCAGGAGCCCTGGTCCTTTGACCCCCAAGGGCTCAATCTGGCTTGTAATAATTATATTTTGTCACATATGCTTTTTAAAAATATATCTATATATAAAACTGCTCTATGGAGATATATTTAAGTGATTTAAAGTATAAAAGTCAGTGATTTTAGTGTATTCACATCCAGTTTTAGAAATCTGCATCATCCCAAAAAGAATCCATATCCATTGATAGCCTCTCCTCACCCACACATCCAGCCCAAGGCAACCACTAATTTACACAGGCTACCAAAAGTCTAATGCACCCTTCATTTCAGAAGAACAATGTGAGCTCACACATTTTGCTTACAATTTCAGAGGCTAACGCCCCTGAAATTTATAGACACTATGAGAAGGAATTTGGCCATTGTGGGACCCTGTTTCCTCATTCCCGTGGGCTTCAAAACCCAGAAAGTGCAGGAGGTCTCTTAGCTTGGGCCTCACAGCAAGCTGGTAGTAGCACCAGAACCAGGCATCTCCTTCCAGTGGTGCCCAAGGGGCAGACTCCCCTTTTTTTCTTTAAGGAGGGTCAGGCACCTATTTGAGTCAGGCACCTATTTGAATGAAGAATAGTGCCATACACTATTATAGGTTCTTGCCACATATGTTTATTTAACTTGCACAGCAGTCCTGTTAAGTAAGCATAAAAACCCCAATTTAAAAATGAAGAAGTTGGGACTCAGAAGAGTTTAAGTCACTTGTCCAAGATTACACAGCTGATAAGTGTTGCGCTGCGCTGCATTCAAACTCAAGGTGCTAGACCCCAGGAACTATGTTCTCTCTACCACTAGGCTAGATTGCTTTCCTCACATGTATAAATAAGAGATAAAATTGCCTCCTTACTCCTCACACTTGTTCTGTATGCTTAGAAGCCTTCATTTCTGGTCTGTTTGTCCATGGGATCCATTA
This sequence comes from Condylura cristata, assembly GCF_000260355.1. Lineage (NCBI taxonomy): Eukaryota > Metazoa > Chordata > Mammalia > Eulipotyphla > Talpidae > Condylura > Condylura cristata. The sequence goes on from NW_004567116.1 coordinate 27,329,715, forward strand.
GAAACTTGCAGAAGAGTGGATTGGACAGAAGATTTGGGGGAGCACAACCATGTGTGTGGAGCATTTGGAGAAGCCCAGTACAGCAGCAGCTGTGTCCCTGACTCCCGTTCCCCCAACTGCGAGCCCTGGGGGGGGGGCGGGTAGTAGGGGTACAAGCACTGACACCCAAATGCTGCTCTAGTGGTGACCCTGGAATGTTCTGGGAGCCTCCTTGGTGCCTGAATGTTGCCTCCGTATAAGGGCAGATAATGACGAGACTGGCTGCCAGGGATAATGTCCCAGGAGGGTGCTGGAAGAGGGCTTGGCAGAGGTAGAAGGTTCATCTCTTAATATGCTCTTCTGCCCATCCAGGCCAGCATTAAACAGCATTAAACAGCAGTTAATCACCAGGAGGCAGGTGATGAAGGGGTCACTTACCAGTCCCTGACAGTCTACTAATGCTAATGTCATCAACAGAAATTAGAGAGCCGCCCATCCACTCCTCTGTCCTTGAGGTGGTGCAAGGAGCTGTTTGTCAATTTGGTGTAGAGCTGAGAGAGTGCAGGGCCAACCCAGGAAGCCTTTTTTTCCCCCCAACTATAGAAGAAAGCACATCTGTTCCTCTAGAATAAGCCCTGAATTTAGAGGTGTCTGCTTTTGAAGGCAACTGGAAAAGCTGTCTTCTTGATGCTTTAGGCGCTGGCAAGAGTAACTTACTCTTCTCATAAATATTCAGAAGCAATCATTTACATAAATCTAGAAACAATGAATTCTCTTTTCAGAGAGTACTGGCTAACTTCACTAAAATGCTAAGATGCCAGGAGCATAAGAATGAAAAGTAGACTCTCGGAGCCTGGACCAGCGTTGTCTGGCACAGATGCGGCACTTTTTGTCCACATAATGCTTTTTTCCAATGAGAATGAAATGTCAGTCTTGATAGCCAGCAAACAGAACAAAAGATGGTCACATGCACTAACAACTCCCACTCTGAGACATCCATCTGGAAAACAGAGTGGCAGAGAGTTAAGATTTCAGTCATGGGCCCTCTCTGTGGCTCAGAGGATTAAAGTGCAGCACTATGAAGCTGCAACGCAAGTTCAATCCCCGGCCAGGGAGCTGACCCACACGGCACAGCAGATCTCTCCTGTCCCTCCTGCTGCTCCCCTCAGCAGTGTATTTCAGTCCATCTACCTGTTCTGCTCCCCACTCTGTCTCTGGTGAATCCTCTCACCTCCTGCACCTCTGGCCTGTACACCAGTTCTTCTATACATAAATAAATAAAATCTTTAAAAAAAATTTTTCAGTCACCTTGCAGATAAATGCAGCTTCCAGCCCAGAAACTGTATGCTAGCCCATCACACCCATCCCTCCTGAAATCTCTGTCCCTCCTCCCTGTCCACTGAGGCAACTTGGAAACCTGGACACCAAAGCAGTCTCACTCTAGGGGGCTAAAACCTCTTGGCAAGGCAGCTACCAAGTCAAAGGGACCCCAGCCCTGTATCCCCCTCAGATCATCGTGGGCGTGATCCTCCTGTACTACATCCTCGGAGTCAGTGCCTTAATCGGGGCGGCGGTCATCATTCTGCTGGCCCCTGTGCAGTACTTTGTGGCCACCAAGCTCTCCCAGGCGCAGCGGAGCACACTGGTGAGTATCTGCGGGAGTGGGCCTGCTCCTCTCCCCACCCAGCCCCCAGTGTCAGCCCGCTGTCTTCCCTCTCATGTTAGCAGGTGTCATTCATCTCCCAGATGCCACAAGACATGTCCCCCCCCCATATGTCCACGCTGTCCTTGACCTTGACCTTGTGTCCAGGTCTCAGTTGATTTGTCTGTGAAGTGGGGAGGAGGCATTGACTCAGTTCCTTCCTCCTGGCTGGGGTGGGGCCGAGGAAATCCTTGTCTGACTCAGTGACTCCTGGCAGGAATATTCCAATGAGAGGCTGAAGCAGACCAATGAGATGCTCCGGGGCATCAAGCTGCTCAAACTGTACGCCTGGGAGAACATTTTCTGCACGAGGGTGGAGATGACACGCAAGAAGGAAATGACCAGTCTTAGGGCCTTCGCTGTCTACACTTCCATCTCCAGTGAGTCAACTCCAATCAGCCACTCCTGGCTGTTGCTCCCTGTGTGCTAAGAGGTGTCAAGGCTTGGGTAGATTGGGTGGAGTCAGGGCAGAAGTAGGGAGGCTTTGGAATCATTGAATCCCAAAGAGTCTCAAACTATCTCTTGTAGCAGAGCCCTCAGAAATCACAGGGTTCTCCACTCATTTATCCAGCAGAAATGTACTGAGCACCTGCCATGCGCTGCCTCTCAAGTCAGTGATGAGAAAGCCAGGTGAGGTCTTTGATATGTTCTTGAGCTGACATGTTATTGAGAAGTAGCAGTAAATGAATAAGTGACAGTATGTTTCAAATTCTCCCAAGTGTGAGGACTTCTTTTCAAAAAGCCAAACCAAGCTACCCAGGGAAAGCTACAAGGAAGCTCCATCTACCCAGACATAAGAAAGAGGAAATTCCTCTTCAAAGAGTAGAAGTTCAAGCTTGAGGTCCTTGCAAGTGTAGGAACTGAGTTTACATTGTCCAAGTGGTTTGGGAATGCTGGATCCAGAAAATACACAGAGAAAGAAGACCAGAGCTCACAAAACTCCCATGTTCTCAGCAGACAAGTATATTAAGATCATTTTCCAGAGAACATGGGACCCCAGTGGCAAATACTCCTATTAAACAATGAGCTAATAATAAAACATCTGCCAGAGAAAAAGACACCACCAGGGTGAGAATCAGCAAAAGCAAAAAATAGGAGAATTAGGTCTTCAATACTTAGAGATAATAGCATAGTCTGAAAGAGAATAAAATAAGTATGTTAAAAATAGTGAAAGAGCTAAAGGCAGATGCCAAGCCCACGAGATAAAACAGGAAGGGGGGTGGGGAGACAGTCAAAGAACTTTTAGAAATTAAAATTTTAGTTACTGAAATGAATTCAGTCGATGATGGTCCCAGCCCAGAGGTGGGGCTGGTGGTGCTGTGGCCAGGTGTGCATCACAGGAGGTCCGGTGGCTCAGGGTCCCACCCCGTGGGGGTTGCTGCCTGAGAGCACAACTAGAGCGTAGGCTTTAGCAGCCAGCAGATCTCACACGGGTTCTCTGACTTGTCACCAAAGAGCCATTACTGCCAGAAGACTCCAGGGGAAACCTCCAGAGTAAAAAATATCTAAAAGGAAATAAGAAGCAACTCAGTGTGCAGGTTGAGTAAATAAGCAAAGCCAAAGAGAGAATTTGTGAATTAAAAGATCTGTGGGAGGTACGAGGACTGTGGCAAGGAGAGGTAAATGGAAAATGTTTTCTGGAAGATGAGAGACCCATTGGGTCCAAGAGGACATCAGAGGTTAAGAGCAAGTCTCAGGCTAGATCCTCCCGAGTCTCTTACTCCCAGCCCTATACTATTTTCCACAAAGAGCTGGGCACCCATGGGGGAAGTGGAGGGAAGACTTGGGACACCGGGGAGCACCATTCTTAGGCTATTTCCTCCGAGTAGAAGAGAAGCAACGAGATTGGGCTCTGATGGGAGTAGAAAACAGAAAGAATAGAGAGTGGGAGAGCTGGACACTACTGCCACTCCCCTGGCTGAGACAGGTGGAGCCAGGAGACTCAGACCGGTGGGGGTGTCAGCTGTAGGGGTGTAAGGGAGGGCATACTGGCTGGGTCTCCCCAGTAGCCTCATGGGGATCACTGAGCTAACAGTAGATAAAAATCCTCAATGGAGGGTTCATGGAGAAGGGGTTGGGGGACTCAGGTCATTAATATGTCCTGTCCTGGTGCTCCCTCTTCTGAGCGAGGGTTCTGGTAAGACTGGAGGACCATCCTCCAACCTGGAGGGTGCATGGGGCAGGGCTCGCACTGAGCACCCAGGTGCCCTGCCTGCCTGTGTTCAGCCAGCCCAGGATGTCCTGTGCCTCGGGTGGGAACGCTGGCCCTCACCAGCAGTGGCCAGGCCGTATAGCATCTACAGCACCACCGTGACCTCTTTCTGCGCTGCTCTGCAAGATCTGCTTTTCTCAGAGTGGCAGGCAGCCGTTGCTTCCTGAGCTCCTCATGTGAGGTACTGGTCTCCCCTTTTACCCTCATCCCTGACCCTGTAGGGCTCATGGCCTCGAATAACCTGGGGCTGAACACAGCACAGGACCATGAACATCCATCAGGAAGCTGGGGGGAAACTTCTGGGGAGCTAGAGAAACCAAGTCTACAGCCCTGGGCCCTCTCTGTCTGCCCCGGGGACTAGTTGTGTTAACAGTAACCCCACACAGTGTATAGCTCCCCAAGTCACAGACACCTGGTTTCCAGACAGCCCATCAGTGAGAACAGCTGCTAAGATGAGGGCAGGTTCCCCCTGCAGACAAGTAATATCTCCCAGCAACAACATGGCTAGGTGGGGTGGGGCAGGCTCACTGTCCCTGCAATGGGACAGAGAAAGGAAAACGGCAAGGGAATTGAAGGCACAGGGTCCCCAAGATTTGGGGCAGCAGGACAGCAGCCTCGGGATATGTAGATGAGGGTAGGTGGCAGCTGCATTGCTTCTAGGAGACATGCGTTTCCTGCATTCCAAACTGCAGCCTGGGACGCATTTTCCTAAGTGAGCAGCCTCCTAAGGGGCCCTGGTTCTCAGGCTGGTGCATGAAGCCTCACTCACCAGGGCCAGCCGGCAGAAGACAAGCCATGGCCTGTGAAGGTTCTAGACCAGGAGGACCTGGGAAAGGAGACTCCTACTGTGAAGAGTTGAGATAACTCTGGAAGGAGCAAGGAACTTTGAGCCCCTGGGATCTGTCCAGGGCACCTTACTTGTCCAGGGCTCAGTCCCCTAGAAGGATAAACAGAGTAGCCCGGGTGTCTCCAGAAGAAGGCAGTGGGCAGGGAGAGGGAAGGCCCCCCCAGCAGAGATTTAAAGTCACATGCTTGGTCAGTGTTTGCACTCCTAGGATGGGGTTCTGTGTCAGCGGCAGTGGGAGGGAAGAGACGGGCCTGCTGTAGGGAGGAGGCACCCTCAGGCTGCTGCTGTATACTTTGAGTGCACCTTGCATTTACCTCCTCCTCCCAGACTTCCTGCCTTCTGTTCTGTCCCCAGGGATCAGGATACAGTTCATTAGGCTTGAGGTAATGGGGCAGCTTTCATTCTCGTCCTGGCGCCAGCGTGGGGTCCTAGAGTTTCCTGATGGGCCCATCCTGGGGTTGCCTGCTGGGCTTTCAGCTGCTCAGCGTGCACCAGGCAGGCAGGTTGCAGCAGACCGTGTTACCCTGGTACACTATCTCCTCTCTGCTGACAGCCTCCTTGAGAGTGCTGTGTGGAGCCCTGAGCTGGTGCAGGGCAGGGCAGGGCAGGGTGTTGAAAGGAAATAGATACAGTTTCCCCACCATCAAAACCCAGAACCAAAGAATGAATTAGTGACTATTGAATAAACCACCTCTGTGTGCCTGGCCCTGTGCTAAGCACTGGGAAAGATTCCAGATAGAATCAAACGCGCTCCCCATTCTCAAGCAGTTTATACTCTGCTGAGAAGTGAGAACCAACGTCCATAGTATAGGAAACACTAAACTCTGTGGACCTGCTCTGTGCTGGCTGCTCTCTGCAGGCCCAACACTTCGTCCTTGTAACAACTCTGAGTCTTAGCTCTGTTAGGTCCTTGTGCAGCAGAGCAGACCAAGGCCCTATGAGGTGTAAAGCCTCTGAAGTTCTGAGCCAATAAATGGCAGAGACCAGAGAAGAAGGAAGCCCAGGTGGGCTAAGAGCTCACCGAGCTTCTAGCAAGAGGAGACGCGGGCTGAATTCCAGGAAGTAGGAGAGGAAACAGGAGCTGTGTATCCCCTAGAGATCAGCTCAGTCCCAACCTTACAGAAGTAGCATCAGTCTAAGTGTCCTGCCTGGCCATGTATTTGAGGACAAGCCTTGCACAGGTGTAAAGGTAGCCTAGGTCCTGCCAGTCCCCCCACCCAGGTGCTGCCCGTTGGTTCTGTCCTTTCTGTGCATCCATTCCAGAGCCTTCTGTGTGTGCCAGACTCTACCGAAGACCTGGGCTTCCAAGAGGTGGCAGGCCTGGGGCTCACTCTCATAGCCTGGTGGGAGCCTCTTCGTGAGATGTAGCTGTGCCGAGGTTAGACTCGTGGGGTCAACTCCAAATGCCCTGCTTTCTGTTTTGTGGTCTTCACTTCAAAGGCTCAGCCACCTTTCTTTCTTTCATGCATTAATTTATCACCTATTTACTGGGCACCTACTATGTGCCAGGCCCTGCACTAGGCATGGGGGATGTAGACATTAGAAAGTATTTCCCTGACCACAGGTTGCCCACAGCCCAGCAGGGAAGACCCACATGTAACTATGTCATGAGTGACAGGAGCAGAAAGGGTGTCCTAAACCCCAGTAAGAGTTGTACCCAACCTGTTTGAAGGGTGGTGGGTGTTAGAGGTGAAGCCTGTGGCAAGGGTCTGACAGGTGGCATGCGCTGGCTGATGATGGGGCAGACAAGCCAGGCACAAAGGCCCGGGTGTGAGAAGGATGGTGATGTGCTCAAGACTGGAGCATAGTTTGGTGACCAGATCACAGGCACCTTTCATGCTGTGCACAGGCCCTTGGGTGCTCTTCTGAGGCAGGGGAGCCGTTGAAGGAGTTTAAATTAAGCAAAGAGGTGTTTGCTGTGTCTTCCAGTGTCCTTTTCCCATTTGGATCTGAGCCAGTCAGATGGGCTTTCCTTGGATGCATGTGACTGGCCTCATATCATGTCCTGAAAAACAAAACTAAACCCCAAAACCCAGCTCTATCATGGATGGAGGAGGGGGGCAAGCCAGATGGTGTTGGCGAACCCCATTCATGGGCCACCCAGCACCTTCTTGCTCCACAATCCAGGACTGACTTTTCTTTACAGATCTTTAGATTCTTTCCTCCTGGGTGGGAGGCTGGACTCAGAACAGCCAGTGTTGGGGGTCAAGGTGACCTATAGATGAGGTCGCCCATCCTCTAGTTTCTTTTAACTTCTTCAGTATCAGTCCTTTCTTCCGCCAGCTGGTGCAGCACCGTAGTTGCTAAGGCATAGCCTGGCCTTTTGGGGCAGGGAAGTGGCTGAGGGAGAACAGGGGGGGTTCAGCAATTCAAGCAGGAAAAAATGAGAGTGGAGCTCCTGCTGCGCCCTCCCTGCCAGGGGTGGGCACACCATTAGCCCGCTTTGCTTATTCCTCTGCTGCCTTTGGATTGACCACCGGACTGAATGGGAAATAGCCCTGTGCCCTTCAAAATCCATTTTAACTCCTGCAGATGAGCCTGCAATTAGAGCCAGGATATGAGCCTCAGCCCTTCTCCTGGCCCTTCGGGGCACAAAGCTGAAGTTAAGCAGAGCACAAAGTGTTGGCTAGGCCTCCCTGAAATCAAGACTTTGGAATATTTATCAATGCCTTGGAAATGAAAAGTTTCTGGTATTTTGGTGCTGGGCTGGCACCCACCAGGCCAGCAGCATTCCCTGGCAAAGCAGGATCTGAGTTCTGCTTTGGACTCGGTTGATATGTTGTTTGTTTGAGGGTTTGCGGGGGACCGTCGGGGGAAGGTTATGAAAAAATAATTTTTGAATGAATAACTCAAAGGCTGTGGGGCACTAAAGAGCCTGGAGCTCTCTCTCATAGACTGGCGGGAGCCCTTTCGTGAGCCGTAGCTGTGCCGAGGCCAGCCTACCCCATTGCAGCGAGGCCTCCACCTCCCGCAGATGGCCTTTCAGGCCTCCCTCTGCAGCTACCTTTTCAGAAGGGCACCACTCTCATGCACCAGTTTGTAATTGTCTGCCTTCCCTAGTGTTACTTAACAGTATTTCTTGCTCCCTAACATTCAGTGTGTGAGCACTGTCACGTTCTACTTTTTTTTCCCCTAGATGAAACCAAAGTGAGTCAGCCCACCCCTTGCCAAAGTTGGAGAGAAATCTATTCTTGGTCACACTTCCCACCTCTCCACCACCTTGAACGTCCTAGGGGCCTGATGTGGTTCAGGAAAATGGGGGCCTCAAGTCTTTGACCCACGTAGCTGGGGTGCTTGGGTGTCCTCCGTCTCCACCCCAATTTGACTAGGGCAGAGGAATATCGGCTGAGTTCAGAGAGGGGCCAGACCTGTAGCACTCCCAGGCCTCCTCTCTGATGCTGACACCCCCACACCCAGACATCTTTACCCCAAGATCCAGAGGGTGATCTTCAGGGATGCCCTTAGAACTACACACAATGGGGCCCTCCCTGGTGGCACAATGGGTAAGGACACAGCACTGCAAGCAAGTCGCAGCCGCTTCGGTGTGAGTTCGATCCCCAGCTGGGGAGTGATCCACATGGCACGGCAGACCTCTCCTGGCCCACCTGCTGCTCCCCCTCAGCAGTGTACTTTGTCTGTCTGCCTATTCTGCAGACCTGTTCTCTGGTAAATCCTCTCACTGCCCCTGCACCTCTGGCTTGTACCCCATTTCTGTATGCAGAAATAAATAAATCTTTAAAGAGAAAATTAAGCTTTAAAAAAAAAAAAACTACACACAATGTATTTTGACTTTCCAACCCACTCACCCCCCCCAAAGGGGACTCAAAGCTCTTCCACCCTCACCCCCCCCACCTGCACAAAGGCTGTCCTTCTAGCACAAGATGAGGAAATGAAAAATTATATTTTCATGCTTTAATATCTCTGTACAACAGCCAGAACAGGGTAGAAATTAATTATAAGCATGCTCTATGTTGCTGCATCAGCTTTGGAATGCTCATTTTTTAATTTATTTATAGCCTGTCTCATTCCTCAAAAGAGTGCAGGCAGCACAAAAATAAGGACAATAAAGCAGGAAAAAAAATGCAACTTTAAAAAATCAAACCAGCGAGAACATCCAGTTGAACACAGTGTCAGTGATCACACGTTTTGGGGGCATCATCTCCCCAGAGTTGACGTGCCACATTTACTAAAACTGTCTCTTTTGTTCAGTGTTTCCAGTTTATTTCGTTTCGGTGGCTTATTGCTGTGGTTGTGGTTTTGTTTTGCTGCGACAGATCGTGCTGCAGCTAACACCATTTTGCTCAGGGCTTTGTGCTGCTCTTGAGTGATTATTCAAGAGAAATTCCCAGGAGAGGGATTACAGTATCTGAAGGTCTGAACTACTATGTGACCCCAGCTCCAAAGCACAAGATTGCTTTCCGAGAGAGTATGGACCAATTTACACTCTAACTCCTAGCAGATTCCTTAGCTGGGACTTGAGCCCCCCAGTTTGAGGGAGGGGTCTTCATTGCTTTCTCTGATTTGAACCCAAGTCTGGTAATTGATGGAGGTGGGCAAGTAATGAACTGAAGGAAAGACTCGGTCCTGAGGGAGCCACCTGCAATAACTTGCCCTGGAGGGGTTGGGGGGAACCCTGGTAATTAGAATCATGTGGCTATTGGCTGTGTCCCAGATATTGGCTCTTTATCCTGTAGGAAAAACAACAGTGTTTATACTGGTCCCTGCCAAATACTCTAAGGCATCGTGGTGGGTACCTGGAGGTTATGTTGTCATCATCACTTCGTGATGTTGCTGGATAAAGCACCATTGTGTATGACAACGGTGTTGATGGGAAGCCTTACGGTCAGAGATTAACAGCACACCAAGGGTTCCAGCAGTAACTCCTGGAAGACCAAGAGTTCTCCGATGGCATGGGTCATGTCTCCTCCATCGGACTAGGAATTCCCAAAGGGGACATGTTCCCTGTCTCCCCATCGAATGGGAACAGGTCCTCTCAGACTGGGAGCCCCTTGAGGGCAGAGACCATGTTCTCCCACCTGTTTGGGGGTCCACATCTACGTACACTCAGGATGTATTCACTGGCACAGAATTCTTGGAGTAATGGCCAATCAGCTTCTTGAAGTGGCGTCGACCACTGGAACTTCATTGTTGAAGACGTTATTTGCCATTCATTAGACAAGGCCACATGGTAGACTGGTCTCCGGCTCCCAGTTCTCTCTGCTTCAATTTGGCCAGTTAGAGAGTCAGACTTTTACTAGACTGGTCTGGAAGAGGTTGCTGGCAGGCAGGAACATGAGCTGGGAAGGTGGCAGCCAGGATGGCCCCTGCTTGCTCTGGAAGGGCTGTTGTTTCTGGGAGAGCACAGTGCCGGGGTCACGGCTCTCTCAGGCATCCTCGTCACTTGGGTTGGAAAGCAGCGATCTCAGCATCGGGGCCAAGTTCGTGGCTCATGTGGTGTGATATTCAGGCAAAATGGAGGGTTCACAGGGAGACTGTTCCTTCGTTATCTTTTCCCACCTTGGAGAGAGCCAAGTTGTGTGAGGACGTACAAGTTTATAAAATCAGTGGAAATGCAGGCACAGGGAAGGTAAATGACTGTCTAAGGCTATACAGCTTGTGAGTAATAGGGGCTGTACCACCTGACTCTAGTCCCACTCTTTGCCCCCTGGGATCCCTGTGAAGGGTCGAGGGGCAACACTGGAAGGAGGGGATCTCTTACAAGTCAGCACCCACCTCTAGCCTGGTTGTGGCCCTCAGCTTTAGTGATGAGGGAGACCTATTTTAAATTGCCTTAATTTAACAGTGTGAATGAGTTTGAAATCTTCTCCAAGAGCCATGGAAGACTGGGAAGTTTCCTCATCTCACAGTTGCAGATCTCACAGTTGATCACAGCCAGCCAACTCTGCAATTCCGCCTCCACCACTTTCTCAGGGGGTTCTGCACACTGCTCACAGGGGTCCAAATAAGAGCATGGCTGCCTTTTATTAAACATTTAAGACTTGGAAACAAGAGTCCCAAGGGAAGCAGGGAGCCAGAGCTGCCACCAGGCTGGTGTTCTGTGTCTACCTCACCCACTCCGCCCCGTAGACTAGGAGAGGACGCCACTGGTTGTGCTGCCTCCAACCAACACAGTGACTTCGGGGGCAGCTGTCTGTTCCCGCCACTAAACTTGTGCTTCCTCCGCAGTTTTCATGAACACGGCCATCCCCATTGCAGCAGTCCTCATCGTAAGTGGGGCCTTTCTTTATCTCCGGGTGGGGTGCTGGGGAGGGTGTCTGAAGTGAAGAGCTCCTGGGTTTAGCCATTCTGCTCAGGACCTTCAGAGGCAGCTCAGCAGCAAGGCTGAAAATAGAGAAAGGGGTTCAAAGTCTCGATAGGGAGCCTGTCCCTCCCTCACTCCAGGCCGGCAGGGCCTCTGCCTCCCAGGCTGGAAAACCTCAGGTTTAGTCTTTAGAAAAAATTAAGTTTCCTTTTCAATATAACTACCAAACCTTTTCATTATAAATGCAAAAAAAAAAGTGTTTATTCTACAAATGTTGGGAAATTCAGAAGGGAAAGTTCAAGGAGAATTTAAATCACCCATAATCCACTGGCAACATCTTTTATGCATTTCTTTCCAGTCTTTTTTAAGGCGCATGATATGACATTTTTACAAAAATAGGATTGGACTGCGTGTGCAGTTTTGTAACGTGCTTTTCAACATTTAAGAGTCTGGCCACAAGGTCATTAAAAATTACAATGGTGGTTTTCCTAAAGCCATTTTTACTGAGGCTGTGTGTGTAACTCAGGGCACAGCAAGCAGGTCCCCCTTGAGAGAGGCCTAGACCCCTCCAGCCTACAGCCCACTCGGGGCTCCTCTCCTCGGCTTCTGTGATGGCCGCAGTTCTTTAAAAAGATGCATTTATTTCCCCTGGGACTAGCGTCCCTGCACTGTGGTGAGTTCATAGCCTCCAAGCAGGCTTGGGAATTCACTTCATTTCCGACATGATTTATTGGGCTGGTTCTTGGCCTGCCTCTTGGAGAACTCTGGGTCACTGCGCCGGGCAGGTAGTGGCTCTGAGGGGCGGTTTTGGGATGACCATGTTCACATTTCCCAGGCTGAGGCTGCCATCTGAGGCGCCAGACCAGCGTGAGGGCTTCTCCCGGGGCATTCCCGGTCAGGACGGGGTGGGAAAGTAGGGAGCTGCCCGTGTTCTAGCTGGGAAGTCTGAATTTACTGGAGACATTTCCATGAGATGACTGTGAGGATAAAGAGGGTGTCTCCCTGAAAGGTTCCCTTGGGCCCCCTGTTCCAGTCCTCTTGTTTCCTCCCCTTTGTCCACAGACCTTCGTGGGCCACGTCAGCTTCTTCAAAGGAACTGACTTCTCGCCCTCTGTGGCCTTTGCCTCCCTTTCCCTCTTCCACATCCTGGTCACACCACTGTTCCTGCTGTCCAGTGTGGTCCGGTCGACAGTGAAAGCTCTAGTCAGGTGAGAGAAGGATCTGTGAGGGGAGTTGGGGAGGGGAGCAGATCATCCCCTGGCTTGCTCTGCTGCTGCTGCTGCTGTGGGGCCATGGTGGTTTGGCCCAGGACACACCTCCCCATTCTTCTGGGCCTCGCTGAAGCTGGTAGTGATTGCTCAGAGGAACACAGGCCATATGTGCCATCCCTCCATACCATCCCTGAGAAAGGACTAGCCAAATGCTTCCATACTTCCAAGGAGAGGGATGTCAAAGTCATCTCCAAGATAACTTTGCAAAAAGATTTGGCGTAGCCCAAATTGGCAGACTCTCATAAATTCTGCCCATTGGTCTAATCTCACCCTTCAGAACCACTCACTGTGAGCACTATCCTCACCCCAGCTGACAGCCCCTCAGATTTCAGAAGGTAGCCACTGAATCTTCATCTTCCACAGGCTGAATATCTCCTGTTCTTACCACGGGTCCCAGAGCCTCGTGACCCCGGTCGGTGAAGCAGATTCCCCCAAATGCCTGCATGTCCCATCCCCAGTTGGTCCACAGGTCTGGGGCCCTTGCCTCCCCCAGGCTCTCACTCAGGGGAAATGACTCTACCATCCTCCCGGAGGCACCTCCTTCCCAGGAAGGAAAACCTGATGGTAGCAGACTGAGGCTGGAAAATGCCTTAGCTGGAGTGGGGCATCTGCTTGGACTTCTGAACGCTCCTTTGAAGCAAGGAGCTGCCCTGCCTCTGGGGAGAGCTTCTGAACCGAAGCCCCTCCAACCTTAAGGAAAACAGCATCCCTGTCTCATGAGGTCCTAGGCAACCTTCAGGAAGGAGTAGCTGTCTGAATAAAATAGCTGATGGAAGGAGAAAATCATACAAGGAAGCTCTGGCAGGGTTTCAAGGATGGAAGGGACATAATTATGACCAAAGGAGAATTTGAGTAGAAAGTAGCCGGTGGGAAATTAGTTAGCTCCCATTTCTGGGGTCAGTTGGGTTGTTTCAGTTATATTGGCCAAGTCATAGTGACTTTTAAGAACCACTTTCTCCTCAATACCACCTCAGCCCCAGCCCCACCTCAGTCCTATGATTCTGTGTAGAAACCACAGATTCAAGGATGCTACACTCGGGAATCCCTTGCCTTATTCAGAGACGTTCCCATTTGCAAACATACCTAAATTTACTGATAGGAGGGTAGCTGAGGCCGTTTTAGAGAGGCAGATCAGATTCTGGGCCCAAAGATGGGAGTAAGACAAGATTGAATGTTTACCCTGAGGTCAGCTCCACCCTTCCCAGCCCAGCCACAGACCACAGACTATTGAGAGAGTGCTGGGGCTGGGACTGAGAGGGAAAGTGTGTGTGTGTGTGTGTGTGTGTGTGTGTGTGTGTGTGTGTGTGTGTGTGTGTGTGTGTTGGGGGGTCGAGGGGAGGATGTTGTCTGAGGAGGTTGGAAGTCTGCTTCTGGTGGGGGAGGGGAGAGTGATACACAGAATAAAGCTTCTACACCTCCTCTGGGGGGGTGAAGAGGCTGGGAAAGAGATAATAGATTTCTCTGTAAACTGGACATGCAATTCCCTCACACCTCCCCTAGAAGAATGATATAGTCAGGATTAAATGATATGTCTATAAAAGCATTTAATACAGTGCCTGGCATATAGTAATAATAATACATGCTCAAAAATAAATACTAGCTATTGTTAATAATGTAATTAATCCAAATCTTAACTAATCTTAACACTAAACAACTTGCTCTCTAACAGTAACTGATGCAACTCAACATCACTTAATGTTAACACTGGTTAGTCTGGGTCAACGTCAACGTTCAGTTGCCTGCAGCTAGCCTAATCCAGACTCTAACTTGCTCCAGCTGATGAGTTATTCCCCGATGAACCCTGGTAATATCAGGGTTGCTTCCCCCATACAGGAAGCCCTCTGTTGTCCCCTTCCAATGTAAGCTTTGAGAGGGCTGCATCTTGGGACGTCAGGACCTTCTCAGAGCTGTTGTCTCAGGCCTCACCTCCACCCTCTCCCCTCCCCTCTGCCCCTGGCAGGGGTGAGGGGTATCTCTGTGCTTCCTCCGCAGCGTGCAAAAGTTGAGCGAATTCCTGTCCAGTGCAGAGATCCGAGAAGAGCAGTGTGCACCTCGGGAGCCTGTACCCCAGGGCCAAGCCAGCAAGTACCAGGCTGTGGTAAGTGCTCAGGCCAACCGCAGCATTTTTCTCTAATGCCTACAACTTAGACCCTGTTGTGGCCTGCCTCAGTCTTTCCTCACAGGAAGCGGGGCTCCCTTCCCTGCACAGCTCCCAGCCCCCTGGGCCCTCATCTCCTTCTAACTGTCCCTAGCCCCTTAAGGTTGTGAACCGAAAGCATCCTGCCCGGGAAGATTGTCAGGGCCTCATGGGCCCCCTGCTGAGTCTGGCCCCCAGTGCAGATGGGGATCCTGACAACTGCTGTGTTCAGGTGAGTCCTCAACCCCACACCCCATACTTGGCCACCGACTGCAGGAGGGACCTCTGCACCTCAAGAGCCAGGGCCCCGTGCACTAAGTCCTCTGTCTGAGAGGCCGTGAGGCCTCCTGCCTGCCCGTACTGTCTTGAGACCAGGGGCCGTGCCTCTCTCTTCACAAGTTAGAGGCACTGTCTTCTCTCCTGAATGGGTTGCCAGGAGAGTCATTTTCCAACTGCCATGCCCTGGAAATGTATATAGATTTTGGCTTTTATGGGGAACTAGAAGCAAGAGATTATTCATACTGAGAACCTGTTTCTATCCTCTTCTGGGCTGTGGGGTGTCACCAATGAAGATCATTGGAGGCTTCTTCACATGGACCCCTGATGGAATCCCCACACTGTCCAACATCACCATTCATATCCCCCGAGGTACGGTTCAGCTCAATCCCCACCATGCTCTGGGGGTTGTCCCCTTAAAGTCTGGAGTGCCCCCTCCCCATGCCCTACCCTGGGGGTGCTGTGGGTAGGAACACTAGAGAGGGAGTGGGCTTCATCCAGGAGGTCTCCCTGTGTTAGGGCGGGTCTCAGCAGCAAGGAAAGGCAAGACAGCAGGGCCTTAACATCGAGCTATTTGTGCTCTGGTCCTATTTGTGCTCTGTTGCAGCACAAATAGGACCATCACAAAAAGAGCGGACCTGAGTGGCCGGGGGGGAGGCGTTATGGAAGAGGTCAGTTCTGGTCCTCCAAGCAGGTGGTCATTCTAGCAGAGGCAGCAGCATGAGTAAAGCATGAAGGTTGGGTGGAGGTGGGACCCAGGGTGGCCTTCACCGGGACCACGAGGAGCTGAATTTACACTGGAGCACATGCAAAGAAAGAAGCCAATGTGTAGTAAAAGGCAGGATATCAGTGGTGAAAGAGGACCTGGGAGGCCCTTCTGGGGAGCCAGGAGAATGGAGCTTTCCCAGGGTGGGGAAGGGTAAAAAGACCAATTTTGTGGGGGTGGGGACTCCCTGGGGATTCCAAGTAGAAGAAAGCAAGTGGTGGCCTCAGGATTGGGTGCATCTGGCTGGCTGGTTGTTCAGACTTCCTTCTCAGCCCCCTGCTCTCCCGTACCCCCCTCCTTCCCTGCAGGCCAGCTGACCATGATTGTGGGACAGGTGGGCTGCGGCAAGTCCTCACTCCTCCTAGCCACCCTGGGGGAGATGCAGAAGATCTCAGGAGCTGTCTTCTGGAACAGGTAACAAATGAGACCTTGAACTCGGTTAGTGGAAAGAGACAATGGACAGGTAGGCAACCATCCTCAGGTGGGGATGATCCTGCATTTATCGAGTAGCCACAGTGTGTTCAGTGAGCCCACAATCCATGCAGTCAGTTCTTATTTTCGTCGTCACTGTTGGTATTCCTTAAGCCCTTACTATGTTACTATGTGCTAGGCGTTGGCTAGGTCTTCGATGTTCTATTATTTCATTCTGAGACAGCCAGCAAGGTGTAATCACCGTTCATAATTCCCATTTTCAGTGAGGGTTGAACTCTGCCCTAATCCATCAGCTAATAAATGGCAGAGCTGGAATTCGAACCCGATTCTGTTTGACTCAAATCCCATGCTCGCTCAGTCGCCTCCTGGGATGGGAAACTGCAGCACAGACGTGGGTTTCCGGCGTGGTCCTCAGCAAAGCTAACACAGACCATTCAGTGGGTGTTTAGAGGAGCCAGTGACAGCTCAGACAAACGTGGGTTTCTAGGCAAAGATCACCATCGTAATTAAAGAGTCAGAACCCCAGGCTGAGTCCACTGTGAATCTATTATTTATGTCCACCTACTTCTAAAAAGCGCTTGAAGCTGGTTGATAAAAGATACATCTAAATGGGAGCTTTTTCAAAATGCAGAAAAGGAAAGCCAGGAAATGAAGGCGATGTAAAAGGTGTTCAGGAACCTGGCAGAGAAAGCTTTGCAGGCAGCCTAAACCCGGCATGGAGCTTCACAGCAGCGGAACCAAACAGGAACCTGAGGGAGGGTCCCAGTGGTGGCTCGGGAGTAAACTTTGCAACCAGTGCAGCCAATGGACAAGCTTTCCCAAACAATCATATCTTGGGGGGGGGGGGGAAATTATCACTCAAGATGTCAGGTTTTTCATGAGCCTGAGTGCAGAATTGAGCAGAAAGACCTGGGGCCAGAGTCGGCACATATCCTTATTTCCTGCTTTACCAAAATGCTGCCTGAGCGCTGCATCCCACAGATGGCAAATTTCGCTTCTCAGTGGGGCTGTGGCCTGGCAGATGAGCCCTTCAGTTTCCTATAACTTCCATCTCTGGGGCATTAATCCCATTGGGGAATGTGGTATGTTTGGGGGTGGAGGAGTTTCTGCCTCTCATCCCTTTTCGTACTGGGGATTTCTCCAGCAGGGAAAGCCCAGTGAGATTGAGGTCTTTTTGCCAGTCCATTGAGCTAACTGCCCCTCAGAGCAGTGAAGACCCCTTGCCCACTGACTGACAAATGCCTGTCTGTGACAGGAAGACGGGACCCCCCAGAGCACTGAACTGAAGAAAACAACCAACACTGTTTGCACACCCGCCATGCTAAACATATTGTAAACATCTCTCGGATGTCTCCCACGGGCTCCCACTAAGTGTTATCACACCATCTCACAGAAGTAGGTACTGGGGCTCAGTAAGGTTGGGTGACTTACTGACCAGCCTATGGAACAGGACCCAAGCCTGAGTTCTTTCCTTTAAGTCTGGCCAGTGCCGTGGACTGGGTCCCACAGTCCTAATTCCAGAAATTAATCTCCACATTCAATGTGGAGGGCAGGCTGGATCGGAGCCTGCTCTCAGGGAAGGCCTTTTCTGGACAGGATGGTAGAACCCAGAGACTGGGGTTGCCATGGACGCTCTTGTCTGTGTCTCACTCGACATGGGTCAAACGCAATGCTGAGCTGAGTTCCTTGGCCCCACTTTGTTCACCTCCTTCCTCCTCCCTCACTTTCAGGTGCCCTCATGGCAGCACCAGTACCTTTCCCTGTCCTCTTCAGCAACAGCTGCTTTACTTGGCAGGATCTTAGTCCCACCCTGCATCAAGCTGTGCCAACCCTCAGAATCTATTGCAGCCTCCGCTCTCTTCAGAAACCTCTGCCCCAGCCTGGGGGACACAGGGACCTCTCCAGGGAAGCTAACACTGAGTGTCTCCTTCATGCCAGGCACTGGGAGGCCAGACACTTTTACTTATTCCATTGTTTCAGTCAGTCTTCAGCAAACTCGATGAGGTAGGTATTACTACTACCCCCACTTAACAGATGAGGAAACTGAGGTGAAGCACGTTGCCCAAAGCCACCCAGCTCTTAAATGGCAAAAGCAGGCTTTGCATGGAGGTGCTCAATGCATGAACTTCTGTGCGACAATGACCATCCTGACAGTGCAAACTCCAGTACCCCCTACAATTGTGACACACCTCTCCACCTCAGCAGAGCCCCTGGCAAGAATGCTCATAGCTTGTCCTTCAGCTCTCCCTCTCCTCACCAGGCAGTTGGGGTCCTAGCTCCTGTCTCTGGGGTTCGGGGTAGTAGTACTGAAAAGGTTCCCATTTCTCCAGGATCCACTTCACCCTCCTCCACAGGGCAGCTTCCCTCCCAAGCCTAGTGAGACCCAGCAAGCTTGCAGCCATCCCTGGGACACTCATGTGAAAGCACATAGTCTGGTACCTGGAGCATGGTTGTGGAGACTGAAGAAGTGGACTGGGCTTAGGTCAAACACCCTTATGTACCAGGCCCAGCAAATAATTTTTAACCTGAAGGTTGCAGAAGAATCAACTTGGCAATAAAGGATGAGAGAGAGACTGCAGGGATGGGACCAGTTAGCTCACTATAATAGCTAGAGAAGGAAGACTTTGGACAGTCTACTCAGTTGGATTCATCTCCTATGGGTCTCTCAAACTCCTGGACATGCACACAACTCTGCACACAGACCCACCTGCCCTGGGCATTGAGTTAGGGTGGGAACTGTAGGTTGAAGCCTCCCCTCCATTACTAACAGGAATTCATACTGTGTAGCCTGTCTTGGTGCCTCAGACACTGGATCCCAGGTCTGCTGAGGGGGTTATATTCTTGCATAGTGAGCCAAGAGCAAAAGAGGATTTGACCTGTGGCCCCTCCTGTCTGCGGCCAGAGACAAGGGTGAGGAGAGAATGTTTTTCATTCAGCCAAGACCAAAGGCCTGGGACCAGACAGTCAAAAAGAGCTCCAGGAGGCATAGAACAGAAAGAGGTTATTAGGAGGCCCAGAATGAACAATGCTCTGGGGAGATCAGTTGGTTTGTTTGTTTATCCCTCAATGTACAACTGAGCTATATGACAGAAAGCTCTGGAGTCAGACTACTTGGGTTCAAGCCTGTGCTCTGTGCTTTGGGAAATTCTATAGCCTTTTGTAATTAGTCAGTTTTCCTCTATTACCCATGGGTTGATATGGGTCTTAACCTAACATGTGCTAAGTGCTCTATCACTATTATTGTAAATATTCTTCAACAGTGTATTTCTGTGCCAAGGACAAAATCCCCCTATTGCTCTTCAGTCACACTGCAGCCTGTCTCCCAAGAGACTGTAGTGAGCTCCCAGGAACAGGGACCCTCTCTTATTTGTCCCTCTGCATCCCCAGTGCCTTTGCTAAATGAATCAACCGGCAACAACTCACGCCCACCAAGAGACTGTCGTTAGGAATGTGTCTTTACGTCTCTCTCCTTCCACATCTTTGTCAAGGCTGTTCCCCTAGCCCAGCATTCCGCCACCCACCTTTTCACCACTTGGCACCCTACTGCTGCCTGATGAGGTGTACAGGCATATCTCGCTATATTGTACTTCACTTTATTGCACTTCCCAGTAAAATCTGCACTGCGGATTTTATCCATTTAAAGGTGCATGTCAACCCTGTGTTGAGCAACTCTGTTGGCACCATGTTTCCAATGCCATGTGCGCATGTGAACATCTTCTTTGTAGAGATCATGTCCTTTCACAGCTAGTAGACTACAGTGGTATAAATACAGCTTTTCTATGTGCCAGAAAACAAAAACTTCATGTGACTCGTCTTATTGCGATACCTGCTTTACTCCAGTGGTCAGAACCACACCATCTCTGAACTTGCCTGTACTGTGCTTGCCTGTACATGCATCTGTCTGCCTCTCCATGATGTTGAGGTCCTTGGGGACAGGGCTGGAGACTGGAGTATCCCATTGTGTCCCAGGCCCCAGAGCAGGGTGTGTGTTTTGTGAGCCACTCTGAAAGTCCAAGTGAAAAGAGCCTGTCCTCAGGTTGTTCCCCAAGCCTGGGAGGATGCAGGCAGGAGACAGCATCCTTAGATGGGTGTGGAGAGCTTGTCGGGTGAAGTTCCTGCACTAGGGGCTGCAGACTTATTGCCACAGCCCTGAAAGAGCCTGTCAACCAGCCAGCTCAGGTCAGGGAGAACAGTGCTGCGCCCAAACTTTCACTCCATATCAGTCACACACACTCCCTCCCCCACGCTGCCTGGCTGTCTGCTTCAATATACTGTCAACCTGGGAATTTGTAAACTCTCAACTTTTAGGAGGAAAACATTTTGATGAAAAGTCAATATTAGCAGATACACTTAGATAAGAAATTCTCTCCCTGGAAATATAGAATGGAGCCATTAATGTCTACAGTAGAATGGTTTTGCATGTCCCCGAAGGTTTCCAGGGAGCCAGCAGGAAGTGGGACCCCAGAAAAGCACTGGGATGAGAAGGATAGTCCATGTCCTGATGAGGAACTGCAGATGGGCCTCACTGGCGTGCTCTATGTCTGCCGCCTTCACATGCAAAGACCTGTACACACAGACTGTTATTTCTGTGCCCATTCTGCAGGCCTGGGCCCTGCTTGCTCTGGGCCTGCCTCAGAACATTTTTAGTGTCAAAGTTGATTCCTGATCCCCTACCTCCCCAATAAAATCTTCTGAGGACTGTCATGTGGCCTGATCTGTCCATAACTCTCCCTGGAGCCTTTGGCCAATTGGGGTGAGAGCTCAAGAGTACCCCAGATATCCTGGAGAAAGCAAGTGGAGTAGGGTGGCAGGCAGACTAGAGAAGGGGTACTGTACTGTGTGGAGGAGACAAGCCAGGCTGAGCAACTGGATGGTCTCTGGCTATAGATTCTGCCACTGTTGCTGTGTGACTTTGGGCAGAATGAATCATCTCTCTGTGCTTATCTGAACCTGAAAAAAGTCCTTTCCTCTCAAAGATTTGGCATAAGGCTTCAATGATATCCATTGGCAAGGGCACAGTGGGTGAAAAGTAACAACTCAGGTCAGTGCTGCATCTAGGTGTGGCAGGATGAACAAACTGTGGAAATCTGTGTCCCAACTTCCTTTTCTGACCTCAGTTTCCACATTTTCCCTTTTCCCATATTTCTCAGGCCTTAAATGAGTTGAGATCATTCAGTTCCTTCCCTGCCTACACCTTTGGTATGAAGCAGTGAACTAGCAGGATGACTCTCCCCAGTTCTCCAACCCCACCTTCTTCCCTCCCACTGTCTATGAGCTGTATCTATAATAACCCTCCTAGTGTCACTGTGAGATCTGTACCATCACCCAATTTTATAGATAAGGAGAGAGAGGACCCCCTAAGGAGAGGAGGACCCCTAAATAGAGAAATTGGCTGAAGATTTTACACCCAGTGAACAGAGAAGCCCCTGGGAATCAAACTTTAGCATCCATATTCTTACCACTTAGCCATATTGCTTTCCCTAATGTGCTGCCTCCTCTTCTAACCTGGAATTCCCTCCCCACCTCCGCCCCAGAATAATTCCCTTCCTCCACCTCCACCATTTTAATCATCCCTTTCAAGGTTTCGCTCAGCTGAGTCTTTCCTCACTTTCTCAAAATATCTTCCTCCAAACCACTTTTAAAAATTAGATTTTTCTCTGATTCAAAAGAATGTACACAAATTAGAAAAGATACTGTCATATAAAGAAGATAAAAGCCACCTAGTAACCCATCACCCAGAAACTGCCTGTGTTTTCTCTATGAGCTGCACGGCTGTTGGTGCTGGCCTCTCCTCGGAATTTCTACAGTGCTCTTTTGCTCCTACTTTCCTGTTGGCCCTCTAACTTCTTGACCTCTGTTTCTGACTGGTTCACTCGGTCAGACCTTGAACCCACTGAGGGTGAGCTCTGTGCCTTGACTGAGTGCCCCCACTTCTAGTTGGCTGGAGGAAAGATCGTGGAGTTGGAGAATGGGGGGATGTTTCTTTGAGCTCAGTGTTTGTCTCAAATGTGCAGGTCAAGGAGCAATGAAATGCCCCAACATTCACTTAAGACCCCAGAAATCAGTACGAGGGAGCATTTGTCTTGTGCACCATTCTTTATGTTTCAGATTAAAACATATACATGAAGCCTTGGGAGGCTAGAGCTATGCTGGAAAGAGGAAAAGATGACTGAGACTCATGCCCCAGCTTTCCATCTTCCTAGCTCTGAAACAGTGGTCACGTTTTGTAAACTCTGAGCCTCAGTTTCCTTGTCTGTAAAATGGGAATACTAAGACCTCTTTATGGGGTTGTTGTGAGTGTAAAGTGGTGAGGACAACTTCACACAATGCCTGACACGAGACCGACTTGCAGTGAGAGCAAGAGCCCTGCCTTCCTTCTTCTCGGATGATTAATATGTTAGTTAGCTCCCTCCATTTATTACCCAGCTGGCATACTAAGTACTATGGGGGCTGAAAAAGATGTTTTTCCTCCCTTATAATCCCACTGGACATAAAAGGCTTATGCAACAGCTGATTAGAAAGGAGAGTTTTCCATTATAAGGGCTAATTGAGCTGCCCAGACAGTTTGCAAACTGAGTTAAGACCAAGAGATCTCATTGTGTGCTGAGTCCTCAGGGAAACCACCGATACACCTTCCTGCATATAAATAACCACTGGGGCAACTCTGGAAGCAGGCAGGGCAGGAAGGCTCCAGAGATAAGTTTATCTGAGCTGTGGCTACAGAGTTGGAATTTGAAAGCTTTGGGGGTTTTTTATCTGTCTCATGTTACCAGCTTGTTCATCCACTACAGCACTCTGTGGAGGTTAGTTTGAATTGAAAGCATGAAATGAGAGCTACACGATTAGAGAACAGGATCAGAGGGGCTGGTGATTATTTATCCATCAGGATCTCCATTCACTTCTGGGCCTCAGCAGGGAATACACAGGAATTTCATTAGAGCTCTTCCCATCTCTGTTTCTGTCCACCCTGGTTTTCCTGACAAGAAGGCTTTTATCAGGTTTATGGTGTAGGTAGTCACAATGAAGTAATATAGCATGGACATTACATGCATGAAACACTGGGGTTCAGGCAAACCTATTTTCTTTGCTTCTTGCCGCCTGTGTGACTTTGGGCAAGTTACATAGCCTCTCTGTGCCTCACTTTTTTGTTGGTAAAGTGGGAACAATCAAACTAAGACTTCCTACGGTTATTTTGAGCTTTTAAAGAGATGGCACTTATATCTTACAGTGCTTATCAGTGTTGCTAGAAGCTCAACAAATGTTAAGTGACTTTAGTATTTTTAAAGTAAGATCAGAATACATATCTTATTAAGTGTCTTCCAAAAATTTCTATAATCCACAGTATAAAATGAATTTCACATCGCAATCCACAGCATTGATGGAATGATAGACAGAGGGAAAATTTCACCAAAAAGTGTACATTGTGACCTCACAGAGTGCATGCTGATATTTTTATTTATTTTTTAGTGCATTTGCAATTTTCTTACTTAAAACCCATCTCCTGTGTCCTAATCCCAGTCTGAAAACAGTGTAAGAAATGACTATGACCTTGGGAAAGTCACTTTGTCTCTCTGAGCTTCAGTTCCCAAACCATGAAACAGTCTTGATGTCCAGCAAACCCCCCTCCTCATTGTTCTGAGGCAGTGCCAGGAACTTGGTTAAGTCCTTGCTGTTTGGAGGGTACCCACCCAGGTGCTGTGAGAGGGACATACTTTCTGTCCCAAGGAAGCCTGAGGGGGAAATTGGAGAAAGTTGGGGATGGAAGGGAGTTGGGATTGCTTTTCCCCAAAGCCCCAGTGGGATGGAGAGAAAGGCGGTGGAGTGGGAAGTAATTGGTGTCATTCTCTCCCTTCTGTGCCCCAGCAGCCTTCCTGACAGCGAGCCAGGAGAGGACTCCAGGTACGGCCTTGGAACTGGGTTGGCAATGGGTCCCCACAAGTGAAGGGGAACAGGTGGGGACAGGCATGCTGAATGTAGATTCTGGGGTGTGCAGCCTACATAATTTCAGACACACGCGGCCTTATAAGGCATGCATTCTCAACAAGGGCAACATCAGGTGCTTGGGAAGAGAAAAAACTTGGACATCACAGGGTTTGTGGCCCTCTAAAGGGCCTTAGGGCATAAACAGAGATCCGGTGTCTCTTTTGTGCCACTCCCTTGGTGGATAGTCAGAAAGCTGACTAGTAGCAGCCAAAGACTGGAGAATGGGAAGAGGCTGCTATAGGTACAGGGTTTCTTTGGGGGGTGATGAAATGTTAAGAAATCAGATCATGGTGGTGGGTGTGGATATAATAAAACCACTAAATTGAGAAATAAATGTGACAGGGAGATGACAAATTAGAAAAAATATATATGAAAACAGGCCAAACAGAAAAGTTGATTGTGTTGCTTTATTTATTTTATTTTTTAAATAAATATATTCATATATGTATATGAATATAAGAACTGGTGTGTAGGCCAGAGGTGCAGGGGTAGATAGGATTCACCAGAGACAGAGTGGGAAGCAGAAAAGGCAGATCTACTGAAGTACACTGCTGAGGGGAGCAGTGGGTGAGACAGGAGAGGTCTGCTGTGCCATTTGGGTCAGCACATGGGCCAGTGATTGAAATTCTGCTGTGCTGACTGGTGATAGCTTGCTAGCACTGAGACTTTAACCCTGTGACACCAGGGTTACCCTGGTTGTGTTGCCTTACGGTCATTGTACAGCTCTAAAAATCCCAAGGAAAAGAGATTGAGACTCTGAGAAACTTAAAGCCTTCCCTAACCTTTCCTCACCCAAGAACAGTGGGGATGCGCTGGAAGTGATATGGCCTTAGGACTGGGTAGATTGACTCAACTTTGTAACTAAGTTTAAGCCTCTGACCTTCACTCTCCAACAGAGAGCTTTCACTGCCCCGTATAGCCTTCTGCCCTTTCTCCCACCTTGTCCCCAAGTGCCGGGGTGTGATGACAGGTCCAGCCTGCCTAGCTATTATGACTATAGTTCTTGAGCCAAAAATCAAGCCTTGTGTATGTGACACGTGAATGTGTGGGTGGGAACAACAAGAGAGAATATCTGACACTGGAGCAGTTTGGGGCAGCCCAGGGCACGTGGACACTGCAGCTGACCATGTCTACCCTGGCAGTCCCCCAAGATTCCACGGCTGTCTTTTGACAGGGCCCGTGGGGCTGTAGATCATGTCTGGAGTCTGGAGCCTTCTCAGTGTCCCCAGTTCCATTGGTTATAGGCGTCCACCCACACACTACAAGCTCCATGACAGCCTGGCCTGACGGGCCAGAGAGGTCCCGCCCCAGCCAGTGCCGCCGAGTTGGGCCTCAGTCTTGGCTTGTGCATGTAAGCCCCTACTGCAGAGACTGGCCCTCATGCTTCTGTGATGCAGGAACTTTTTCCCCAGGAGCCCACACCCATGGTGCCTTTCCCCTGTTCTCCCTTTTAACCAGTTCCTCAGATCGCTATGTGCTCCAGACACTGCAAGGGGACAAGCAGTGAGGACTCCCCTGATTTATGGCTGCAGCCTTAGCTGTAGCTGCAGACTTTGTCTCAGGGTCAGACAGACACACTTGTGGGGTTGGAGGGAGCTCGGAGTATCTGTGGAGAACTCTGTCCACCTGTGTGAGCCCTGAAGGCATGTCTTTCCTTCCCTGCTGCAGCCCAGAGCGGGAGCCGGTGGCCGACTCGGATGTCAGGTACTGTGTCCCGAGAACACCTGCCCTCACAGGGACCCCAAGGCCCGGGAACAGCAGAGCCTGGAGGACAGTCCCAGATCCCAGCCCTGCCATGCTCCTTCCTATGGTTTGGCAGCCGCGGCCAGTTCTACATCAAGCTGCTGCTCCCTTCCACAGACCATTTTTCTCTGTTCATCTTTCCTTTTATTTATTTATTTATTTTTGGTCTTCAAAAACACAGTAATTGTGGTTTCCTTGGTTCCACTCTTACAAAGTTCCACTTGGAGAGTTACCTGCTATAAAGTCAAGTGGTTTGAGGGCTAAAGAAGGAAAGAGGAAATGAGGGGTCACGTGCTTACTTGGTAGTCTCACTTTGGGCTCCTCCCTGGCTGGAAACTCAACAGGGGCTTAGACTACAGAGCTGGGGCAGGCTGGGTGCAGGGCAGGGAGAGGCTGAGAACCCAATCAGGTAAGACAGTGCACCCAAGCCTGCCGTGGGTCCAGGAGGAAGGAAAGGCCACCATGAACCACACGAAGCAAATTTCTACCAACTGTACCTCCCCATGTTGGCACGGCCCCCACCCCCTTGCTCAGCCTAAGCCATCAGCTTGACAGCTGCCTCCGTGAGTGAGTCCCTGAGGTGCCTTCCTCCTCCCACGGCTTTTTTCAGGAAGAGAGGCCCGGTAGCTTATGCTTCTCAGAAACCGTGGCTGCTAAATGCAACTGTGGAGGAGAACATCACCTTCGAGAGTCCCTTCAACAAACAACGGTAAAAGCCTCTTAGAGGGACGCTAGTTGGGGGAGGGAAGAAATTGGTCCCAGGAAGCATTCATCAGCCCTGCCCAGCCCCCAAGCCCCAGCAAGCTGCAGTCCATTGATCACCTACCCACAGTCATCCTGCTCTCCAGGCCACTTGTCTGGATTCCAGCCAATTCCATATGGTCCACCTGGAAAAGGTCCAGATGTGCCTGGCATCCTGGCAGTGCAGCTCCTGGGCGGAGGGCAGGGGAGGGAGGGCGGGGATGGGGAGGGGCAGGTGAGGCTGGTGAGAAGACTGGCGCAGCTCTCCTTGCTTCTCCGTTTTCAATTCCCTACCCCAACTCCACATCTCGCGCACTATTTTCCCTCCAGTGATAATAATAACCACTAGGATCAACCGAGCTCTTGCAACGTGCCAGGAGCACTGTCAAGCTCTTTGTACTCGCGATTTCCTTTAAGGCTCACAACAGTCTCAGTAGACAGATGCTATTATTATCCCCATTTTACAGATGAAAAAACCAAGACTCAGAAAGGTTAAATAACTGGTGCGAGGCCAGCGCAAATGAGACTCAAATCCCAAGGTTGCCCGACACCCAAGTATTTGTCACCAGTACACTCTGAGCAGTACATGCGTGCTCACTGGCACCTGCCCAGGGTCAGAACTGCCCAGGAAAGGATGAGAAGAGCAGGCTGGGCAAATATTTGACCAGCCATCATCATTACTGCCTAAACCGACCAGCAGTGATCTCTCTGGCAGTGCCCCAAGTACTGAAGTCTTTCCCACTGCACGGGGCCTGTGCGTGTCGCTTGCACATGTTTGCTCCCGTCCTGTTCCATCCTTCAAATATTTAACTTGCTTCAAGACTGAGTGAGGTGCTGCCCTCAGCTCTTTCAAGCTCACATGGTGTTTGCTTGCACCCAAGCACGAGGCCCATTAAAGCCATTGCTCACCCTGGGCACAGCTGCCCAGAGACTAATGACCGTCTGCAAGTGCTCAGCTCCGCTGGGCTGACCAGCTGTGCCCACCCCTCTCCCCACTCAGGTACAAGATGGTCATTGAAGCCTGCTCCCTGCAGCCAGACATCGACATCCTGCCCCACGGAGACCAGACCCAGATCGGGGAGCGGGTTCGTAACAGCTTCCAAGAGGTTTTCTCACAGTATGGAGACCTGTCACATGAGCTGCCTGCCATGTGGCAGGGAAATGTGCCCCAAGATCTCTCTCTCGGGGAGGTCAGGTCCCTGGACAATGAAAGGGTACAGGCTAAAGAGCTGCCTGCAGTGGGATCCTTCAACTCTGGGCTGCTGTTTGTCCTTTAAAAAAAAAAAAATTTTGGGCTCTCCTTTGTGGCACAGCGGATTAGAGCACAGCACTGAGAGAGGCTGGGGCCACTTCCGCATGAGTTCGATCCCCACCTGCCCCAGAGGTGACCACATGGCACAGCAGACCTCTCCTGGCCCGCCCACTGCTCTCCTTAGCAGTGTGCTTCATTGATCTGCCTGTTCTGTTCCCCACTCTGTCTCTGATGAGGTCTCTCGCCACACCTGAGCCTCTTGTCTGTACCCCAGTTCTGTATACATAAAAAAATAAATCTTTTTAAAAAATAAAATAAAAATTTATTTATGCATACAAGAACTGGGGTACCAGCCAGAGGGGCAAGGGTAGGTGAGAGGATTCACCAGAGACAGAGTGGGGAACCAGACAGGTGAATTGACTGGAATACACTGCTGAGGGGAGCAGCAGCAGAGCTGCTCCATGTGGGTCAGCTCCCTGGCCAGGGATTGAATGTGTGCTGCAGTGGCTGCTGTAGCTTCATAGTGCTGCGCTTTAACCCCTTGTGCCACCAGAGAGGCCCTGCCAGTTATCCTTCACAGTTGTCAGGCACACTACATGGCAAAAATCAGGTTAGCGCCTCCCCAAGCTGGAGAAGACCTGACATCTCCTTCCTTCATACCCCAAGTACATCTTGAGAGCCACACAGCTCTGTGCTAGGCCCAGGGCTCTGTTCTTTCAGTTCCCTCTCCGGTTGGGCTACATCTCCCTAAACTCAGTCATTTTGGACTCTCCATGACTGTCATCCTTATGAATGGTATAAATCCCTCGCTCCTCTCTGTTGGCTTTCACTGGTCACATGGTCCCTAACACCTTCATGATAAAACTTCAGATACTTGGAGTTCGTTTTTCCCGCTTTCACATGAATTCAGTACACACATAGAGGTCCCTTCTCTATAATGGGAAGGAAGAGTCAGTCTTCTATGCCAAAGAATTCACAACTGAGTAGGGACCAAGGCAGTCTGTGCTGAAGGGCAATGGGCGTGCCATTTCCTCCCCTCTGGTAACAGGGCATCAACCTATCTGGTGGTCAGCGTCAGCGAATCAGTGTTGCCCGAGCTCTCTACCAGAACACCAACGTTGTCTTCTTGGTAAGTGCACCAGCAGCACCTTCTTCACCTCTGGCTGCCCCCAGCCCACTGCAGGCACACACACACCATCACCCAGTAACTTCACCGTCCGGTAACAAACCTCCCATGTCCAAGATATTGCCTACTCATCTTATTGACTGGGAAACTGAGTCCAGGAGGATGCTAGTGACCCAGTGTGAACTTCACACTGGACTCTGAAGTAGCCTCCTCCCTATAGGGCAACCTCAACCCCTCGGCACTAAGTTAGCCCCATTTTTAAAATGGCAACTCTAGGGATATGTGCCGCTGCTTCTCATTCTGGTCCCAGAGCAGACATTGCTCATTGGTCACAGAATTCTTTCCTGTGAAAACCTAACTCAACTTCAGAACCCTAATGTAGCCCTCCAGGTAAACCCTGGTAATCACATATGAGAACAAACTCATTAGCTCTCCTTGCCCTGCTTCATGCCAAGTTCTGTGGCCTGTGTTGACACTGAAGAATTCTAAAACCCAGCTCTGGACTGGGGAAAGAGAAGATCCACACTCATAGTCAGCCTAGTTGAAGCCACATTGTGTGGCACGGACTATGAGGAATCTTGTCTGGGGAGACAAGGAGATGGACTAGAGTAATCAGGGTGGGCTTCCTGGAGGATGAGACCTTAAAGAATGAATCCATTAAACAGAAGGATGGGGGAAAGCTATTTGGACAGGAAGTTGGAAGGAGGAAATCAAGTTTCTGATCCCAGCTTTATTCTCGCCCCCCTACGACACACACAAACACTCGCCATGAAACGTACTTCATAATGGAAAGGGTCACAGTCTTTATGCAGTGATATCTGCACAGCCTTTTACAAAGTACTAGCTCATTCATGACCCTATGGGAACTTTACACAACCTTGTTAGAGGGAAAGTAAAGTAGTTCTTTTGTTTATTTCAGCAAACTTTTATTAAGCTTCTATATTGTGCGAGTTCTAGGCACAAACGGTCTCAACTCTTGGCAGTATCACAGTCAAGAGTGGACAAATAACTAGTGAGTGTGGCTTTGTGCAGGTTATCACTGGAACAGAGAGGAGAGACGACTAGATGTGGGGTCAGGAAAGGACATAGGAAGAGCTAGCACTTGGGTGGGGCACTGAAGGATGAGTAGGAGTTTACCAGGCAGGCAGGCAAATGGTAAAATAGTACTCCAAGAAGAAGCAGCTTCAGCAAAGGCCTAGACTAGCAAATACCCTGCAAACCAAAAGTGTAGCGGCTTTAGGCATAACAGAAGAAATGAGGCTGGAATGGAAGACCGAGCAGGTTGTAAAAGGCCTAGATGATCATGCTAAAAATCTTAGATTTTTAGAGACAACAGATAGATACCACTGATGGTTCAGGAGTCAGGCAGTGCATGTGATAAGATCTGTTTAAGAGTGATAACTGATAACAGAGTCCTATTTTAAGATGAGGCAACTGGAGGCTAGGTGTGTGGTCCATGCCACATAGCTAATATGTGTCAATCTCTAGGCCAAAATTGGTATAATAATTGGCATCTCATGTTACTCCTCTCCCCACACTTGCTTCTACCTTCTCCCCTCTGCCCAGGACGACCCCTTCTCTGCTCTGGATATCCATCTGAGTGACCACCTGATGCAGGCTGGGATCCTTGAGCTGCTCCGGGATGATAAGAGGACAGTGGTCCTTGTGACCCACAAGCTCCACTACCTGCCACATGCAGACTGGGTGAGAAGTCACAAGAGAGTCCGCCACAGAGGACTGAGGTAGCAAAGGCAGTTGGGCACCTTTAAAGGAGTCCATCATGTGTCTCAGAAGTTGCTGCGGGTCACAAAGCAGAAGCCACTGGCACTGAGTGGCTCCATGCTGGTGGACAGCTCAGGGAAAGCCTGAGGCTGAGGACTTGGGGTCACCTAGAGCTATCCCTTTCTGGTCTGGACCTCTGTGTCTCCCTGCAAGGCTGGGACCAAGAAGACTCAGAAAGAACAGACACTCTGTTCCTACCTTCTGTTTTCTGCCCAGCTTGAACACTTATTCTCCCTAGCATTTCTGACAGAAAAGAGGGAAACACACAATTGTAGTGATAATGGAAACTTCAATATCACCAATACAGTGCAATTTTGTGAAACTTTACGTTTGCTGCTGAATTCCCATACTCCTCAACATGAAGACGATAGTTACTTTTGATTAATTGGGAAGAATTTAATTTTTTTTTCTTGATGGAAATAACATGACTTTTGAAATCTGGGCCTTGTCTGACTCTACATAAATTTACCCCTAATGCTTCAGGCCTGTGCCAAATGGCCCCTGCTAACCCTTCCACTCTACTCCAAATAAATCTTTTTTCTCTGAATGGTGAGATCTCCCTCTGATATTTAAAAAAAAAAAAAACTTTTTTTTTTTTTTTGTAAAGATTTTTATTTATTTGTTCATACAGAACTGGGGTACAGGCCAGAGGCTCAGGGGCGGCGAGAGGCTTCACCAGAGACAGAGTGGGGAGCA
>NW_004567116.1:27361181-27426124 GCF_000260355.1 Condylura cristata
AAAAAAAAATCCATGTTTAAAAAGAAGCTATTAAAACAGGTATAGGAGGTTTGTGTCTGAGTTTCTGTGGTCACCCTGTCAAGGTAGTTCAGATCAATCCTTCATCCAAAGAAGACAGACACAGAGCTTCCCGATTCCTGTTTTAGCCCTTCCAAACCCCCGGCATAGGGTGGATGGGATGACAGGAGCTGGGGTGGCAATCTGCATGAATGATGCATCTTACATGAGTGTGAAACACTGTGTGTTTCAAATCAAATCAATTTTATTGATTTCAAATAATCATGGCCATACATTTAAGACTGGCAGGTCCTTTAAAGCAGTGGTGGAAACTTATCGACCTACCGTCAGGAACTAAGGGTACTGTGCCATCAGCCAGTTAAACATTTGCAAACAGCTGCCACTGAATGAGTCTGGGCAAGCCAGACAGTTTGACACTGGGATGCATCACTTGCTCTGTAAATGCTCCTTTCAACCGTGGGGCAACCACTGAAAATTGACCCCCAAGGGAACCAAACTAAATCCTGGCAAAGGCTCAGGGTATCCCTACCCACTCACTGCCACAGGCGAGCCCAGTGTCATTTGGGGAAGAGAAAGGAGGTGTGCTTGTCCATCTCAGAGCCCTTGCCTAGGCAGGGGGTGATGACCACTTTCCCTCCCCAGGGACCCACTACATTCTGTTTCTGCCTTTTCAGATCATCGCTATGAAGGATGGTACCATCCAGAGGGAGGGCACCCTCAAAGACTTCCAGAGGTCTGAGTGCCAGCTCTTTGAACACTGGAAGACCCTCATGAATCGGCAGGACCAAGAGTTGGAGAAGGTGGGGTGATCTTGGGGGTCAGGCAGCCAGCCCCTGAGGGAACCTGAACTCCTACAGGCCTTCATTGCCCTAGGATGTCCCCAAAGGACCAATGTGGGAGCTGGGCATGAACTTTCTTGTACCAGAAAAGAGCCTGCACCTGTGCCAGTTACTAAGGCAGAATCAGGACGGGAGTTAGGATTTAGGGATTCTTGAAACCTAGGAGTCCAGGGCTGTCATAGTTTCAGGTAGAGCTGGACCCACATAATCAAACAGTGTGGGTCCTTTATTCTCACGGTAGTGGTGAAGGCCATTGACAGTCTCAGGCTGACATTCTCCCAGTTCAACGACACTGCCAGAATGAGGGTACCTCTTTCATAATAGTTCAGCAAAAGCCCCAGGGCGCACTTGCACGGTCCAATTTACATGTGCCCATCTGTGGACAAATAATTGTGACCAAGGATGTTAAGAGTAAGGAATGGCTTGTTCTACGTCACATGCCCACCCCTGGAGCCAAAGAGAGTTATCAGTCCACCTGAGTCACAGTTGGGGAGAGGTGGTCTCCTTAGAGATATTGGGGTGCTGTCAGTGGCTGAAGAAGGAGTGAATTATGACAAGACGAAAATATTTCCCTTTTCCCCTCTGGTGGTGCCCAGGCAGGGGCAGCCTGAAAACTGTGACACTGGTTCACCAGAGGTGTACCTCACCTCCCCCTTCCCCTCCGCACACCCTGAGCACACTGGCCAAGCATCATCTGTCTTTCAGGAGACTGTCATGGAAAGAAAAGCCACAGATCCAGGCCAGGGTCTGCCCCGGGCCATGTCCTCCAGAAATGGCTTCCTGCAGGATGAGGAAGAAGAGGAAGGTACAGCGTGGTCAACCGTGAGGAGACAGGTTTGGGTAGTGCCAGTGGTAAGCTAGAATGCCTCTGAGTACCTCAGTTTTCCCATGTAAGTGAGGATAACACACTCTGTGATTCACCCTAAGAAGTGTGTGGAACGTGAAGCCCAGGGTGGGTTCTGTGTCCTGCAGAGGAGGCAGCTGAGAGCGAGGAGGAAGATAACCTGTCATCGGTGCTGCACCAGCGTGCCAAGATCCCGTGGAGGGCCTGTGCGAAATATCTGTCGTCTGCTGGCATCCTGCTCCTCTCCCTGCTTGTCTTCTCCCAGCTGCTCAAGCATATGGTATTGGTGGCCATCGACTACTGGCTGGCCAAGTGGACCGACAGTTCCCTCATCCCGAACCCTAACAACAGGAACTGCACCCTCACCCAGGTGTGAGCACATGTTTGAGCAACTTACCTGACACTAAAGCAGAAGTCAGAAAAGTGTGTGGAGCCGGGGAAAGGGGAGGGGAAGGACTGAGTCTTGCTCACCCTCAGGACCCCGCCTCATTTTCTGCCAGGCCCAGGAGTGCTCCTTCGGCCAGACTGTCTACGCTTTGGTGTTCACGGTGCTCTGCAGCCTGGGTATCGCGCTGTGTCTCGTCACATCTATCACGGTAGAGTGGACAGGACTGAAGGTGGCCAAGAGGTTGCACCGCAGCCTGCTGAACCAGATCATCCTGGCTCCCATGAGGTACTCTCCTCCCCTGTGGGGCTGGGGCTGTGGGCCTGTCATGGTTCTCTAGGCCTCAGTTTTCCCATCCACAAAATGAGGATGTACAATCTCTGTCGCAAAATGCAGGGGTGACTCCCAAAGATGGAGTGTGTGCAAGTCCCCTCTTGGGTATAGAAAGCAGAAGGAACCTGGCATTTACTCAGCCGGAAACAGTACTAGGTTCATCCGGTTGTCCCATCTGCCCCTCAGTCAGCCTCTTTCAGGCTCTTAGTGACTTTCAGTTTCCCTTCTCTAGGCAGGTACATTGGAAAGAGGCCCAATAACCTGCTTTCCTGTTGTGTTTTAAAACCAAGTTGGTTTAGTGAAATAATTCAAAGAAAAATACCAAATGATTTCACTCACTTATGGGTGGAAGATAAAGAAACAAATGAATAAAGAACAAAGGACAAACTGTTAATTATAAGAACAAAATGGCAGTCACCAGAGGGGAAGAGGGAAGAGTGAGGAGGTAGATAAGGGAGAGCAGTGTGTGGTGGACAACGAGAACCACTTAGGAGGTGAATACGATGTATACACAGGTATTATAAGTCAATGTTATCGCAAGAAAAATAAAAGTAAAAAGAAAAAACAATGAATGAATTTTGGGCAGTCAGTCAGTGACATCTTTAAACCCTTTGACACTAAGTGACCTTGGAGCTTTTATTCATCTCATTCCAAGAGATTAGAGTGTCTGCCAATGTCCCCAGCGTCAGCTGGCAGAGGGAGCAGATAGATAGTATTATAAGATATACTTATAATAGTATATAGGCTTCAGGTGTACAGCATTAAAATTCAACACCTGTGTATACATCGTATTCACCTCCAAAGTGGTTCTCGTTGTCCACCACACACTGCTCTCCCTTATCTACCTCCTCACTCTTCCCTCTTCCCCTCTGGTGACTGCCATTTTGTTCTTATAATTAACAGTTTGTCCTTTGTTCTTTATTCATTTGTTTCTTTATCTTCCACCCATAAGTGAGTGAAATCATTTGGTATTTTTCTTTGAATTATTTCACTAAACCAACTTGGTTTTAAAACACAACAGGAAAGCAGGTTATTGGGCCTCTTTCCAATGTCAGACCCATATAGACTGACTCAATATATGCGGATGTACACACACTGCTATGCTCTTCTGCCTCTCGGTTCTCTGCAGCCTACAGACATTGCCTCAAACTTTACTCCCTCTCTATTTGTTCCAGATTTGTAGTTCTGAAATTCTCTGGTTGGGATTGGCTGACTCTGGGTCACAGCCAGAGTGATGGCAGCCAGAGTGGCCTTGGAGGTTCAGCCTCTGACAGGCTGTGCCCAGGGCCCTCCCTGTTCCCCCTGGCAGATTGTCCTGCTGGAAAGGACTCTGTGTCCCCAGGAGGAGCAACTGCTGAGTGAGTCAGGTGGAGTGAGCAGCTGAGAAAGATGGCAGTGATGCCATGTGAGCCTGAGGGAGAGGCCAGCCCCTCTTCCAGCAGCTGCAGGAACTCTCAGGGCCACAGGCTGGATGTCTGCAGACCCAGAAAGGTGATCACCCTGGGAAGCCAACTCTGGATGACTCCAGAGTCATCAGAATGAAAGAAGTAATGTCCCTCATTCAGTAAGTAGAAGAAACCAGTAACAAATGAGTAAATGTGTTCTTCCCATTGCCTGTAGGTTTTTTGAGACCACGCCCCTGGGAAGCATCCTAAATAGATTTTCTTCTGACTGCAACACCATCGACCAGGTACACAGCACTATCACCCTCTCCCCCAGTTCAAAGACAGGTCAGACCCTTGGGAGCTTGTCCTGTCTGAGGCTGACTTCCCAAGATGGGGTGATGAGATGTGGGGGAAGCACACATCACTCCCTGCTCTGGTTATAATGGTACCTCGAGGCCTGGGGCCTCCCCTGTGAGACCCCCCCCACCCCATCCTGCCAATAATGTTCAGGCACATTCTGAACCAAGTAACTGATTTTATGAAGAATGTTCATTTTTATATAGCCCGTTCACTATTTACCATTGAACTAAATAATACGAAGACAAGGTCCTGATTCCTGCTCTCAGGGAGCCCTCAGTGTAGCTGGTGAGATAAGACTTGTGCAAAACATGGGGGCAGATAACGCATGGCACATAATCAAGTATCAGAACTCACCCTTGCTCTCACCCTTCCTCCCTCAGCACATCCCCTCCACGCTGGAGTGCCTGAGCCGCTCCACCCTGCTCTGTGTCTCAGCTCTGGCTGTCATCTCCTACGTCACACCTGTATTCCTGGTGGCCCTCTTTCCCCTGGCTGTGGTGTGCTACTTCATCCAGAAGTACTTCCGGGTGGCATCCAGGTGAGAGCAGCATTTGCCAGCCTTGGGGGTGGGGTGGGATGTGCTTTGTACCGGGCAATTTGGTACTTTAGTGAGAATCATCATTGTCGAAATAGTAGAGTCATCTTCCGTCAAAAAAGCGGGGGTGGAGATAGAAATTTTCTATTCCACTACCCTAATATAAGCATCTGACACACACACGCTGCTGTTAATATCTGGAATATATCCTGAGGAGACAGTCAGGACTGGACTAGCTTGGGCATCATGGATGCCCATGCATATGCTCTCCATTCATTTTGTCAAAATGCTTGCCAGAAGGATTCTGTGATTTCACTGAGCAGGCTGATTGCTGATGCATGAAATCAGAGAGCACCTGACATGAGAGGTGTCACAGCCAGAGCACCCAGCCTATGTGGGCACAGGCAGGCCTGGAAACCTTGACTTGAGGGAGCCTCTCGTAGTCACTCACTGATCCCAATAACCCTCATGAGCCTTGGAGCCAGGCTTGCCTCTTTCCTACTCAAAAGCTTCTAAGAATATTTTCTAGAAAGTTCTTTCTGGGAGTGATTATGTTACACTAGGACTCAAGAAAAAATTTTAAAGAAACTCTCAGACCTATGTTTCTCAAACTACTAATGACAACCTATCCATCATTGGGTCATGAAGTCTATATCCTAGATCATAGCCAGCATTTTTAAAGCATGAAATAGAAACAGATAATAGGAGACTGTATTCTCATAGTAAAAGTAAGCCTTGCTCCATGAAACCTTTGGGTTGTATAGAGTTGTGTATGTGTGTTTGTGTTGATTTGTTACATAAAACCTTCTTGAAGGTTGTGGCCAGAAAGGTTAAGTACCTTTCCCCAGTGTATAAAGTTGGTTAGAAACTGGAGTCAAAATGCTGATTAGCCATAATAATTAAATTTAGATATATTTTGGGCATAATTTCCTTGCCCACAAGGAACAAGATTTATACAAATAGCTTTTGCCTGAATGATCCAGAATCCCTTGGTACCCAGAAGGAACATAATGCATTGATATTCACCAACTCAGTGGTTTTTTTAAACAGTGTACAAGCTGTTCTACAAAGTTCATTTCTTCTGCCAGAGAAGCCAGCGTTCGCCTGGCAGGGAAGATGCTTTGTCCAGGAAAGCTACTTTCTGCATCCCAAGCTGCCCCCACCCCCTTGCCACACACACACTACCACCACCACCCCCAAACACAAGCACACACACACTTGTCAAGGTACAGCGATGGGGAGAAGGATCAACCCTGTTTCCATGAAAATCTCTGTCCTCTCCCCCTCAAATTGCTCTTTACACCCTGGTCTGTGATGTTGGGGAAGGGGACTATAAGCTTTGAGCTTTCTCTTCCTTTGACCAAGTGTCCCAAACTGCAGGTTGTTCACCTAAGAATGGGACGTAACACTGCTTGCCAAATCTTAGGGGTTGTATAGAGTTATATATGTGTGTTTGTGTCGATTTGTTACATAAAACCTTCTTGAAGGTTGTGACCAGGCAAAGGTTGTGGCAGACAAAGCTGCACAGTAGGCACCAGGGGCAGATTCAGACGTGAGCTAGATGGGGCCCAGGTGTCAGGGACTGTGCCAGCATGCTCTGTTTAAGTATTTTGCATAAATCAGCTCATCTAGTCATCACAGCAGTTTGATTGGGTATGTGGGGTGCAGGGGAGCTATCACTCCTTCCTTACAGGTGAAAAACCAGCTCCTGAGGAGGTGTACCCATGTACTTACACATTCATTGAGGGTGGCTCTGGGATTCAGAGGCATCTGAGCGTGGGCCTCCTTCTTAACCACTCTGCTTCCCCACACAGGGACCTGCAGCAGCTGGATGATACCACCCAGCTCCCTCTGCTGTCACACTTTGCCGAAACTGTGGAAGGCCTCACCACCATCCGGGCCTTCAGGTATCAGATTCACTCCTCAGGGAGGGGGTGTCACAGGTCATGAGATTCAGTCCTTAAGTTCCATGTAGGAAGGCCCAGGACACATCTCTCCCAACCTAAGGTCAGACCCCAAGGCCCAAATGGTGTCCACCAAAAGGGTCCAGCCCAGGGTTCCAGCTGTCTGAACCAAACTGAAATCTCAGCCCTGCAGCCAACCCCAGAGCCTCTATAAACTAAGGCAGAATATAAAAAGAAACAAGGCTGGGGCAATTCCAGTGCTAAAAAGTTCTTCTCATCATGTGGGCCGGCCCTGAGGCCATTTTTTATTGAGAATCTCCTGCGAGTCAAGTACAATGCTGAGTTCTTCACAGCCAAACTCAATTCATCCTGCACCTGCAACCCTCCATGGTATGATTTCCATTTCGTAGATAAAAACAGTGAAGTTTAGAGAGGTTACATAACCTCTATGTATAAGACTCACAAAGCCCTGACTTGAACCTGCTCGCTCATTCAACATACATTTACTAAGCATTCACTGGGTTCTAAGGATTGGTCTTGACTTCTAATGCTTTTTCAAAAAAACAGGTTCTAGATAGTATAAAAAGGAAATAAAGATATATTATATATCAATATAAATTTGCAGTGATAACAAAACATGATGTATACATTTGTCACACAAAAGTTCTATGACGTGGAAGACAAAATTAAATATCTTCCAGTGTAGAGAAGAAATATTAAATAAATAGACTCAAAAACCAGAATAAACAATAATATGCATTTGTTATGTCATTTACTGCACAATTCCCCTTTTAAAAACTAAAAATAAATCCAATGAAAGCTTACTTTTGTCAGCAATAAGACTTTAAGATAGCAGGTATATTTTCCCATAAATCCTTAACTGGAATTTTCTTAAAATCCTTAACTGGGGGGCCCTCCCTGATGGCACAATGGGTTAAAGCGCAGCACTGTGAAGATATGACAGCCCCTTCAGCATGAGTTTGATCCCCAGCCAGGCAGCTGACGTCACCACATGGCGTGGCAGACCTCTCTTGACCTGCCCGCTGCTCCCCTCAGCAATGTTTTTCAGTCTGCCTGTTCAGTTCCCCACTCCGTCTCTGATGAATCCTCTTACCCCTCCACGCCACTGGCCTGTATCCCAATTCTTGTATAAATAAATAAATAAAATATTTTTAAAAAATTAACTCTGGCCATCAGTCAGAGAGATCAGGTATTTAGTGAAACAACTAAAAATTCTTTTTTGAAACCCCACTGCCCAGCTGTAAAAGACAAGGCAGCTAGCCCATGTGCCAATGCACTGATAAACATAACTATTTCTAAGTAATCTGTTAAAAAAAAGAAAGAGAAAGGGCAAATATAGTACCTTTAAACTTTAATAATACATATTTCTTCCTTCTTACGATTTTTTAACATAAAATCATCTAAGCAGGAGACTGCCTGGACAGGGGGGCTGGGGGGTGAGGGCCTGTAGCTTGTCTCTGATATATGAGAACATCTGTCTCCCAGCCAGACAGGCTAGAGACCCCTGATCCAGAGAGTTGGATGTTGACCTCTCAGTCTCACCGAGAATGATTCTAGGTTATTTTTAGGATGCCACAGCTATGCAGGGTGTGTCAGTAACCAAGAGACACTAAGCCCTGTGTCTAAGAGTAACCCTAGGGTTCAAGAACCAAGCAAAGGGGCCCAGGGAGGCTTGTATCTTACCATTTTCAATCCTGGAAAAAGTGCCCAGCCCCCCAGAATAGCTCTGCAGCCCCCCTTTGCACCTGAGCCTGCGGGAAGGTCCTCTTCTTTGTGTCAGAGGAACACAAAGCCAAGCAGAGCTCGGTCCTGGCCTTGCCTCTGCACCAGGGCATCCTGTGCCCCTTGCAAGCTTGTGCTGTGTTCCACACAAAAGCTTCTTGGAGTCTGCATATGGCTCTAGGCCTCCCAGCCCCTCTTCTTGAGCCTGGACTTGGCAGTTTCCCTCAACTGCCCGGGCGCTCCACATCTCTGGGTCTCATCTCTCTTCTGTTTCGGTGATGCTCTTCTTCTAGTTGCTGTCCCAGAGGCCTTCAAGCTGGGTCCTGACCAAGACTGTGACTTTTGGGGAGGGGCCAGGACCTCTCCATAGGAGCTGCGTGCATCCCAGCATCCTGAGAGACACCCTCAGTTAGCTAGAGGAACTTGCCCAGCAAGGCCTAAATATCCTGCATGCACACCGTGGATGAGTTTTAAATTTGATAAGAGAACTTGTGTTTCATTTATTGCTTTTGCCAGCAGCCTGCCCTGCTGAGAGCTTGCTAGCACTTATTGATCCATTATTACCACAGGCCACGCACAACGCTAAGTGCTGTACAGGTACCACTGCCTGTAATCCTCACAAAGCTCCCAACATTGGACATGTTGCACAGATGTAGAGACCCAGGGACGTTGAGTTTCCAACCTGAGCTTACAGAGCTGGTCAGTAAAAGCTGGGCTGGCCTTGGAATTCAGTCCTGTCTGACCTTCTGGTTTCTCTAGGAAGCCCTGCTTTTCCCAAAAAAAAGTTTCAAATGCCCCCAGCACTGGGCTCAGTATTGGGTTCAGAAGTTAGGTCCTCATTACTACCCCCATTTCACTGATGAGGGAACTGAGTTTCAGTGCTGACGTACAGGCAGTAAGTAAAAATGCTTGAACTTCAGCCTGAGTCTGCATGACCCCACATCTGGGGCTTTTTCCACGGCCCTCACTATGGCACACCTATCACTGAAGCTCCCGGGTCACATGCACCCTCATGCACACCTACCCCCCCTCACAGCAGTCCCACGGCCCTCAGACCCTCCTATCACACACATATGCCCTTGCACACGCACCTCTTCGGCTTGCACTTACAGCACACACACAGTCCTTCAGATGTGTGGATCCTCGCTCACCTCCCTCTCATCACACACACCCTGTGGCTGTGCAATCTCATGCTTTTTTACACCTCAGAGACTCCCCACACTCTCCTCAGACACAGTTCAGACTCAGAATTAATCAAAGCAGAGCAAATGCCCAACAAGGTCCATCTTGAGTCCCTCTGAGTCCCTGAGATTAGGACTGAGATGACTCATCTTCATTCATCATCAGACAAGTTCCTGCCCCTCCTCTGGGCCTGGCTAAGCCAGCCAGGTCTGAAGGGTAGCCAGAGAGTATGGTGCCAGGAGCCCAGGGGAGCTCCAAGAGAAGGCCAGACTCCTGTGTGGTAACACCAGAGGATGTGACGAGGACACAGGGGTAGAAAAGAAGCCTCCAGAGTTCCTCGCACAGAGAGATTCCATCTACCTTAAGTGATCAGAAAAGGCTCCATTCATTCATTTATTCCTTCAGCACAGATTGATTGAGTGTGCCAGATGCTATGGCCAAACAAAACAAACAAGGTCTCCATGGAGTTTACAGTCTGGTGAAGGAGCTGGTCATAAACAGAAATGTATATATGCAAAGAGATTATAAAATGAAGAGACTGCCAAGATAGATAACAATAGGCCAGGAAAGGCCTCTGTAAGGACTGTCATTTGAAGTAAGGCCTAAAGGTTAAGAGGAATCAGCCTTGTGAAAAGCAGAGAAAACATAGGGAAAGGTCCTAGAGTAGGGTTCAGAATCAGTATTGTCACTACATTGCAATATATAGACCAGAGGAATCTGTGGCCTGGATGGAAACCTGATGAAGCTGACAAGAGCTGGCTCACACAGGCTTCTGGCAGTGGGGTGGCTCTTTATCTTAAAGGCAATGGGAAGTCACTGATACCCTATGCAGGGGAAAGATAGGATATAATTTATGACTTAAAAGATGGTGCTGGCTACTTGGTGAAGATAGTGCTGGCTACTGGATGAGGAAAACAGCAGGAAGAACCAAAAGAAGCTCCAGGTGAGCTTGTGGTAGGCAGGAAGCAAAAGAGAAAAGGCAGGGGTTATCTTGGAGGGAAAAATAAGGGGGCTGGCTGAGGGACTGGCTATGAATCCGATGATCCTGGGTTTCTGGCCTGAGCAACTGGGCGGGGGAAGGTGCCCTTTATTTTAATGAGGAAGAATGGGTCTTGCCATAAAAATAAGAGTTTGAAGAAGGTGGGAGTCTTGACAGGTTTGAATAAATAAGAAGTTCCTGGGAGGGCTTTCCATAGAGGAATGTTATGCATAACTTTGCAGAGATGGTCTATTTGGGGGCTGGTAAAGCCCATGTGGCCCCCTCTGTCTGTAGGGAGTCCCAGGGGCCACATGGGTCAGGATCATTCCTTCAGACCCCCCTCATCTAGGTACGAGGTCCGATTCCAGCAGAAGCTCCTTGAATATACAGACTCCAATAATATCGCCTCTCTCTTCCTCACGGCTGCAAACAGATGGCTAGAAGTCCGCATGGCAAGTGGCACCTGCCCCCATCCTAGATCCCAACACAGGGGGGTATTTTAGGGGGCAGAGCCAAATATGGAACCGTGGGAGTGGGCGGCAGAGGCCACGTGTGCACGGAGGGTGTGCCGTCAGCTTCCTACTTTCCCAGGCGTGGTGGTCCTCCCAGTGTCCTGCCAGGTGAGATCCTCTTCCATGGATCCCTGCAAGGGCATCTGTGTCTGAGATGTGCTTTGGCACTCAGCCGTCACAGGCCTCCTGTGCCTGACGTGTACATGAGATGTGTCACTGGGGTAGTCTCTGCTGAGCTGCTCTGTGCCCCAAGGGCATGAGCTGGTTGGGGAGTTCTGTGGCCCCAGGGCTCCAGGGCCCAGACCAGCTCCCCTCCCTCCTCAGGAGTACATTGGTGCATGTGTGGTCCTCATCGCTGCCGTGACATCCATCGCCAACTCCCTACACAGGGAGCTCTCTGCCGGCCTCGTGGGGCTGGGCCTCACCTACGCTCTAATGGTGAGTAACAGGAGACTTGTAGGGGAAGAGTCAGATGCCAGCACCTGGAAAATCCCCAGGCACATTCCTGACCTGAGACACCCCCAATACTCACCCCAAGGTACTCTGAGTTTGATGCCAGAGGGAACAGGTGGGCAGAAGCATTGACTGCAGTCCCTGCCTCTTCATCTAGGACTCAGGCCTTAGACAGGTGGTAGGTGAGAAGCCATGCTCACTGCAACCTGCACCTCATGCCTCCTGGGAGAGCCCCTCCAAACTGCCAGCTGGTGGGCAGCAGAAGACACATGGACACGGCTCATTCTTGACTATAAGAGCCATCCTGGTGGCCTAAGGGTTAAGTCTCCGCGCTATCACTACTATGACCTATGAGTTCAATCCCCAGTCAGGGAAGTGACAGTCATGGTGCAGCAGACTGTCTCCTGTTTTGCCCTCTGCGCCCTGAAGCAGTGTATTTCAGACTGCTCCCTACTCTGTCTCTGACGAATCTTTTCACCGCCCCCGGCCCCCCACTCCGCCCCCCACACACACCTCTGGCCTATACCATAGTTCTTCTACACACAAAAGAAAAAAGAAAGGCCATCCTAGTGACTATGGGCAGGACAGGTGATCACTGGCTGGAACTGCCTTCCCCCAAATGCAGGTCTCCAACTATCTCAATTGGATGGTGAGGAACCTGGCAGACATGGAGATCCAGCTGGGGGCTGTGAAACGAATCCATGGGCTCCTGAAAACTGAAGCAGAGAGCTACGACGGGCTGCTGGGTGAGTCGCACGGGACGAAGCAAGGTTGAGGGGGACCAAAGTGGTCCCAGAGTAGCTCCCAGTACCAGCTGTGGAGTTCACCTGGTGGCTGACCTCCAACCTGGTCCCCAGCACCCTCACTGATCCCAAAGAACTGGCCGGACCAGGGGAAGATCCAGATCCAGAACCTGAGTGTGCGCTATGACAGCTCCCTGAAGCCAGTTCTGAAGCACGTCAACGCCCTCATCTCTCCAGGACAGAAGGTCAGGGGACGGGGCAGGTGCAGGGCCTGACAGCCTCCCAGACTCACCCCCGGGCCTAGTGGCCATTCAGACACCCCCCCACCCCCGTCTCCCAGCCCTGGTCCCCTCACTTACAGGGCTCAGTCCTGTCCCCTATCCTGGGCCCTCACTCACCCACCCTGAACTTGTATGGCTTAGAGGGGCTTTGTCAGGGGTCCTCTACGAATGGGCAGGAACTCTGCCAGGTGGCTGAGGAACAGAGCCCTAAGGGCCGAAAACACAACTGCCTTTCTCCTCTGACCTATCATTCTCTCCTCAGCCGCCCCCCAGCTCTCCCTGACTCCGCTCCTCTCTTCTGCCTCTTTGTCATGATCTCTCCTCCTGCTTTGGACCCTTATTATAATTTCTGTTGGTATCCAAGGGATGGGATCAAAGACGGCTTCAGTTTCCAGTGGGGCACACAGATACCTCCCTGCACAGCCCACCCAGTAACCACTGCCCCTTTCTGCACATCCACTCACATAAAGATACGCCACATGACCAGATCCACCCCCAGGCCCAGACAAGAGGACAGCTGTACCCCACGCTTGGGTGTCGGTCCCCATGAGAGCCCCCTCTGGGTTCAAGTCCAAACCCTGGGCCCAGCTCTCGCCAAAGAGCAGCTGATCAGAAAACCTGGTGAAGAGGGCCTGCGACAGCCATCCCGCAGACCCTAGAGTCTTCTGGCTGCTTCCAGACGCCCCGCAGCATACCTGCTTATCTGTTTCCAGATTGGCATCTGTGGCCGCACGGGCAGTGGGAAGTCCTCCTTCTCGCTCGCCTTCTTCCGCATGGTGGACATGTT
The DNA here is from genome assembly GCF_000260355.1 of Condylura cristata. Lineage (NCBI taxonomy): Eukaryota > Metazoa > Chordata > Mammalia > Eulipotyphla > Talpidae > Condylura > Condylura cristata. The sequence continues at coordinate 27,374,465 of NW_004567116.1, forward strand.
CGAAGGTAAGCAGTGTGGTCGGCAGCCCACACGCTCCCCCGGCTGCCAGTCCCGGTGTGTGGCAGACATCCCTGGAGGCCCCACCCTCAAGGCCTTCCCCTCTTCCCCTGTGCCCTCCTGGGGGTCCATGGACCAGGTTAGACGGTCCCGGCACCACCGCCTGCGTGTGCCCCACCTGTGCCCTCCACCCCACACAGGGCGCATCATCATTGATGGCATTGACATCGCCAAACTGCCGCTGCACACCCTGCGTTCTCGCCTCTCCATCATCCTGCAGGATCCCGTCCTCTTCAGCGGCACCATCCGGTGAGCCCTGCCAACCCAGCAGCCCTCCACCCCAGGCCCAGGCTGGCTCAGCTCCACCAGATCTGGCACACAGAGAGGGGCCAGAGTGCTCAGCTGGGTCCCCGCTTCCCTGGGCAAGCAGCCCTGGTCAGGCTCTGGCATTCTGAACTGGTGTTGGTCCCTCAGGGTCTATCTCCATGCCCTTTCTTTCCTGTTGAGCCTACACAGGTGCTGGTAGGGGTACCCCAAACTTCAGCTCTTGGGTGCCACCACCTCAGTAGTCTCCCCCTTCAGGCTCCCAAGGCAGTCAGTTCTCACACACTGCTCCCTTCACCAGCCTCGCCCTCTGCCCCCCCCCACCCCGATGGTCAGGATGCGCTTCCCTCCCTAAAGGGACTTTCTGTGTAACCCTCCAGATTTAACCTGGACCCGGAGAAGAAGTGCTCTGACAGCACGCTGTGGGAGGCTCTGGAGATAGCCCAGCTGAAGCTGGTGGTGAAGGCGCTGCCCGGGGGCCTCGGTAACTATCCTGCCGGAGCAGCTGCTTAGGCGCTCATGGATGGCTGGGAGAGCTGTGAGGGAACCTCACATCCACAGATTTAACCTGGACCCAGATTTTGGAGGCTGGAGTCCAGCAGGACCCTAGCAGCCATTTAATCCTACCTCTCACCATGCAGAAATCAGAGGGATCAAGTGACGTGCCCAGGTCACACAGCTGGCTCCTCCTGCAGATAGATTGGCGGGGAGGTCACTGTGAGACAGAACTCACAAGGTCCTGATCCCATGGTGCAATTCTGCCCTTTCTCAACTTGGTTGGTTGGTGCATCTCGGAAGGGAAGGACAGACTGGGAACTCAGCACCTGTCGTTCATGGAGGCCCCTGGAAGGCATTACTTTGCTCCCCGTGGGGGATCGGCAGAGCGTTGGTGCCTTGCAGCAGCCCCTGAAACCAGGACTGGCATGCTTTTTTTTCAGAGAATCACCCCACCGAGGTCTACACACATGCAGCACACAAACGCCCCTCAGAACTGCCCAGGCCACAGCAGCGCACCCTCCAATCATAACGCTCTTCTCATGATAATGCGCACAGTTGTGAGGTGCAAGCCCTGCACGGTCCTGTGCTCAGGACACACACCCACGTATTTGCCTCTGTGCACACATTTCCCCAGCTGCACTGTACTCCACTCCAGGTAAAACAGGGTTAACCTCCTTGCTCGCCCTCCCTGTCTGGTTTCAGATGCCATCATCACAGAAGGGGGGGAGAATTTCAGCCAGGGCCAGAGACAGCTATTCTGCCTGGCTCGGGCCTTTGTGAGGAAGACCAGCATCTTCATCATGGACGAGGCCACAGCTTCCATTGACATGGCCACGGTTGGTGCTGGGCACTTCCGAGGGATGGAGTTCTTAAAGAGATTTTTCAGTTGTTTTTTTTTAAGATTTATGTATTTATGCTTACAGAACTGGGGTACAGGCCAGAGGTGTGGTGGGTGAAAGGATTCACCAGAGTGGGGAGCAGAACAGGCAGATTGACAAAGTACACTGCTGAGGGGAGCAGTGGGCAGGTCAGGAGAGGTCTGCGGCACCATGTGGGTCAGCTCCCTGGCTGGGGATGGAACTTGTGCTGCAGTGCTTCAGAGAGCTTCATAAGGTGGTGCTTTAACCCGTTGTGCCAACAGGGAGAGCCCCAGATTATTACTATTATTTTTTAAAGATTTATTTATTTATTCATACAGAACTGGTGTACAGGCTAGAGATGCGGAGGGTGAGAGAATTCACCAGGGACAGAGTGGGGTGAAGAACAGGCAGATCGACGAAGTACACTGCTGAGGGGAGCAGCGGGCGGGTCAGGAGAGGTCTGCCACGCCATGTGGTCACCTCCGGGGCAGGCGGGGATCGACTCATGCGGAAGTGGCTTAAGCTTCCTAATGCAGTGCTTTAACCTGCTGCACCACAAGGGAGGGCCTCTCAGATTATTTTTTTTAAAGATTTATTTATTTATGCACACACAACTGGGACACAGGCCAGAGATGGGGGGGGAGGGTCGAGAGAGTTCAGCAGAGACAGGAGTGGGGGGCAGAACAGGTAGATGGCCTGAAGTACACTGCTAAGAGGAGCAGTGGGCAGGCCAGGAGAGGTCCCTCGTGCAATGTGGTCCCCCCACCCCCGACCGGGGTGTGCTGCAGTGGCTGTGGACAGCCTCCTAGTGCTGTGTTCCAGTCCACTGTGCCACCAGGGAGGGCTCTGTTCCTGGAATATTAAGAAGTTTGCACAAATTCAAGTTGCCTTTAATGTCAAGGGCCATTTGTGGCAAAAAGACAAAGGGCTGGAGGACCCTTCAGCTAGTCGCAGGGTACATTGTTAATACATATACTCAAGCCACAGACAGGCCCACAGACTTCACACCATCGCTACCACACAGCACCCCCCACACACACCCCACTGTACACATAAATGCACAGGGTTGAGGGCCCAACAGGGCAAGTCTAGTTTCTGACTTCTGGGGACCTGAGCTGTCCGCTGAGGGCTAGAGCCAGAAGGAGGGGTGGGGGCTAGGGGTGGGGTCACATGGGAGCTGTGCCCCAAACCTAGACCTGACCCCTGAAGCCAGGCCAGACCCCATCCACTGGGCAGGTAAACCAATAGCTGATGCTCCAATCTGGCAGGAGAACATCCTCCAGAAGGTGGTGATGACGGCCTTCGCCGACCGCACTGTGGTCACCATCGCGGTAAGGGGCCCGTGAACGTGGTGGGGGGACACCCTGAGAGCAGTCTGGCCTCCTGATGTTGTCATCAGTTCTAGCTCCTCAGCACATCTGCTCTGGAGCAGTGCAAGGCAAGGGGTCTGGAGGGCTTGCAGGGAGGCTGGATTTCAGGATTTGGGGTGTGGGGGCTTTGTACCTACACCTTAGACCTCTCCTCTCATTCTGCAGTTTCCATGGTCTGCCCCATCCCAAAGTCCCCTGAGCTAGGATAAGGGTGTTTCTCCATAGGAAGTAGGGGATGGGGAGCAGGAGAGGCTGAGTCCTGAAGCCTGGAGGTGAGGGCAGGGCTGAGATGGGTTAAGGGGAGAGGGTGACATTAGGGGATGGAGGTCTTGGAGTCACACCCACTCAGGGAAGGTGGATCCCCTTCCCAGAGATAGGATGTGTTGGCCACATGCCCCTCCTCCAGGTTTCAGTAGGGTGCTTTCAGCTGCGCCCCTCTTCTCCCACCCTGAACGTGCCTCCTTCTGCGCCCCCAGCACCGCGTGCACACCATCCTGAGTGCCGACCTGGTGATTGTCCTGAAGCGTGGTGCCATCCTGGAGTTTGACAAGCCAGAGAAGCTACTCAGCCGCAAGGACAGCGTCTTCGCCTCCTTCGTTCGTGCAGACAAGTGACCAGCCAGTACCCAAGTGCCAGTCCATGCCCCACCCCCCCAATCCCCACCTGGGTTTTCTAACTGTAAATCACTTGTAAATAAAGAGATTGATTGTTTCCTATCAGAGGCCTGGAGTCCGGCGGTCAGGGCAGAGTGGACTGTGGGGCCTGTGGAGCAGGCCAGACCTGGGCGTCAGGCAGAACTGACCAAGTCATGTGAGCGCGGGCAGGAGTGCTTCCTCATCTGTGGAGAGGGCTGCAGTAGCAGGGCTGCCATAATAAAGTGTCACAAACTGGGTGACTTGAACAACAGAATTTCTCTCTCATGGTCTGGAGGCTGAAATTCCAAGATCAGAATGTTACAGGCTTGGTTTCTCCTAAGACCATGCTCCTTGCTTGCAGGCAGCCGCCCTGTGGCTGTGTCCCCACGTGGCCTTTTCTGTGGCTCATGTATCCCTGTGTCTCTCGTTATCAGGGTGCCAGTCCTACTGGGTTAGGGCCCCACTCCTATCACCGCCTTTAACCTAGGGCCTTTCATGGGGCTTGTCTCCAAATATAGTCTTGCATTAGGGAGAAAAGGTTCTTAGCACATGATTTACGTCTTCCACATATATGAATTCAGTGCATAAACAAATGACAGCAGCTTTATAATTATATCATCAAGTAAGACAGCAGATCTACATAAAACCTGGCCCCCTTTCTTCTCACTTTAATTCTTAGATTAGAATTGTGGGAGCTTAGATGGCCGAGGTAAAAACTATTTCCATTACAAATCACAGGGCCCAACCACAGTTGCTTGCACAAAAACTGAGGTTGTCACATGTGACTAAGAAGGTCAGGAGGTACCTTTTTGCAAGCCCGGATGCAATTGTTTGACATCAAGAGGTATCTCTGTTTCTGGGGTCGTCCATCTTCCTCTCCTTCCCCAGTGACAGGATGGCAGGTGGCCATGAGCACTTTCAGTTTATATACTACTCCCTGGAGGGAAAGATGTTCTTTCCCAATAATTCCAGCAAAAATCTTGGGAATAAATCTAAATGGACCGACTTGCACGACATCTTCAACCTAGCTAATCACCGGCTGGTGGACTTGAATACACTGACTGGTGGACTTGAATACATTGACTGGTTAGACCTGGGTGACATGTTCTAGCTCCATCCTCCAAGAGGGGACATTCAGAAGTGGGAGAAGGGTGGTCCTTCTCAGGGACAGCACAATGCACGTAGCACAAGTTAAGCAGGTGATGGCTGGGAGATAGTGGAGCCCACACACAGGAGACACCAAAACAACAGCTGTTCTTAGAGTCCATCTGCTTTGTGAAATGGGAATATACACCTGTTGTAGCCCAGACATGCTTGGCAGGAGCCCACGTACGTATTGTTTTATTATCATTGGCATGTTGCCTTCAGTACTGTTTCAAGCTCTGGGATGCAGACCCAGCAGACTTGCTTTATTGTAAGGGGGTCAGAACCATAATATATAAGGAAAACCCACTAGTCATTGGACCCAGCACAGACCTTTCTGGATGCTCCAGAGCAGAGGAGCTCAGGAAGACAGATGCCTGGCAGGCTGTGTAAGAGAAGCAGTGCTTGAGTTGGGCATTGGCAGAATAGGAACTGAACAGGCAGGATTAGAGGAAAAGGACCCATGACGGAGAGAAGGGGGAAGGCACGAGACTAGAGATTCTTGAATGCCAGGATGAGGAGTTTGGGACAAGCCTATGACCAACAGGGAAGTGGAGGGTTTTTTCAGTGAGAAAGGGACTTGAAAAGTACACGGTTCAGGGGAGATGAGGTGCAGGATGGAAGAGCACAGGAGGCTGAGTTCTTTGGTTAGGGGACTCGTCCTGGAAAGGGCACCGCTGTGAACAGCTGAGACTCAGGACCACAGTGAGAGGCAGGGCCTAGTCTTTCCAGCTGAGATGCCTCTTGGGGCCCAGCAGCTCCCAACCTGATGAGCCTAGAGAAGCAGAACCTGGGAAAGAAAAGGGGATTCTCATCCCTTCATGCCCACCACCTTCCAAGGGGAGCAGGGCAGGACCCACATTAAGTTAAGTCTTACAGGGAGGCCAAAGGTCATCCTAGTCCAAACCCTCTATAGCACCCCTGATGCCAACCTCAACTTGGATAGCCCCTCAGATGTGGGTCATCTCTGGTTATTAGATCTGAGTTTTATATATGTGATCTCAAAGCCTGCCGCTGTCCACTCAGTGTCCTGGATCTACACATTGGAGTACATAAAAGTAATCCATCTTTCGAGCCCTCCCTGGTGGTGCAACAGGTTAAAACGCAGCACAGCAAGCTGGCAGCAGCTGCTTCGGTGTGAGTTTGATCCCCACCCTGGAGGTGACCCACATGGGGCAGACCTCTCCTGTCTCTCCCGCTGCTCCTCAGCAGTGTACTTGGTCAGTCGGCCTGTTCTGCTCCCCACTCTGTCTCTGGTGACTCCTCTCACCCACCACACCCCTGGCCTGTACCCCAGTTCTGTGAGTTTGGGCACCAGAGAGGGTTTGGGGTCATTACTTCCCAACCACAGAGACCTAGCATGTTTACTTTCCCAGCTAAGAGCTGGGAGTCCCTAAGGCAACCTTAAGTTGACAGTTGCATAGAAACACCACTCAACTTGGGAGTCCAGAGTTTGGGTTTCCCTAGTGTCTATGCCTGCCTGACTACAGCCATCAGATCCAGGCGCCTCCCATTACTTCAGGTAGAAGAAACCCAGAGGAGAAAAGCAGGAGCCAGTAGCTCAAGCTGTCTTTAAAATACCAAGTGGGGGTTCTCTCTGGTGGCATAACTGGTAAAAGCACCACTTTATGAAGCTCTCGAAGCCACTGCACGCAGCACGAGTTCATCCCCCACCAGGGAGCTGACCCACATAGTGCGGCAGACCCCTCCTGCCTGCTGCTCCCCTCAGCAGTGTACTTCGTCCATCTGCCTTTTCTGCTCCCCACTCTGTCTCTGGTGAATCCTCTCACCCACCACTCCTCTGGTATGCATGAATAAGTAATTCTTAAAAAAAAAAAAAACCCAAGTGGGACTGGAGGGGACAGTGTCATAACTGAGAAGATGCAACTGTGCAGGTTGCTGGGCCCACCACCCCCTGTAGTGAGTGTTAGCATTCCTAAACCTACTAATGTACTTCCCCAGCCCCACCCCGACACTCCCTCACCCGCCTCCAGGGAAAGAGTCTTGACTTTCACCAGGTTCCCAAAGTACCCGTGACTCAGAAGAGATTAAGGGCTTTCCCAAAGAGGAAGGGTAGTTTGAGAACTCCTCCAGCTACCTGCTCTGCCCAGGTCACCCGGCTGATGGCTCAGCCCTTCATTGTCTTCTTTCCCTGGCACCTGCAAAGCCCAGCTCCGCAGAGAGGCGGATATTCACCTAAGGGAGGATGGTGGACGATGGGGGTGGGGGAGAGGGAAGGAACGAGAGGCGATCCCCAGGCTGCACGAGCGAGTCACGATTCCCTTCACTTCCCACCCCAATTTCATACAACGTGGGCGGCAAGAACCTCTTTATGTCCATCGGTTTGGGCAAACTCCCAAGGCCAGACTGTGAGTCCTAAGAAGGAAAGCTGGGGTGGTGAATGACGACGGGCGGGGCTTGCGGCTCAGCCCGCCCCGCCTCCAGCTCTGGAACAGGTCGGGCTCCCCCTGGTGGCCCCGGATCCCACTCCACTCCTGCACCCCCACCCCGCGCCCTCAATCCTCTACCCCCACCTAGCCCAAGTCGCTCTCCGCTGACCAACTATCAGATGCACGGACAGAAGGACCGCCCGGAGGCAGGAGGGGGCGGGGAGGCGACGGCTGCGGCTTGAGGAGCAGTAGCAGGTGCCGCGGGGACGCGCGGGCGGGGTCGGGCGCTGGCGAGCGTACGGCCGGCGGGGAGCCGGGAGGCCGCCGCTCGGAGAGAGCCCCGCCAGGTCGCGCCGAGGGCGAGGGGATCCGCAGTTGAGCCGGGTGGGGCAGTGAGTGGCTGGAGGGCGCAGAGTACCCTGGAGACTGAGAGGACCAGAGCTGGAGGGGGATCCGAAGAGCCGCCAGAGCGCTACCAGGGGTGTAGGGTAGGAAAGAGGGGGGCATACTTGGAGATGAGACAAGGGGTGGTCAGAATATGAAACTGGAACTTGAAGGCTGTCGGGGGGCAGAAATGGGTGAGGCGGGGGTTGTGTGAGGTGTGGTCAGTTGGTAAAATCCAGAGGTGTGACCTTCCTAGATGGGAGAGGTGGGTTAAGAAAGAAGGCTGGGTAGGGTAAAGGGATCGTAGGGGGAAGCCAAGTGCTCAGGAGTGAAGGAGACTTGAGGTGGGATCCAGGGTCAGGGGGGCAACAGGCAGGGTGGGAAGGGGCCGCACTAGGCATGGACAGATGGGCCCAGGTGTGAGGCAGGCATAAAGATCTGAGCAAGGGCCAGGCCGGGAGGTGAGGATGGTTGGGAGGCATCTGAGAAGTGAGACCAGCACAGACTGAGAGTGGTACCAGAGTAGAAGGGTGTCCAGGGAGGGACCCCACAGTGAGTCTCTAGGTTCAGGGAGGGGTGCCCCCCATGGGGGAAGCCTCTCCCTGCTGGTCGCTGGAGCCATGCTGTCCCGAAAGGGCATCATTCCCGAGGAGTATGTGCTAACGCGGCTGGCAGAGGACCCTGCCGAACCCCGATATCGCGCCCGTGAGCGGAGAGCCCGCTTTGTGTCCAAGAACGGTAACTGCAACGTCGCGCACAAGAACATCCGGGAACAGGGCCGCTTCCTGCAGGACGTGTTCACCACGCTGGTGGACCTCAAATGGCCTCACACGCTGCTTATCTTCACCATGTCCTTCCTGTGCAGCTGGCTGCTCTTCGCCATGGTCTGGTGGCTCATCGCCTTCGCCCACGGAGACCTGGCCTCCAACGAGGGCGCGGAGGTGGCCTGCGTCACCAACATCCACTCTTTTTCTTCTGCCTTCCTTTTCTCCATTGAGGTCCAGGTGACCATTGGTTTCGGTGGGCGCATGGTGACTGAGGAGTGTCCACTGGCCATCCTGATCCTCATTGTGCAGAACATCGTGGGACTCATGATCAACGCCATCATGCTGGGCTGCATCTTCATGAAGACTGCGCAGGCCCACCGGCGGGCGGAGACGCTCATCTTCAGCAAGCACGCAGTCATCACCTTGCGCCATGGCCGCCTCTGCTTTATGCTCCGGGTGGGAGACCTCCGCAAGAGCATGATCATCAGCGCCACCATCCACATGCAAGTGGTGCGCAAGACCACCAGCCCCGAGGGCGAGGTGGTGCCCCTTCACCAGGTGGACATTCCCATGGAAAATGGCGTGGGCGGCAACAGCATCTTCCTGGTGGCACCTCTCATCATCTACCACGTCATTGATGCCAACAGCCCGCTCTATGACTTGGCACCCAGCGACCTGCACCATCATCAGGACCTGGAGATCATCGTCATCCTGGAAGGTGTGGTGGAAACCACGGGCATCACCACCCAAGCCCGAACATCCTATCTGGCAGATGAGATCCTATGGGGCCAGCGCTTTGTACCCATTGTGGCAGAGGAGGACGGCCGCTATTCCGTGGACTACTCCAAGTTTGGCAACACCGTCAAAGTGCCCACACCACTTTGCACCGCCCGCCAACTTGATGAGGACCGCAGCCTGCTGGATGCCCTGACCCTGGCTTCAGCTCGCGGCCCCCTGCGCAAGCGCAGTGTGGCCGTAGCCAAAGCCAGGCCCAAGTTTAGCATCTCTCCAGAGTCCCTGTCCTGAGCCACAGTCTTGCCCCCTCCTCTGCATGTATGCACATGGGCAGTGTGGTACGGTATGTAGAGTGAACCTTCTGTGGGCCCCTTAGCCAGGCCAGGCCCTGGTGTGAGGCTGGGCCTCCTCAGCCCAGTCTCCCCCACTACTGCTCGCCCAGGGTGTTACAAGGCACTTGTCACTACGCTATTTCTGTCCTCAACAGGAGCCTGTTCTGGGTTATTTTTGTCCCTGCTCCTCCCAATCCCAGCAGAACTGGCTCATCCCTCTCCTGCTTTCCCAGGCTAGAGGAAGGTGTCCGGCTCTGAAGCTGGGTCTCCAGCTCCTCCCGGGCCTCTGTAATCAGTCGGCAGAGGCTGGACAGGTGGCTGGGGAAGAACAGTCCTCAGAGTGGTGGCTTGCTGCTATATTTCCGTGGCCTGAAGAGATGCCTGAGATCATGCCCCAGAGCACCTTGCTATCAGAAAAAGTGATGGGCTAAATGGCTGTCCAGCCATCTGGGGAGAGCCGTCAGTGAGGGCGCACATTTCAACTGGAAAATTGGAGGTGTGGCACCCACAGGAACAGGCTGAGGCTGGAAGGGCTACCCTCCGAAGGCAGGCTCAGGCCAGGATGGAATGGCGTGAGGAGACTCAGCTTGACTGGACACTGCTCAACCACAGGAAAGTGGGGATGGGCCCTGTGTCGGGGCCCTGACACTTTCCCCGATACCAAAGCTTCGGGGTGAGGGCTTCGTGGACTGTGGCTGCTGTAACTGCCTGTTCCAAGCTGTCCGCCGGTGTCTGGGGTGTGCTGGGGCAGACACTGGCATGCCAAGCAGAAAGAGGCTTAGGAAAGGGGATCCTGGGCCCACCACAGCTCCTCACCAGTGGCTGCCACTCACTCTGCCCAGAGGGCTGTCCTGGAAGATCATTGGGTTTCTAGAAGGGACCTTGGAAAGTTCAGATGGGGGTGACTGAGGTCCCTGAGGTAGAGGCCCTTTGTCCTGACAGACGACCCCAGGCCTGGACTCTTGGAGCAGTGCTATGTGTACTTGCCCAGAATTCTGCCTTCTCTGTTGTCAATAAAGCCCCCTTCGTGACCTAACCTCTGGGCTGTTCTTGCTGGGGGAGACAGGGAGGGTGCTGGTGAACAGTGAGAGCAGGACCCAAAGGTGCCCTGGGCCGTAGCAGGGAGGCCAGGAAAGGAGTTTGGGGTTGGTCCTCTGCCCAATTCAGGAAAATTTTCCCTTTCTGTGTCAGATAGTCCAACCCTGCCGGTCTCTGGACATCTCACTCTTCGGACGCCCACCAGGGCTTACAGCCTGGGCCTGCCTTCATTCCCAGAGATCTGCTGGAAGGCTGGGATGCTCAGGGAGAGAGGAAGGGAAGTCCTATGCATTTGTGTATTGGTGGCATGTAAGCTCTCATGCCAACTGCCTGAGTTCAAATTCTGGTTCTACTCTAAGGTCTCTCTGTGCCTCAGTTGCCTCATCTATATAAAATGGGGATATTCATAGCACCTACCTCATAGAATTGTCGTGGGAGTACCTGGAAAACATGTAAAATGCTTAAGTGCCTGATACATGATAAGTGCTCAATAAATATTAACTATTGTGATTGCTGTTGAATCAGACATGATGAGACAACTGATCAAATGAATGATATGAGAGAAGATGCTGTTGTATTTCCCCAGGGATGCCTTTCTTTGCCTGGTCATGTTTCCTACCCCGATGCTCAGGTCCTGATGACAGGGGCTTTGCAACACCTATTATCTGGTCTTCTGTCCCCCTCTCTCCTCCCTGAAGTCCATCTGCTATGGAATCACCACAGTAGTCTTACTAGAAGGGTTGTAATCATTCCCTCCCATGTCAAGTGCCTTCAGTTGTTTCCGTCACCACTAATTGAAACTAAACCCTGCAACCAGTCATTTCAGGCTTTTCAGTCTTCCAGTTCATTGTTCTCTTGCCACTCTCCCTGCCTCCACTGTACCCCCTGGCTGCCTCACTGCCTCTTTGCATCATTGACCTTCCTGCCTCTAGGCTTTTGCTTATGTTATTCCCCTTGCCTGGACTCCCCAGACCTCATCTTTGTTGAAATCCACTTAAGTCCAGGCTAAATGACGCTTTCTTGAAGTCTTCCCTGATTCTTCTCGAAAGAAATGGTCCCTTCCCTTTCTCTGTGTTTGTGGGCATTCTACTTTTACCAATGTTCCTGGGTCGGTCTCCCAAGTCCACAGCTCCTTAGGGTCAGAGGCTGTGTCCAGTCATATGTGCCTGGCACCAAGTGCTGAATGAGTAAGTGAATGAATGAGTGAGTGAGTGAATGAATGAATGAATGAATGAATGAATGAATGAATGAGGAATGAATAAATGTTCTGTGACCCAAGCCAGGGTTATTGCTGTTGTTCTCTTCCTTATGAGCTGGCCTACTTCTGGTTTAGAGGAAAAAGAGATAAGCAGCCCAGGGTTCTGGGAGCAGTTCTTGGGACCCAGCATGGCTGTCCTTTAAGTCAAGGGAGTGTCTGTCCTTAAAGCAGACTAATTAATGAGAAGTGCCTCGAATAACCTTCTAGAGTTAACCTTCCTCTGTCCCTTTACAAGCTTTAAGCAGCTGGGGACAGTAAACAGGCAAGACTGAGTCTTCAGCGCCACCTGCTGGCCACAAAGAAGACCTACTTGACCCCAAAAATCAGGGCCTCTAGTCTTAGGCTTTCCTTTCAGAAACTCCCTCAGGGAGAAGCTGGGAAGTTCCAGGTAAGGAGGGAGCAAGCCATCCACGCCTTCATTGACTTGGATATGTTTGCCCAATGATAGTGCTCCCTCCTGCTCGGGCACTGGCCTCTAAACTGGAAGAGGAACTGCCCCTGAGTTCAACTTAGCGCTGGAGGGATTTCCGTGACAATTGTTCCTGATATTCTTTGTAGACAGCACTGATATCATGTGAGAGTGGACAAAGCAGCCCAAGCTAGGCTCTCCTCCAGGAATCAGGAGAAGGGGAAGGAAGTTCCTCATTTCAGTGTGGTCCTGTGCTGAGGTTGGTCCTGTTCTCAAGTTTGCACAGGAGGAAACAGCATCAAAAATGGTATTAGCTTGCTGACATCTCACAGGTAGTAAGAGGTAGGTCCCAGACTTGGACCAGCATCTTTCATGATAAAGCTTAGCTCTGTGGTCCCTGCTGTGGCATGTACCCTAGTTCTTGTAAGCATAAATAAGTAAATCTTCTTTTTAAATGTTTACAGAACCATTTATAACATCAGTGAGGTTCCCTCCCTAGAGCAATAGTGGAAAAAAAAATGACGTTTTCATATGGTTTACCAGCACTCTCCAAACTAGCCTGCACATTAGAATAACCTAGAAATCTTTTAGATTTCTAAAGCCCAAACCAAATTCCAAAAGAATGAAATCACAATTTCTGAGATGGGACCCAAGATTCAGTGTTTTTTGAAGTTCTTCAGTGATACCAATATGTAGACAAGCCTGGAAACCACTGTGATTTCTACTTTAATGTTATCGCTAGACGTGGGGACTGGATATAAAGTCTATTAGGAATTGCTGGAGGAGTCCTTCATTGGCAGATGATAAGACCCTGAGGTTCTAAGATTTTAAAACATTAGTGTTCCTCAAACAATCCATTCTCTCAGAATTGTCAGGTTTGTCTCCCCCCCCCCAGAAAATTACAACAAATATATTTTTTCTGATTTTTCAATTTAATATCATTAAAGTGAACTATACAAATGATAAGTAGAATAATATTTTCCAACAAATATTGCACTGGGAATTTTTACAACATATTATTAAAAACAAATTCAAATATAACAAACTTGTAAAAAGTCTCTGTGTCTTCCTGATTATCGAATCAAAATCCAATTATATGTGATTTTAAAATGACCTCAAATATCTATAAATAAGCAAAGAAGAATTAAATCCAAGTATACATTAGACTAATAAAATTTCTTTCCAAAGTTTAAAATTAACAGTTTTTTTGGTCACAGTTTATAAAAGGTTACATTTTTTAATTCAACCTTTAAACTGAAAAACTTTCAAAATCCCCCCATTAGTAATAACAAAATAAAAGGACTTTAAAACTCTAACTTTAAAATAGAATGTATATATCATCACTATTAAATGGTTTCTAAAACACAAAACATATTGATAAAATATGGATCATATAGCACTGGTTTTCTTGATGAAAAAGAAAGTAATCATGTTTTAATTCCAGAAGATAATTTTTTCTGAAGATGTGGAATAACTAATGGGCTTGTCTTGAGTCCTATTTTAGGCACAAGTTAACATATAAATCACCATATTCCTTCCAAAAATATGATCTTTCAATTTGAGACTGTATAAACTGGTACATAGATAGTGCTGGAAAGTTGCAAGAGCTATGACTTTTGCGTGTGCAAACAGACCACAGATTAACAACTTTAGAGAAAGAAAACCGTTGGATGAAAAGGGACTCTGACTTCAGTACTACACCTGAAGAACTTTCCTAGACCCTCACATTGGATAGAGAGGTACACATAGAATAACCTGAAAGTCACCAGGGCTATCACGGAAGGAAACTGTCACTCTGGATATTAACTGGATTTAAATCTGGGCCTTAAAATAGTTAGCTTCTACTTTTTCTATACATCTTTTGAACAATTATCCTGTTTTAATAAATTAAAATTAAATTAAATTTAAATGGTGTTAAATTAGTAACACCACAGACTGCCTTAGAGAAAAGTTTGGGATTTTGAAGGGAGAAGAGAATTAACTTTGAAAGTCCTGATAATAAGCTCATGAAGGCGCTGGCTATGGATGGCTGACAATATGTCATTCTTGTCCAGCTAAGCCTTCTCCAGTGGGGAGGGAAGTGCATTAGGAAAACAGTAGTGGAAAAGCCCATTTTTTTTTTTTTAAAGCAGGAAAATGGGAGACAAACTTAAAACTCAGATTATCCAGGCAAAAGGAGTGAAGATACAATAAATGATGCTAATTCTCTTCTAGTCAGAGATTACTTAAATCATTTCCTGGTCTTTCATTGCCCACCTACCCCCCATTGTTTTGTTTCCCTTTATTAGTAACTGTATGATATTAAAAATGTCTGCTGGGATGTACAAAAAAATTTTTTAGAGTAATATTATTTAAAGAAGGTGCCAAAAAGCTAAGGAATTGAACAAGGGCCATTCATCCCAGGCTGAAGCTCCACATCCCCACCACAAGCTGGTTCACTCTCTCAGAGGAGTGGAGATAGGGTCTCCCCCTCAGTTAGGACTTTTTTTCAGAGATAAAAGAATTCAGAAACCACTCTAGATATGATGAGCTGCTTGCCTAACTAGCTTGAGAAAAACTGACTTTTCTCCAATATGGTTTTCTTTGTCCAAGATCAACCTTGAATCTCCATGAAACATACTGTGGATGTCAGAGAGTGGAAATACTTTTCAGGGCCCTCCCTGGTGGTGCAGCAGGTTAAAGCACAGCACTAAGAAAGCTAAAGCCACTTCAGCATGTGTTCAATCCCTGCCCCTGATGTGATCCACATGACTCGGTAGACCTCTCCTGACCTGCCCTCTGCTCCCCTCAGCAGTGTACTTTGTCGATCTGCCTGTTCTACTCCCCGCTCTGTCTCTGGTGAAGCCTCTCACCACCCCTGCACCTGTGGCCTGTACCTCAGCTCTGTATGCACAAGTAAATAAATCTTTCCAAAAAAAGAAAAAGAAAATACTTATTCATCAAAAGAACCAAGAAAAGTATACAGGGCTAGAACTGAGACTTAGTCAGAAAAAAAAAATTAAGAGACAAATTCTAAGATACATTACTCAGTGCTATAGAATGAGAAGGAATTACTACACAAAGGGGATTAGAGCTTTAAGTTGCTGTGTTGACAAACATGCTTTGACACTACCAGGAAAGTGTTTAAAACATTAAGAGGCATGGCAACTAATGTTTAATCAAATTCTATTGATTTGTGTTCCTGCCATATTGTTTACATAACTGTATCATTGGGGTGTAGAACGTCACACCTCAGCATGTATTTGCTCCACCAAAGCTGCAGCACCACTACACTATCCCATCACCCCCTCTTTTTTCCCCAACATGGTTTTAAAAAGAAATAATTCCCTTTAGTAATAATAATAATTTCCTTGAAAAAAGAAACAAACATAAAGCTAGCACCAGACACTGCCAGGCACTGCAGCATGAGTCTGATCCCCAGCCAAGGAGCCAGCTGACCCTATGGCACAGCAGACCTCTCCTGTCTTGCCCGTCACTCCCCTCAGCAGTGTGTTTCGGTCAGTCCACCTGTTCTGCTTCCCACTCTGGTGAATCCTTTCACATCCTAGACCTCTGGCCTATAGCCCAGTTCTTGTATGCATAAATAAATAAAATAAGTCTTAAAAGAAATAATAAAAAAAGAACTAAAATTGAACAAAAGTAACATTCTAGTACAATTCATAGGAGACAGCAAAAATAACTAGATGGGGTTGATTTTTTTTTTCTCTCTACTTTCAAAGCACTTAGACAAGTTTTAACTTTAAAATCAGGTAGCAGGACCCTCCCTGGTAGCACAACGAGTTAAAGCACAGCACTATGAACCTATCTGAAACCACTGCAGCATGAGTTCAACCCCCAGCCAGGGAGGTGACCCACTTGGCATGACAGACCTCTCCTGACCCGCCCACTGCTCCCCTTGGCAGTGTATTTCAGTAGATCTGCCTGTTCTGCTCCCCACTCTCTCCTCCTACCCCCTGCACCTCTGGCTTGTACCCCAGTGCTTATTTGCATAACTAAATAAAATCATTACTAAAAATCAGGTAGCAAATCTTGATCATTCATTTTTAAATTCCAGGGAGTGGCAAAATTACAAGAATTGTAATGTTATAGATTTTAACATTTAAGCTGTGAGCTCTATGTTCATAATCTAGGAACGTCTTGGGACTTTTCTATACTGTATCTATTACTAAGGATAAAACTGGAAGGACATAAGAAAATTTCCACAGCAGAATAGATTGTATCAAATTTTAAACAACATACTAGTTTACAGGCATGCCGAGATTGGAAGGCAACTAGATGGTGCATGTGTAAGGAAAAAATGCACTGTCAGGGGCTGGCTAACACCCAGGTAGGCTCAGTGATTCATCAGGAATGTGACTGACATTAGTTAATATGTAAACAAAAAGCTCTACAGCAAAATAGTAGACATCTGTAAACATGGAATGAGTTTCCCCCTACATACTACTACAGGGAAATTTGAAAGCAACAACAAAACCTCAATTTCTAAATTCAAATCAAAGGTTTCACTAGTTGGGTTTTGCTATACTTTTGTGTCAGTAAAACGGTTAGGTAGTGCTAGTGACAAGAACATAAATTTTCAATTTGGTATCTTTCCCACTTGCTGCTGCTGCTTGTTCTGGCTCAGTTCTTGGATTCTATAAGAAATAGTTGCTAATTCATAGCTAATTATTCATTAAAAAAAATCTCAAAGTAGGTAGAAACCTCACATCTTGAAAGCAAGCTGCCACTGTAGTCTTCCTATTATGTCACCCACAAGGAACAAAGAAGGAAGCTTTGCATTTCACTTTAAACTCCTTAGCTTCCTGACTCCAACAGAGACAAATGAACTTGGAAAGTGTGAAGTTGAGGCACCAGTGGTTGAGAGAAGGTTGACTTCTCCAGCAGGTTCTTCAAGGGATGAAAATCTTGCATGAAAATGAAGCTCATCGCCCAACTTGGCTCTTTTCCATTTTCTTCTTGATTGCACTGCACAGCTATAAAACAAACATTAAATTTTAGGTACTAACCTCAACAAGACTTGTCAGAATTTCTCCCTAAAGAAAACGGGTTTCACTTTTATTAGCTAGGCTTTCTTAAAAGTCACATTATCTCAAAGCAGTAAAATTTTCTTTGTATTTTTCATCACTTGAAAAACAAGACTGCATTTAAACTAACAGTATTACAAATTATTCAGTTAGCATAGAAAATAATGCAGTTGTAAACTTTGGTTAGAAAAAAGTATAATCATATCTCAAAAGGACTTTTCACATTATTTCTAAATTTTATTTTAATTTTCTTTAGCGAGAAGTATTTTGAGGGCTATCATCCTTTAAAATATAATTTTAATTATGTATACCTAGGTAAACTGCAAAATTGTCATGTTTCATGAAAGTTCTAAATTATTATTCCACATCCTAAGTTAGCTAATCCAAAGGCTACTTAATATCTAAAGAAGTATAAAGAAGAGTGCTATAAGTTAAACACAGAACCAATACTCTCTAACAGAGGTGGAAAGAACACTTTTAGGAACTCCATAGGTTCATGTTCTTCATAAATGCCAATCCTAATAAGAACTAGAATTCCCTAAATCTATAAATACTAACCATTCTTCTTTAAGTCACATAAATTAAAACAATATGCTAGAAACTGTGAAGTCTATCTACATTAATATCCAGTCACTAATTTACTCCAGTCACAACAAAAGCATCTTAAGAATTTGCTCTACATTCTCCTCCAATTATTTCCTGATTTAACCCATTCCATCAACTTAGGAGAGAATGCCTATCTTACCACAGTTTCTGGCTACAGATAGAATCAGCAACAAAGAGAGGTCCCAGATCATTTTTTAATTGTTTCCTCTAACTTGCCAACAGAGATGGGAGTTCTCCACTTTTGAAGAAAAATATTACTATGCTCTTGTGTGATTTTTGTTTTTTTTAATACTGCATAAAAACAGAACTTTTCTAGATTGCTACATTTAATTTGGGGATTCATGATTTAAAGTTAAAAAACTGAAATATACAATACTTATTTAACATTTTGTAAAATGGGGACCAAGAATTTTAAGATATACTAATATTAAGGAAAATAATGTAAGATTACAAGGTGTTGCATTGGATTGATTCACTCAGCAACCTCTAACATGCATTTCTGTACTGCAGAGATGGGAAAGTTAAACATCATTAACTTTCCTAGCCCCCTTTGCAGCTAGAGGGCCAAATATGATTGGCCCAATCAGTCAGGTGCACTTACTTGAGATTTCTGCTCAGACTTGAGTCAAAGGAGAGAGTCAGAACATGAGGTATCCATTTTTTGCTGATACCATGCACAGCAGAGTTGGTATATTTCTGAAGCTGGGAGTTATTCACAGCTGCTTAATCCAGCAGGAGACTTCCTGATCCAACAGGTAGCTTCTTGATTGTTCCAAAAGCATCAGCTTCTTTGTCCTAGCACGCTTTTGATATAGTTCCTGGAAGCTCAGCTGAGGTTCTGTTTCTTCAGCCCTACCAAATATTCTGCAAGCTAACTATTACTATACCCCTTCATCAACTTCATTCCATTTAAAAGCCAGTTAGGAAGATCCCATTACCTACAACCGATAATCTTGACCTATACAGAATTTGGTATCTACAAATAAAGTGCAGTGGGTAAAATATCTTAAATATGGGCTTGACTTAATTGAGAAGGTAGAGCTTTGGGCAATAAGACTCATGACAAAGGAGGTTAAGCTATCAGAAAAAGTGATGGTAGAACTTTAGCATGCTAGCAGAATGCTGTCTGGCTCTTGTCTCTTCCAATCTTACAAGGGAAATATGACTCAGAGAAACAGGTCTGCAGAGATGCAAAGGAATTTAATTTGCTGAGGGAATTGTTCTTTGTCTGTAAAACATTGATTGAACTCCAAGTCTGGGGCCTTGATGAAATGAAAATTTCAACTACTGAAATACTCCAAACTGAAAGTTTTAAAGGCTCTACAGAAGCTGATAGGCCTTTTTCAAGCACCTACTTTCAAGTAATGGGAGTCATGCTAAGGAAAAAGTTCAGATTAAAACGGTTGCCATAGCCAAATCTATGTTTAAAATAGTCCAGAGTACCATTCGGATAAGACCCAAGGGGAGTACAGAGTACAGAGGTCAGCAAACAAAAGATTAGGTTCATGTTAAAAACTGTCTTAACAAGATCTTTGACTCTGGTTACTCTTGGTAATAATTAAAGAAAACAGACCAGCAACTTATTACTCTTGTAGGGAACTGTTTGCCAAAAATCAAAAGGAAATGAAAATAAATTCCCAAACCCGGCCTGCAAAAAGCCTGTCACTATCTACAACAATCTCATGCAATAACAGGAAGGGCATTCGTAAGGCCACACAGCCTCCAGGAAGGGTTTACTTTCACATGCCTCAATGCACAGTAAGAACTTTCTTAAGGGCAAAATCCAGGACCCTCAGGGAGTTGCTCCCAAAAAGGTAAAACAGGGGATGCATGATGGGTAAACCACGGAATATATTTATTGACAGCAGAGAGATCAGGCTGTTTTTGCTAAGCAGTATTTTTTTTAATTGCTATGAACCAGTGACTGCTGAGTCCTATTTTCCCTTTTTTAACATGTTGATTTTATTGCCATTCCTCTGCACCTGGCACACCATTATGCGTGTGTTTGGCAATTCATGGGGCTAACAACTTGCCTTTTGGTTTGTAGGTGGCTAAAACAAAAGGAGCCACTTCCTAGAGCTGGATGGAGTGGAGTAACCGTTATACATGTTCTTAGAGCTCTATGCAATTATGGATCGGATTTGAGTGGTTTTCCTTCATGGTAGGGGAAGTGAGTTTTTCTGTTTCAGAACAATGAACATAGATATTTTAAGTAGCCAACAAGGCTGTTTCGGTTAAAACTGAAAGCTGCCCACCAAACTCTCCCTCTTCCCTTTCTTCTTTAGTAAAAGAAATTGCAAGGTGAATTTCTCAGCTTCTCTAGCAGCTAAATGGTCACATGACTTCATAGTTCTGGCCAGTGAGATATACATTCAAATGCAGTCTGATTCTCCTGAAAACTGCCCTAAGGAAGCTCATTCCACTGGAGAAAAGGTTCTTTTCTTGCCTTCCTGTGTTGTCTAAATGGCAACCTTGGACACTGAACTGGGGATAAAAACCATGAACTGGGGATAAATAGCATGGCATAAAGACAGGATCTGGGGCCCCACCTCCTTCCAGATTTGTTTATGTAAAAGGGAAAAAAAATCTTTAAACAGTGGCATAAACCATTGGTGTCTTTGGTTTTTTTGTTACACTCAGAAGAGCCTGATTTTGAATAATATAATTATAAATGGAAAATGAAATGAAGTGGCAGCAAAAACAGTTCAGTGGAAGAATTTCTACTAAGTAAGTTTGCAGAAAGTTAAAGAAAAAAAAAGTTACCCAAAACACTGGGAATATAATGACCTTCTTAGGAGAACTATTAATATCAATGACTTTCATTGAAAGGGGGGATGTTAAGTGTCCATAAAACAATATCTATTTTTATGAGTGAGAGCAATTTGTTTTAAAAGCTATGACAGCATCTCGCTTCAATAGCTTCAACATCTCACTGATAGTTTCATTAAATTATGGCATAAGCCCATTTAATTAAATCACTAGTGGTAAACAAAGAAAAAAGGAAGGAAGTGTGAAATTGAGTTTGTCTTCCTCATTCTTGTAGAACGTCAATCCTTACATATCTGTGTCCAAAAATGTGTTCTCATTTTAAAAGTATCTTCCTTTATTCCATATATGCTTTAAAATATTTATTGATCAGAGAAAAAGGAAAGAGGTAAAAAGACGAAACAGATGTTGGTAGCAGTTTTCTTCCAAGTTCTTGTAGGCTTCAAATTTTAAGTATCTGTTAAAAAAATGCTTTCAATTTAGAAGTATCTTTCATTCTGAACTTTCTTTTATATATTAGCTATATTGGATATTTGTTTTCTAATTACACTTAGCTAATCATAGGTTACAATTAAAATCATGTTTTCTGATAATATCAATAACTGATTAGAAATAATTATGAAAAAAGTTGAAATAAATCATGTCATCATGAATACAACTATCAAATTATATAGCTTTTCAAATGCGCTGATACATAAAAATAGTAAAGACTTCAGTTTTCTGTGATACAAGTATTCTATTTGCACAGATATATAGAAAGTAACATAGATAACTACAAATAATGATTTAAAATTACATTTATAATAAGTAAAATTTAAATTTACTCAGTTGTATATTTCTTTAAACAAACAAAATTACATACGTGGCTGAAATTTCAGTTCTTCACTTGGCCCTGATGGAGGAGTTCCCTGTTGTAATTTTTTTTGTTCCATTTGCTGTACAGCCTAATGAATGGAAAAGAATGCCTTAAAACTAAGTTTTATTTTATTTTCTCTGATCTAGAACTTTTGACAAAGCATAACAAACTAACGAAACTATTTTCCAAAATGAGATATTCCAGCTCTAAAATTTAGACTAACAAAGCAGTCCTAAAATAGTAAAATTTTAAAATATGCTAGCTTCTAGTATATTGAACTAATCTATTCCAAAAACACAGGCTTTTAGCAAAGTGCCTAAGGTCCTTTTTAAGGCCATAATCCTACAAAACCCCACCTGGTGATATTCCAGTTTCTGAGCTTGAAGTTGGTCATGCTCACGTTGTAACTGTTCCTTTTGTTTCTGAAGCTCGTCTGCCTTTCTCTTTAGCTCATTTTCTTGTAAAGAGATAAGATTTTCATATTCTTTTAGCTCTTCCTCTGTGAATAACTGCTGCTGATCTAATGTCTGAAAGGGGAAAAAATAATCTTAGAAATGCAATAGGAAGGTCTGATTCAGTTTTAAAGTTCTGTGATAAGCAAAGTACAAAAGAATATCTAGTGTATTAAACTTTGAGATAAAAAAGAAGGGGATAATATGTATTTATGCACTCATCTGAACAAAACGGAAGACTAAAAGGACTTGTAAGTTTGGTTACAAGAAGAGAGGTGAAAAGGACAAAGAATGTGGGAAAGAAAATGATACTTTCCTGAAGATACACCTTTGGAAAAATTTTATTTTTGGTTCATATACTTTACAAAAAGAAAAAAATAATATCTGTAAGAACAGGAAACCCACCAACTAAATACAAACCAAGCAAGTATAAACCAAAGCAGAAACTGGAGTGGGAGAAGCTAACTCAAGAAATTTTTGATCACAGTATTTGAACAATATACCCTCAGCTTAAAATAAAAATTTAAACAAATATTAAGCTTTTAATTTTCAGAGGCATGGATTAGCAATTCTTAAGCCCTTTGTACATCCTAGAATTGAGCAAATAAGTAGAATATTATTGTACCACCTTTTGTATGAAATATGGAAAGAGAAAGGAGAAAATGTTGATTGGAATTGGTGATATAACAGTGAAGTTTAAGAAAACATTAATAATTCATACATTTGAATATAGTGATATTTAAATATATAAAAATAAATGAATATATTTATAGGTCTATGTGTGTGGATGTACATGTTTGTGTATATGTGCAAGATACGTAGAACATAAATATGTGTGTACATATGTTTTATTTTAATTCCTCAACTCTGTTATCTCACAAATCTAGCAGCAATGATACTTCATTAGCAAGAAGCACATTTGTGCCCAGTCTCTGCTAAAAGAACCAGGTTCCTTCAAAAACATGGTTGATCCCCAAGAACAAGATGAGCCTGAAACATCTTGCTATGCTAAAAAGTAAAAAATTCCTCAAAGAATTATAGGGACATATTAGAGAGACGCAAAAGCCAGTTTAAAGAAATTCCCACTACATAAACAATATGAGCATTAAAATAAATAACAATAGTAAGAATTCAAGATTATTGAATAAAATCAGAAGCTGTGAGAATATACTGATATAAACAGATAGAGTAGGGGGAAGGGATAGCTTTCCTTATGTAGGAAATATATATGTAATATATATATTTTCTATATATATGTAATAAATATAGAAAAAAATTATTAGAAAATCACCAGTAACAATTGATTCTTACTAGAATCATCAGTGAATATAAAAACTAGTAAATAATGATACATTTACACAGTCTCAAAGAATATTCCCCAGAAAATTAAAAAAAAAAACAAAAACAAAAAAACCACTACCATTTCACTGGAAAACACTTTACAAAGTATATCAACAACCTTGAAAACATTCCCTGATCCTGGTAATGCTACATTGAGAATCTATCCTATAAAATCACCCTAAAGACGTAAAAATGTGTTTATATAAAAATGAAGAGCAGCACTTTAGTTTTAAAGTAACAGTAAAAGGGGAACTCCCTGGTGGTGTAATGGGTTGAAGCATAGCACTGCAAAGCTGGCCTCAGCTACTTCAGTGCAAGTTCAATCCTCAGCCCAGAGGGTGACCCACATGGTGCGGCAGACCTCTCCTGTCTCCCCCCAGTTCCCCTGAGCAGTGTACTTCATGGATCTGCCTTTTCTGCTCCCCACTCTATCTCTGGTGAATCCTCTCACCGCCCCTCACCTCTGGTGTTACCCCAGTTCTATATGCATAAATAAATAAATCTTTAATAAAATAAAATAACAGTGAAAGACCAGAGATAGCCTAAATGTTTAAACCTGAGAAAAGTTAAGCACCTCCCTCGCTACTAATAGAGTACTTACCTGCAGTATGTGGAAATGATTTTAACGTAATGTTAAGTAATTCTTTTTTACATTGACTTCTGATTAGCAGTATGATGAATCAACAAGATAGTTCTTAAATTACAAAAGCTAAAAGGGTAATATTACAGTGGAAAAACCTGGTAGGCACTAGCTTATAGCCAAACATCAGAGTTAACATGGCCGGTTATGGGAATAACCAGCAGTGTGTGCTTCCTGACATAATGCACAAAGATCACTTGGTGGTAGTTTTACCTAAAGCAAGAATCAGGAATCATAAGCAAACAGCAGGTTTCCATTCTTAGAATATCAATGCTGGAAGATATTATTTCATATTACAGGAGACAAAAAAGACATTACAACTAAATTCAATGTACAATCCTAGATTTTCCTTTTGTACAAAGGATATTACTGGGAAAATGAACAAAATGTTCAATCAAGTCTAGAGATTGGAGAACAGTGTTGTGTGCATCGTTCTGCAATTATGTAAATCTTTGTTTGCAGGAAATACACACTTTAATGCTTGAGTTAAAGTACCATCATGTATTATATAGGTATACACATATTCTAATGTGTACACACATTAAAGTATGCATGTACACATACTTATATGTGTATGATTATGTCCAAAATTATATATTATATCTTATATATAATGCTAAAGTGTTTTTTATCATATTTCATTTGTTTAATTACTTTTGGTGCCAAAACCGAAGAACAAACCATAAGTAGTCATTTTTGAGTAATGGTATATGAAAGTGTTCAGCAAATATTGTTAATTTTTAAAAATATAATTTCACAAATATACAAAGCCATTTATATAGAACTGAGCCATGTTTAAAATAGGTAAATATGAATTTATGTGTACGTATAAATTAAAAAATGGGATAGTACAGCATTCATACACTGTACACAATGTATGGCTATACTAAATATAAAAATCTCATTTACTTCAAAACTGGCATAATTTAAGTATCTACCTCTGGAGGGTAGCTTCTAATTTTTTTTTTAAGATTTATTTATTTATGTATACAAAACTGGGATACAGGCCAGAGGTGCAGACGTTGTGAGAGGATTCACCAGAAACAGTGGGGCTGCAGGAGTGGAGAGAGGATTCACCAGAGACAGTGGAGAGGAGAACAGGCTGACTGATGAAGTACACTGCTGAGGGGAGCAGCGGGCAGGTCAGAAGAGGTCTTGTGAGCCATTTGGTCACCTCTGGGGCAGGCAGGGATTGAACTCATGCGGAAGTGGCTTAAGCTTCTTAGTGCTGTGTTTTAACCCGCTGCACCACCAGGGAGGGCCCGGTAGCTTCTAATTTACTTCTCTAAATGTATCTACAGGTAGCTTCTAATTTTCTCTATATGTATCTCTATTTCTAATGCTCAAGAATGAACATTTTATATTTTGAAATAGTACAATTTCTAGTAGATTCTAATTATATGCAGTGTGATAACAAATAAGAGATCAATTATCTTATGGTGACATTATTTTATGGTGGCATTTTGTACAAAAGGCCAAGACAATAAGACTATACATGCAAACACAGTATGAGATAAAAGTTAAAGGTATAAGTGGCTAATGTCAAGTTTAAGTCATACATCCCATTTGAAGTTGGTTCTATTACCTCCCAGCTATCTGGCTCCAAAAATTCCTTTTTTTCTGTTGCTCTCATAAACTCTTCTAGAGTCACCAGTCGGTCTTTGTTAGTATCAACCTGATTAAAGGAAAATAATATGTAAAACAAAGCAACTGTTATTCATGAATCTTGTCTCATAGTGTTACTACTATCAACATTCAGCAGGAGCTAGCCTGACAGCCACAGACACTGAGGTGGGGGTGTGGGGCAGGGAGGAAGCAAAAATGGAGCACTCAATTATACTGGAATCAGAAAACAGATATTTTTCTCATCTATATAATTGCAATTTAAAATACAGTGAGTTATGTATACATCTGATACCCCAAAGTTTCAGTTTGCTGATCTGACTGGTTAGACTAGTATTTGCTTCCTCCCTCACCACATCATGTATAATCCCTCTTGAAGCCAAGTTCTTGGTCAGGAAAAATAGTCTTCCAGAATAAGAACTGTTTTAGTCAAAAGTAAAGGAATTTAAGTTAAAATCCTCTAAACATTTTTCCTTAAAGATGACTAGCATAGTGAAAACTAAAGTTGACAACCTCTCCAAATCGCCTCAATGGCACT
Organism: Condylura cristata; assembly: GCF_000260355.1. Classification (NCBI taxonomy): domain Eukaryota; kingdom Metazoa; phylum Chordata; class Mammalia; order Eulipotyphla; family Talpidae; genus Condylura; species Condylura cristata. Next base: position 27,400,451 of record NW_004567116.1, read on the forward strand.
TATAGATGTCAGCAAATTCAGTTACAAAGGTGACCTCTACAATGGCCAGATAAATTTATTTGATACAGGGATTCCAGCAGTTAACAGAGATCCCAATTCATCATTAACAGCTCAAATATCAGCAACAATCCCTAAATCAAAACAATAGGTTTTAGTTACCCTTAGTTAGATCAGAGTTTTTATAGTGATGTGAACAAGAAATAAATATCTGTTGTTATAAAATTTTAAAGTATTGGTTTTTTAAAATTTCTTAACTAAATATAACATAGCATTTAAAACATCAAATATTGCACTACAGTATTTTTTGGCTTCTAAATATTTTATGTCTGATATACAGGGGCATCTTGAGTTTTTAAAATAGTTACAAAGTGTTTTATTTATTTTAAGTGAATATACTAAATATTATGAATCAAAATGCAAAATCCAATTAAATACCTACTTTGTATTTATTTTTCGTCTTATGGAAACATTTACTATAACAACTTGGATAATCAACAGATGTAATATGTAATCTTAAACTTTTAAAACATACCTCATTCATTACATGTTCCCTCATTCTAAGTCTTTCCTCCTCCATTTCTACCATATCATCTTCTTCGTTTTTGGGGTCATATACTTTTTCCAACTAAAAAGAAAATTTTAAGACCAACATAAAAGAAAGGAAGATGACAGAAGGAAAAAAGAGAAAGCCAAAGCAATGAATAACTGATAAACTCATTTACCTCTTTAGTAAACAGGGCTTCTAATTCTTGTTCATCGAGGAAGCCATCATTATTGACATCTAAAGTTTAAATGTTACAAATGAAAAAATTGATCTCAATGCCTTAGAAAATAAATCAATAATTTAAAGTATAACTATCTACAGGTGGTTTGCAAAACTATTACTAACATGAAACATCAATACTTTACAAAAAAGTTTCTTTTTATTTAATGAAGTCTTAGTTCAACTGATAACATGCCCTACTTAATGCATAATTCATAAGTTTCTAAAAAAATGACTAATTTTCCCCTCAAATATAAAATTCTATCAATCTAACAATAGATAAGACTAAAAGTAAGTTTTAACATTATAACAGCACAAAGTCTGTTAGATATAACCAAGGCACAGCAATACCTTCATTTTACAGCAAACCTTGCAAAAAGTCATATAGTGACTCAACAGTAAAAGGAGGTATAAAGACACAGCTACTGACCCTAAGATCCACCCTGCAGATCAGTATGAAATAAACACTGCTATATTTCCTACAGAAAAACCTGAAATGTTTGCTATCAGTAGGACAATAGAAAACTGTCTTCTTTTTTTTTTAATAATATAATAGTTTATTTTTACATAATTTTGTACCTTTTTCCATCTCAGTTGTAATCCTGTGGGCTTCCCATCACCAAATCACCCATGTGCCATCACCATAGTCCAGTGTACTTCACCCCCCCCACCACCATTTTTTATTCCATTCCCCACCCCAACCCTGTAAAATGTCTCTGGTATATAGTTGTTCATTATTAGTAGTAGTATTGTTTTCTCCCTAGTCCTTTAGACTCCTGCTATGAGTGAAACCATCTGGTATTTTTCCTTTTTTTTCTGACTTATTTCACTAAGCATGATCTTTTCAAGCTCCACCCATGTTGCTGCAAAAGGCATGTGTTTATTTTTTTTTTGGTTGCTGAGTACTATTCCACTGTATATACGTACCATATCTTTTTAATCCAGTCATCTACTTCTGGGCATTTGGGCTGTTCCCAAGTCTTTCCAATTGTAAATAAAGCAGCAATAAACATGGGGGTGCAGGTGTCTTTTTGAATCAGTGTTTTTGTGTCTTTTGGGTAGATACCTAGGAGTGGGATTGCTGGGTCGTAGGGAAGCTCCATGTTTAGCAGTTTGAGAAACCTCCAAACAGTAGAAAATTATCTTTTAATAGATGTTACTATGTAAACAGTTTTGCCAGAAATCAGGAGTATTGCTATAATTTTCCAGACAGCATATGTAAATACTAATATATGCATCAAATCTATTACCATGTAATTTGAAAAATGTCTTGGGGTCAAAGTCATTAGGATCCAATCCATCGGTCTCTTCCCATACCTCCTTCAGTTGGTCCTTGCTTCCCTGTAAATCAATTTTTAAAAACACTCAAAATGCAATTGAATATATACATATAATACCTATGTGCATATATAACTATGTATACCTATATACATATATCAAAATTAAATGTTTGAGGAACTTTGCAGAATTAAAAATTAATATTTAAGTACTAATAATTTCATGACAAAACTTTACTCTCTAATTAAGAAAAAATCTTCAAGTAATCATAAAGTCATAATCCTTACTGGATGATTGACTTTGGGATGATTTTCATGTTTTTTCTTCATTTCTTCAAATTTCAATTCTTCTTCTTTTCTCTTTTCTTCACTCAGTGTTTTCAAATACTCCCTCCTTTCATGTTCCTTCATCATTTCATATTTTTTAAATTCTTCATGCCGAGTTTTGTCATAGTGTTCCAGATCACTTGTAGCCTATAATCCATAATTAAAGAAAAGATGTGTTTCTGGAATATCAAAAAGCCATTCTTCCATGTAAAATCTAATACAAAGTGGTATAAGAGGACCAAAAAATACTGGATTCCTCTTTTAAAATTCTACCAACTTATTTTAGTCATCATTACTACCAAGACAGAAACAAAAAGGTTAGGAGGTTTCTCATAAACAATATATAAATTGACTTGGAAAACAAGAAAGAAAGAACTGTATCAAATTAGTACAGAAACTAGGATAATTTCTAATCACAATATGAGAGATCTATAAACTCAGAAAACACCAGAAATAGACACCCAACCACACAGGAAGAGGTTAGGAAAGAGAACTGAATCAAGATAGTAAAATTTCAGCAGTAAGATAAATGAGTTAGGCATGTAATGTCCAACATGATGGCTACAGTTAACAACCTATGTGGTGTATTTGACAGTTGTTAAGAAAGCAGAATCCAAGATTCTCAATAAAGGAAATTTTTTTTCTTTTTGTATGTATCTCTGTGAGATGATAGGCACTAACTAAACTCATTGTGTTCGTCATTTCATAGTATACACATATATCAAGCATAGTGTTATTTGTTCAATTAAATCTCAACACAATTGGAAGAAAAAAGAGAATTTTTGAGACTTCTAAGTAGGGATTGTGACACATATGCCACATTATGAAATATCCCTGTAGAGGGCTGTGATTAAATAAATTAGTATTCCTCTAGCAAAATCTATGGATAGTCACATTACATAGGCTAAATAAAAACTACAAATAACCTTATTGTAATTCGAGCCAGGTAATTCAGATTTTATAGTTTCTTTTTAAAAAAAATTTTGTTAAGGAATAGACCTATATGTCTCTAGTATGTGCACTAAGAAGGGTTAAGCTACCTTTAAAGACATTCTGAAGAATATATAAAATCGTATTACCACTTCATTGCTTGTCAAACTACAAAACTGCAAAGGCACAAGAGAGACAACATTGTTGGAATTATTCTCACCGCTTTGATTAGCATATCTAAATCTGTGGACTCGAACTTGTCAGGATTCATGTGGTTTAAGTGATCAAATTGTTTTAGAAGAGCCTGGTGGTCTATACCTGTAGCTGAAAGAAAATAAGAAAACTGTAAATGATTAACTATTAGATGCTAGAAACATTAATACAAAAATACATAAGAATAAGCATTCAATTTATCTCGATAGAATTTTGAAAGAAAATTCAATGTTTTAGAGTTCCTATTTCTTTTAAGAGTATTGCACACATTGTTATGCCAGAAAAAGGCAATACCCTGGGATTTAGAATGAAATACAATCTATATACAACATTAATGCTATTTTAGAGAGATTTGTTAATTATCCCCATAACTAAGAGTAAAAATGGTTTTATTATAGGTGAACTACCAAACTTCCTCCTTAAGTAGGTAAACTCTAATTTATTGACCTTATCAAAGGTCTATGTAGAATTTCTGAAATGGATTGCTCTAAAATTTATCTGAAGGATTTTTTTTGTATTTTATTCCAATGAATCTTTAATAGAACAATAAAAATCTAATTCAAGCTCATACATTTGAATGATGACTTATTTTTAGAGAAACATCAGTTGCTTTACTTCATAAAAAAAGTTTTTAAAAACAAGCTACAATTGATTATAGTTGAATGGATGAAGTGATTATGTGTTATTTGAGTTCTATTATAGACTTGAACAAAATAGGTCAGGTGATTCTGTACTTAGAAGTTAAGTTTTCACTTAGGGGAAAGAAATATATATTATGGGACAATGGAAGGCACAGAAATGGATGGGAACTAGGACAGTCTGTGTGAACTTATGATTTCTAAAATATGTACATGTATATGCATGTTTCATCCTGTATACATATGTGTGTGCATCAATTATAACAAATACATTACTCTAGTAATCCAGAAGCTATGCTCCATGACTAAAAGTTCTATGAGAATTGGTGTATTTTTTCCCTCAGTTTTGCTGTGAACCTTATATTGCTCTAAAAACTAAAGTCAAAAAATATAAATTTCAAAGATTTATTCCAATTTATCATTTGTCCTTTCATCTTATGATTTCTTTCGTCACATAGTATTTTTCTCATTTCTACTCCTATGGTGATTTATAATATCAGATATCCTATCAATAAGTCAACTGTGCTATAAAATAAATCCACTTGCTATGTATGATATAGTGTTCTGCTGATAAACAGTAATTTTGGTTTGGAAGGTAATACACAATAAGAATGAGGAAGACTTCCTTTTTCCTATGTTATAGAATAGTTTAAATACCATCAACAATTTGCTCTTTAATTGTTTAATAGAATTCCCTTTGATGCTGTCAGGGCCTAAAGGTTTTTTGTAGGGCTACCTCTCTGACAATTTTGCTATTTCATCTGTGGAAGTTGTTCTTCATGTTACTTTTCATCTTTTAAATTAGTTTATTAATTCATTACTTTTCATTCTTCTTTTCATTTGGAATAATTATTTGAGACTAATTTTTTGAATTATGTGAATATATTATTTATTACAAAATTAAATTTAAAATATCAGAGAAGCCAAATCAATATTAACTTTAAATTTTCACTAAAAGAACATGGCATGTGCTAATGTAAACTGCTGTTAACAACCATTTATTGAAATTTTCCTATATTTTTATATCACTTACCTTGAAGGGAATCCAATTTAGCTTTAATTAGCATTCTTAACCTTGACACTTCTTGTCTCTTTAGTTCATCAAGTTTTGTCCTCACATGGTGACTTACTAAATCAAGCTCTTTGCTTAACCTCCCACTCTGTTAACAAAATTAATAAATTAGTTTTATCTGTTGAATTGTATTTTTTTACCAGACATTATATAGTAAAAGTAGAAGTATAATAAAATGACAAAAAATAACTTACTAAATCAAGCTCTTTGCTTAACCTCCCACTCTGTTAACAAAATTAATAAATTAGTTTTATCTGTTGAATTGTATTTTTTTACCAGACATTATATAGTAAAAGTAGAAGTATAATAAAATGACAAAAAATACTTTAATGAGATTAGATAAAGTTGGTATTGAGGTTGAGATTCAGTTTTAATTCTAAAATCAAGATATCTAAAAACCACATAATTTAGAAAATATAATTAAAGCACAAAGAGGAACTCAAAAATAACCAAAATATTATAGCTGCTGTAGAAAACAATTCCTCAGAAAGTTAGAACAGAGTTACCACATGACTCAGCAATTCCATTCCTACATATATGCCTGAAGAATTAAATTTTATGTTCACATAAAAAATTATAATACATGAATATTCAGAGCACCATTGTTCACATTAGCCAAAAGAGTAGAAATAAATTAAATGTCCTTCAACATAAAACAAATATGGAATATCCAAATTTTGGAATATTACTCAGCTAAAAAAAAGGAATGCATTTGTTGATGCATTCCACAATACAATAGAATTTGAAAACATTAGGTTAAGCCAAACACAAATAGCCACATTGTTTTATGTATATGAAATGTTCAGAACAGGTAAATCCATAAAGATTAGACTCACAAAGTAGATTAGGGTTGCCAGGGGCTGAGGAAAAGGGGGAACAGGGGAGTGATTACTTAATGGGTTTCCTTTTTGGGGAATAATGAAATTGTTTTAAAACTAGGTAATGGTGGTAGCTGCATACCTGGTTGTACTAAAAGTCACTGAACTATATGTTAAAGAGACAAACTTTATGAGATCTGAATTATGTTTCAATATTTTTTAAGTGATTTGGACTTTTAAACTTTAGTTATTGGAAATAAATTTTCAAAATTAATCTTCTTAAGTAGTTTCCTTTGATTATATCCTTTTTAAAAAAGATTTATTTATTTATGCAGACAGAACTGGGGTATAGGCCAGAGGTGCAGGGATGGTGAGAGGATTCACTAGAGACAGAGTGGGGGAGCAAAACAGGCTGACTGATGAAGTACACTGCTGAGGGGAGCAGTGGGCAGGTCAGGAGAGGTCTGCCACGTCATGTGGGTCACCTCCGAGACCACGGATTGAACTCGTGCTGAAGTGGCTTTAGCTTCTTAGTGCTGTGCTTTAACCTGCTGCACCACCAGGAAGGGCCCTGATTATATCTCTTATAGATGAATAACTACATATATTTTCCAAAGTTTAAAAAACAAATAGCCAGTGTTTACTTTCTCTTGTTTATTAATGCAATTGCAATCACAAGATACTGAAAACTCTACAATAAATATCATTCACGCCAAGAAATTGGTTCCACTGGTCAAAATAATTCTTCAAAGGATACACAAGATTATTCTCAAAGATAATATAGAAAATTTAATGACAAATACTGTTCCCTCTCCCCCAGAACAATTCATAACCTCTGACAGGAGAGTTGTGAACTCAAAACCACCCACAGGTAATTGCTAAAACCAGATGTTACTAGGTCCTTCAACGAGGCCCACACTGAGGACAGAGATTAAAATGAGAAATCTGCTTGGCCCAGAAAGATTCCTTCACATTTCTGATTCTGATTCTAGAAACAGTTGATAGAAATTTTGAGAAAATTTTAAAATGAATAAATAAACAAAAATGGTAACAAGCAAAACTTTCTGGGAAGTTTGAACTGAAAGTTTAAAATTAAATTACTGGAGTTATTTTTACTCTCTGACGTTAGATATACATACTGAAACAGACTGATAGTCCAAGGATGGGTTTTTTAAAAAAAAGAATCTCTCATATCAGATCTTTTCAGCTCCCTTTCTTTAAGTCTGAGGACTAAGAGATGTGTAGGGTTACAATTATGTTTATTAGCACACAGGCAGATGGTTACCTACTAGCATAAGATATGATCCATTACCTCTTGTAATAGTTGACTGGAAGCTGATTAAAACACCGGAAACCAACCTGTTCTATATCTCCAAATAGATTCCTACTATCCTCACATCGTGATTCACTTGATACACAACCCCCCGAGCCTCATCCTCTAGTCCCTATGCCAACCTCATGTTTTAGCCACTCAGTCTCCACTTCCCATTACAGTTTCCAGCAACAGTTACTACCTTTATTTTCCCATTGCTCTCTTGTAGCTGGATACCCTTGCACCTAGGTCTAGCATGCTTCCTAGGCTATGTCCTTTTCTCAGTCACACCTTCAAGCACTGACATAAACGTTACAGAGAAGGATAAGGTCCCACTTTCCCCACAGCTGGAATGATGTGTCTATCATCTGCACTTCAAAAATACATCATATACTTATCACATATTCATCATAATAATCTAGTTCTGGTCATTATTCTCCTTTGAAGGGGTCTTTAAGGGCTTGGGCTGAGTTTTATATCTGTATACCCATTACTTAACTAAGTACCTGTCATGCTCAGATTTCTGTTAAATAATTATTTGATTATAGTTACCTTTATTTCCTCTATGTCTGCTTTCTGAAGCTTTTCTCTAAAATGTTCATCTGTTTCCAGCACATCAATCACTTGCTTGAGATATTCATCATAATAAAGTCCAGTATCCTTCAAATTAAGAAAAAGATAGTAATGCTCCTATAAGTTTTGTTCTTCCCTGCATCTAAAGATCTCAATCCCTAAAAAAATATTTCTAGCAAAATGGTACTTAGTTCTACTTCGAGAATCTGGTCAACGTTAAGAAGCCATATTTCTCAAATGAGGAGTTTTGTGTCAGAACTGAAATCATATTTTGCCATTAACATAAAAGTAGACTTTTATATGTGTTTAGATAATGAAGACTTAAACAATAATATTGTTTTTTTCACCTATATGTTCTCATGCTATCTGTCTCTCTCTTGATTATAACACACTGTTTTCTTAGCTGGTGAGCTCTACATTGGAAATGGATTATGATTAATTCTTTTATGTAATATCTAAAATACTAACTACATTAGATAAGGATTGTCTAGTATTATATAACATATGCTCATGCAATTCACTTCTCACTGTCATATCAGAAGTAGTTCCTAAATATCCAACTTTAGAAATGAGAAGTATTGGCAATTTCTCAGCTAAAATTCTTCCCACCAAGTTATCATTATCAAGTCACTTACCGGTGACTGCACCTTAGCACTGTCCACAGGTTGAGTATTTTTCACTTTCGTCTTGTCTATGTCTATAGGCACAGCTTCAAGAGCAATAAGAAGACATGCAACCAACAGCAAACAATATTGTAGTAGCATGTTCCTCCACCTTGTCTAAAATAAAGGTGTAAGTACAGTAAGGTCCTGAAAAGATGTTCTCAATTTATATATACGTGTATTCTTAATGCCTCCTCGATAATGTGTTTAATCTTAGGAAGTTTAAGTCTACAGCAATATTTGAAGGGATAAAAATTGATAACTTATTAAAAAATAATGCTTAAAGTAGATCATTACCCCACCCACCTGATCCTTCTAATAAAAAAATAATTTTTTAAAAGGCATTAAAAATCAAGAGAGAAAGTCCTTAAGTAAAAATTGGGGGAAAAAAGTAAATTTTAAAGTTTAAACTTATATTGTATGAAAATATCTGGTTATTTATAAAAGCTCAAAATGAAAAGCAAAGAGGGGCTCAATATTCTTAAAAATAAGTAGCCCAGGTTTAGGAAAGAGAGAAGTAAGGGAAAAAAACTCAATTAAAATACTAGAGAGGGCCCTCCCTGGTGGCGCAGCGGGTTAAAGCACAGCACTGAGAAGCTAAAGCCACTTCCGCATGAGTTCGATCCCCGTCTGCCCCGGAGGTGACCACATGGCGCGGCAGACCTCTCCTGACCCGCCCGCTGCTCCCCTCAGCAGTGTACTTCGTAGATCCGCCTGTTCTGCTCCCCGCTCTGTCTCTGGTGAGGCCTCTCACCGCCCCTGAGCCTCTGACCTGTACCCCAGTTCTGTATGTACAAATAAAAATAAATCTTTAAAAAAAAATACTAGAGAACCAAATACTTCAAAACTTGGCTTAGCTTCATTCTAATTTAGAAAGTAAACTGTTCTATGAGTATAAATTGATTCAAAAGAAATTGATAATTAACCATAAATAGTCTCAACCTTATTTTTATCCTAATCAACAGTGATTTGCTAAAAATCTTTTCGGTCAATAAGTTTCAAATAAATACACCAGTAAAATATCAATTAATGCAATTGAAATAAGAGCAACTACTGCTGCTCCCATAATATTATTCAAGTTTTACATATTCTGAGTATTTTCAGTCCATAAAAGTCTTAATGGCGTCAACAAACTACTATAAAAATTAGAGTGAATAAAAATCTCACATCTAATTGATTATATGGATGTATATATGTGAGTGTGTATAAGTGTATAGACAGAGAAATTCATTAAGGCTACTAGAGGGGGAGGAAAGAGGGAGCAGGATCAAAGGGGAGAAGGAGGCCCAATGGGCTAGGGTTAAGGACAATGGGTGTTTTGGGAGGAGGTGGGGGGTAGTGTGATAACATAATTTGAGGAGGTATGAACCTATTCCCCTAAATCATATTCAGTGCTGTAAGTCAATGTCACTTCAATAAATGAATAAAGTAGATATATCAATACAAGAATCTCCACATAGACTCCTGCATGCCCTGTTCGCACTTTATCTGGTGCTCCACAAACCTTCCTCCTCCCACCATAAAACGCACGTACACAGGGCAGTTGATAAGCTCTTCTATCTCAATTGGCAGCTAGCCCACTTATTTTGACATATGCTTTTTTTTTTTTTAAGATTTATTTATTTATTTGTACAGAACTGTGGTACAGGCCAGAAATGTGGAGGGTGAGAGGACTCACCAGAGACAGAGTGGGGTGTGGGGTACAGAACAGGCAGATCTACGAAGTACACTGCCGAGGGGAGCAGCGGGCGGGTCAGGAGAGGTCTGCCACGCCATGTGGTCACCTCCGGGGCAGGCGGGATTCGAACTCATGCGGAAGTGGTTTTAGCTTCTCAGTGCTGTGCTTTAACCTGCTACGCCACCAGGGAGGGCCCTGAAATATGCTTTTTTAATGCTGCCTACCTTTACTTCAGTACATAATAGAAGCCTGAGATTAATAAAAGTGTCTGTAGTCAAATCCAATTCTGGAAGTAGAATTTGTCAGCTCTCTCATTCTTCTGCCAAGTCCACCATAAATAAGAAGTCAAAGAGAGGAATGTGTTTGTAATATGAATGAGTGGGTGTGGGTGTGTGTGTCCTGACAACTTCTCAGTGATAAAGTGACCAAAAGTAGTTAGACTTCTATTCTACATTGGCTGAACTTATGTATCATAAATATTTCATTTATTCCAGGATTTTTATAAATAACAATAGAAAATAAATTATCTGATGTTAACTCATACCAAGGAGTATGCTTAAAGTCTTTTTTAATATAACTCGTTTAATGTGAATTACAACAGCCCTAGAAATAAACATTATTATCTCATTTTAAAGTACAGAAAACTGACACATTATTAGTTAAGATAATTGATCTGGGGCACAGGACATTAAGTTTTACAGTCAGTGTTCAGACCCAGAAGGGCCTGACTGCAAAGCTTTGTGTGCTTTTAGGCAGTGATTCTAGAGTGCATTCCCTGGGCCAGCAGAGATAGGGGAGAAGAGGAGGGGAGTGCAAAACCTGTTTTATAACAAGTCCTATGGTGATTCTAATTCTTGAAAACAGACTGTGTCTCTACAAAGAGAGATTCACGAGAATGCTTATCTCAAAAGTAAATCTGGATCCTTAATGAAAAGAAAAATGGGTGTTATACCTAAGAAGAATAAGGAAAAGGTAATTTTAGGCCCACATTCTAATTCTAGTCCCACCACTTGCTATGTGATCATAGGTCAGTCAACTTTCACTCCTTAAGTTTTCTCATTTTTACAAATAATATATTTTTTAAAGGGGATTTAACTAAATCTCAGTATTCTTCAAGGTCTTAAATTTTGTTATCAGTTTATTCTTTTGAATAAAGTGTAGATCTTTTCTAAATTATCAAAAACACTAATAAAGTTTTTTAATCACACCAACTATATGAAATGGTTATGTTATTAAAAAATTAAAAATGCCTTTATATTAGATATTGCTTATTCAATAAACTTTAAAAACTACATTGGTAGGATGAATAGAAAATCAGAGTGCTGAGATACAAAAATGATCACAAAAATCAACTACCAGAGAAAGTTCTCTAGAAACAAACAAACAAAATGTGGTAAAGCCAGAAAACTTCACACTTGAGCTACAGGATGAGAGATATTAGGACCTGTGATCAAACTTGGACCTTGCTTCGAAAGGAGAAACAAAGTTCCTCCTCAATTTCAGATTTAGAGATACTCAGACTTGCATTTCATTTAAACTGTGTTTGAATCCATACAGAAATAAAGCAAATTAGTGGTTGTTTTGGTGTGGGGAGAAACCAAATAAAGGGTTAAGAAAAAAACAAAACTTGCAAATTGACTGATGGTCTGAAGGTACAGCAGGGGAGAAGGTGAAGATTTGAGCCTACAGCAGGGGAGGAGGAAAGAGAGTGGTCAAAACAGAGGAAGTTAGAGCACAAGAGACTGTGGTTATGGTTCACAGGTGCTGTGGTGGTGGGAGAGTTATGGGGAGATGCCTGAGGGGAGAAATCAAACACTGTACAAAAATAAACAACGATGTAAGAAAATAAAAATTAAAAAATAAATATCAAATGGCTAAAAAGGTCATAGAGGAAGAAATTAATAAAATGTATATAACACATACTATTAAAAAAATAGAACTATGGTCTTGAGATGACAACCTTGCAAAATGAGTGTTAAGAGGCTTGGAAGTAAAGTCAGACAAAGGGACTTGAAAAAATCGGGAAAGAAAGTCACTTTCAGTCTCCACAGTAGAGAGAGCAATGCTGTGTGGTAAAACACAGATGACAATTCTGAATCGAGAAAGGTTTCAAAAGACTCAGACTATGGATCTAAAGAAAGCAGAGGAATACCTTCACCAATGTATTTTACTTTTAATTTCTTTAAGTATATACAAAAATTATATGAAAATCTATGATCTATCTAAGTGAATCAAAAAAAGCACTTTCAGTAAACATAAGATTATAAATGATAAAGCACAAATGTGGTAGCTTAATGGGCAGCATTTTTTTCTGTCATATAGTAGTGTCTTCCTGTCAAAGTCATCTTGGAATGGAAGAGATACTAGACCTTGGGTTTTAAATTTACCATCTTCTTTTGGGATTTTTTATTTACCCTGCTTTATTAATATCTATCTCCTCTCCTTTCTTGCCTTTTTTGTTTTAATTTTTGACTTATGCAGGATTTTTTAAACACTCTGTCACTGCCACTTTTCTAATTTTTTAGTGTTAATTCTAGAATTAATTAGGACAATTAACACATTGAGGTCGTAAACTAATGAAAATATTTTCTCTATTCCTTAATAAGACTTTAATAAATGTTATCATAACAAAAGCTGTCATCATAACAAAAGATATGGAAAATGTTGTAGCACACAGATGTCAATTAATGACATTTAAAAAAGCTCTTTAAATATCAAAATAATGTCAAAATGCTATAGAAAGCTCTACAAATTTTCATGAACTGGATAATATACAAATACCCATGCAAAAGAAGGAGAGATGACCCATAGGAGGGGTAGTGGGAAGGAGAGACTGCCTACTTTATCAGGTCAGTAACAATGTCCTACAATTTTTTTTTATCACCCTCTTCTTCCTTAAGAATAGAGACCTAAAGAGGAGACACTCTGCTGAACTAGGCTGACTAGTAGGCTGATCCAAACCAGGAGAGGTTGATCATTTACTCTGAAGGATGGTGATGTGAAAACCTAAATCAGTGATCTCAAAACAGTATGGGCAACACAGACCCTCAAGGGCGCTGAAGCTTAGGGCAAAACTACAAAGTAAAGTTCTTAAACCTCTCCTGGCATTCCATCATACCAAATAAATTCCCTAAATCTCCAAGTTAAAAAGAAAGTTTTTCTCTTTCCCTCTCAACCAAATCATAATTCCCATTCTTCTACAGAGTCACAGTTCTGAGCTGTTGATTCATACCAGCATTATCCAGATTAAGTTCTCTCTTTCTCTCTCTTTCTCTGTGAGTGTGTGTGTGTGTGTCTGTGTGTATGTGAATGAGAGAGAGTTTCCTATTTTGATTGTAGGGGGAGATATCCTGGAAGTGGTTAAAAAGTATGGTTGTGGCTTTAAGGTGTGAAGAGTTAAGAAACAGAAATTAGTTTGTCTTTCTTTACTTATCATAATCTTTATTCTTCCCCATTTATCTTTTTCTCCCTTCTTCAACTCTCTTCTTTTATAGCTTTCCTTTTTAATTTAAGGCTGAATTGAAAGATGTTTTCCTTAACCTACTGCAATTATTTAATTAATGTTGTGATAAAATTTAACAAATATTTATTAAATGTGCTGGGTACAAAGGTAAGAGACATAGATGTGATCCCTACCCCCATAAGATTTTCAGTCTGCTATGTAAATTAAATAAACAATTGCAATTTTAAAAAAGCCACTTACAAAGCAATGGATAGCCTGATTGTTTTTCTATTAATTACAAAAATTTAAATGTGCTAAAATAGTATTTACAAGTAGATATTTCTATTGTCAGATAGTTTATAATGTTAAACACCTTAGAAATAATACTAGGTGGTTTCTACACACACATAAGTTCCTGATTGTTTTTTGGGGGGATCAATGATTCCAGACTGGTGAAGTAAAGCATTAGCAGCAAGAGACTTACTGAATTTTGTGACTGATACATGGAAAAACTTAATGTCATGCAAAACCACAAATATAACTTTGTAGAAATAAAACCTTATTTGCTCCTAATCTACCTGCTAAAATCCATGAGACTGGATGAATCTTTAGATTCTTCCCCACTTCAATTATCATCCCTTGAGTGTGTTATCTTTTCTCAAAAGCTTATTTCAATTCACTTTCTTTGCACAGAGAGTGACATCTAGATCATATAACATTACAAGTATAGGGTATATTTTCATAATATTTAAAAAGAAAAGTGTGGAAGGAGATAAGTTAAGCAAGGGCCAGCAGTTAGGTAACAGGAAATTTCAGCTAGGAAGGGGACAGTTAAGTTGTTTAAAAAAAAAAATCACAAAACTTTTAATTACCAAAGACAAAAGTGTGTTTCTTGTGCCATTACTAAATTTAAATGTATCCTGAGGTAGATTACACTTTCAACATAAAGTTGCTTCCTGATGATTTATTATGTAATCATTTGGGGGTAACTTATCTCTTTTCTTTTTAGTACCTTACACACAGCAAGGGGCTCAATAAATATTAGTTCTTTTTTTAACACGTGCACAGAATGTACAAGAAACATCTATTGAGCATTTATAGGTAATTTTTTAAAGTAACCAGAACAAATACCTAATGAAGGCAGAAAAGTTTCCAGAATGAATCCAGGGATTAAAGTAAAAAGAGGGTTCACTTCAGCAGACATCTACTAGAACTGGAATGACACAGAGACTAAAGATTAGGGTGGCCCTGGGCAAGAATGACACACATATTTGTGAAATGTTCTATATTTTTAAAAATGAAAAAAGAAATACAATCAATTAAACGAACGTTACTTCCTTCTGGAAACCATGGCTTTAAAGCTCTGCTTGGCAAATTACTGAAAGCTCCACCCGTAGTTATCAATTGCTATATGTCTCAGAGGTCCCTACTGTGGAAGACACTTCTTATTTTCCTGCCTATGTCCAAATCTTCCCATCCTCCTAAGTAACAAAGGCCAATTTAATTCAGGCAGCCTTACATACATCCAGCTCTGTCTCCCTGCTCCCTTTGTACCCCGAGTTTTGGTTCAGGAAGTCTCCATAAAAGGAGAGGATGCATCCTTCCTTTGCTTTCGCCTTGCTGCCTGACCTTGGCTGTGATGGTTGGCAGCTTTCTTAGACTAGACGGACCAGGCCCACACCTTAGAAATATCATATCAAAGAGCTGGGGAAAAAATGTAAGTTCCTGGTAACTTTCTGAAGCTACAATACTTAACCTAAACTTCCTACTTGATGAACAATTTTACATGAAAAAATAAGTATTGTGTGCTTATGATACCATTAGTTGCTTTTATTTTTTGTCCTCCCCATTTTTTTTTTTTTGTAATCAAATGCAGTCTTAACTGATCACTTACCTTCAGACAGGTAAAGAATTTTTAGCTCCGTTTTACAGATGAGGTAACTTATATCCAAAGCAGTAAGAGGACTTGAGCAAAATCAAATAACTGAGATTGGTCTTGACTCCTAATGCTTTTTCAAAAAGCAGGTTCTAGATATTAAAAAGGAAATAAAGATTCATTTTTATATATCAATATAAATTTGCCTTTATTGCAGTGATAACAAAACATAATGTATATACTTGTCACACAAAAGTTCTATGATGTGGAAGACAGAATTAAATATCTTCCAGTGTAGAGAAGAGATATTAAATAAATAGACTCAAAAACCAGAATAAACAATAATATGAATCTGTTATGTCATTTACTACACAGTTCCCCTTTTAAAAGCTAAAAATAAATCCAAATGAAAGCTTATTTTTGTCAGCAATACGACTTTAAGATAGCAGGTATATTTTCCCATAAATCCTTAACTGGAATTTTCTTAAAATCCTTAACTGGGGGGCCCTCCCTGGCACAATGGGTTAAAGCACAGCACTGTGAAGATATGGCGGCCCCTGCAGCATGAGTTTGATCCCCAGGCAGGGAGCTGACGTCACCACATGGCGTGGCAGACCTCTCTTGACCTGCCCCCTCAGCAATGTTTTTCAGTCTGCCTGTTCAGTTCCCCAATCCATCTCTGATGAATCCTCTTACCCCTCCGTGCGCTGGCCTGTACCACAATTCTTGTATAAATAAATAAATAAAATCTTTAAAAAAAAAATTAACTCTGGCCATCAGTCAGAGAGATCAGGTATTTAGTGAAACAACTAAAAATTCTTTTTTGAAACCCCACTGCCCAGCTGTAAAAGACAAGGCAGCTAGCCCATGTGCCAATGCACTGATAAACATAACTATTTCTAAGTAATCTGTTAAAAAAAAGAGAAAGGGCAAATATAGTATCTTTAAACTTTAATACATATTAAACATATTTCTTCCTTCTTATGATTTTTTAACATAAAATCATCTAAGCAGGAGAGTGATTATATGCTTGTAATATGTTGGCAAGGCATGTGACTTTTATTAACACAACACAATCAAAAATAAACAACAGATGAATCCTAACTGCTCCCATACAATGGCAAGCTGCTTGCCTCTCTGAGCTGTGTTTTCCTACCTATAAAATTAAACTAATACTTCTTCATAGATTTTTGATTGGCTGAAAATAAGAATGAATACAATGTAACTAGTATAGTACACAGCAGGAATAAATGCTCTTCAAATATTAATGCCTTCCTGTCATAAAGAAATCTCCAATGAAATTATAAAAATTGGTTCTATAAATACCCAGAGTTATGAAACTTAAAAGGTAAGAAACCAGTCTAACAAATAACCTTTACATGACATTTTTGACAGGTCACATTAGAGCTGTTCTCTGAGCATTGCCACAGCAGTTATAGGCCAAAGAAAAGAGTGCATCCAATAAAAGAGAAATAATCTCTTCCTCCTTGGCATTAAAAGAGTTTTTGCAAGATCCCCAAGTTTCTTTCTCTAAAGCACTGCCTTGAGCCAGGAAACTTGGGTTGCTTCTTCTTAATGTCAATGTCGTAATTCTAACAATGAGAGTAGTGGGGAGAACAAGAAGTGGCTTCTGAGGTTTTCACTGGCATCAGTGATAAGGGCAACAGGTAACCTGGTGCTCAACTCCATTTTTCCTTTTGAACATGAGGGTCATTGGGACATTGAGATCAAAATATAATATCAGATCTGTGACCAGCTGATCTGAGCTCCCTTTATCAAAATGTCAGTATAGGCCCTCCCTGGTGGCGCAGCGGGTTAAAGCACAGCACTGAGAATCTAAAGCCGCTTCTGCATGAGTTCGATTCCCGCCCCGGAGGTGACCGCATGGTGTGGCAGACCTCTCCTGACCTGCCCGCTGCTTCCCTCAGCAGTGTACTTCGTCGATCTGTCTGTTCTGCTCCCCACTCTGTCTCTGGTGAAGCCTCTCCCCGCCCCTGAGCCTCTGGCCTGTACCCCAGTTCTGTATGCACAAATAAATAAATCTTTAAAAAAAAATGTCAGTATAGATCTTTATGCTTTGACTGGTCACATCTATTGAAAATAACACCAAAAGAAGTCATTATATTACCTTTTCTCTCCATAATCAGTTACAGTATCCTTGATAGTATTCTTATAAAAAAAGAAATATTGGTCTCTCCCTGGTGGCGCAATGGTTTAAACACCACACTATGAACCTCTCAGAAGCCACTGCAGCACAAGTTTGATCCCCAGTCAGGGAGCTGACCCACATGGTGTGGCAGACCTCTCATAACCTGCCCGCTGCTCCCTTCAGCAGTCTATTTTCAGTAGATCTGCCTGTTCTGCTCCACTGTTTCTGGTGAACCTTTTCACCCACCACATCTCTGGCCTGAACCCCAGTTCTTTAAGCATAAATAAATAAATCTTTTTTAAAAAAATAAAAATAAGAGATGCTGTTACTAATCTGTTTTATCCACAAATTTTATTTTACTTTATTTATTAACTCACATCTTCATTATGTACACACACTTGGGATAAGTAAAATACATATGTCAAAAAAATCTGTATGCCGAAAAAAGCATGCAAGTGCCATCTCAATTTCTATGAGGGTGCTTTAAAATTTTTTCAATCAGGACATTTTAAAACCAAGTTCTACATTTATAGAAGGTCATAAAGCACAAGGACATTCACTGACTTGGCCAGGAGCATTTAGCAGAGTCAAGATTGGTATCTGGTCATCAAATTCTAATTAAGTATACTTTTCATCATATTGTGTCTTTTTAAATTTCAGACTGAAAATCATTAAAGTGATTGAAGCTTTCCCTTGAATAAATTATTTTAAATTGCTAGGAGCCTGTATTCTAGAGTCTACAAATGAATTACATGGATTAAACATAAAATGATAAATTTCCTTTTCTAAATCTTCAGTTTTTAGAAATAGTTAATTATCTATCATGCCAAATACAGTCAACTCAGTTACTCATGACTCCTAAAAGATTATCTACTTTAAAGATTAATTGCAATACATTTTAAGATCCTACACTTGATTCCCCCAAATACCCAACACTTACAAAGGGATTTTGCACATCTCAGTCATCAAAAGTTCTTTAGAAAGTGAAAAGAATTTTAAATATTATTCTAAAATCATAAAATAAGTTTAGTATGTCTATAGAGATATATGACAAATCCTAAAACAAAGATTCTGATATTGCTCATGCTACTGATAGGCTATATTAATCCCCATAATAAATAACCAGTGTTTTGGGAGGTACCTTCATTTCCTTACTTATGCATTTCATTTTAACTATTCTTTGTCACAAACCAACTTGGCACAAAAGATGCTAAAAAGGTACATTCATAATGTGAGATATGAACAGTGTACCAGGAGATTATAGGAAGGTAAGCAGATATGACCTCAACCTTTCAAGATGGGAAAATTTAAAATAAATGGAAAAGAGCATGAATCACAAGAAGATGGAAATGAATATTTCTCTTATAGTAGAAACTTAGGCCACATTATTGAGAATTTAAAGACTAAGATAAGAAATAGAATTTTCCATGTTCACCCTACCAGAGAGAGTGATATTCCTGAGACTTCATTCCTAATCCTAAATTTCCATCTTTTAAGAAGTTTTCAACTCTTTTAATTTAGTAACATTTTTTTTTGAAGCATTAGTTGCTCTCGTTCAAGTTTTATAAAACAAGAACTCACATTCAACTTAGATAAGGGTGAAGCCTGAGGCAATTTATGAAAGGGAAAGATGCAAAAATATGGATATCTAGAACCTGAAAGTTCTGATTTAAGAATTTAATTATTCAGTAAAATTCATCAGGAAAGGCTTTAAGGAACAAATGGTTTCAATAGATTGCAAACTAGGCTAAGGGTTATTTGATCCAAATCTACTAACCCCTAGTCATACTACTTTTAACTAATCCCTAAAGCAACTATCTCATCAATTATTTCAGCTCTTTAAATTCTTACAGGGATAGTTCATACATTTTCAAATAACATTTATTAGCAGGAATAGTTAATTGAATTGAACCTCCTTGTCCAATCCCTTTAAAAAAAAAAAAAAAGCCAAGGTACTATGTGGCTTGGTGTTCATCTTCATCCATGGACTTAACAGTCTTAATAAAAGGGTCAGATGACAGTGCTGGCTTATTCAGTTGTGTAAAATTTAGTTTCCAGTTTGGGGAGTACAGCAGATACATTGAGGATTTCATGAGGTTTCCTATCGTCCAGAAATCAGAATAAAGATTGGAAGGTTTATGTATCAGGTGCAACAAGGAAATGCCATCTTTCTCATCTCTTAACCTAAGAGAGCTCAACTCACACCAAATAATTTCTGTCACTTAAGGGAAAACAATACCACAACTGACGGGAACTTTCTCCTCTCCTAACTGTCAGGGGTTGTGGGTTTAACAGAACCGAAGGAGAGCAGGATTCCCTGGCCTAGCTTTGCTCTCAGGCTGGTGGTGGTGAGCATCAGCCAAGATTTGATGGGTATACTATGGCACCAGTAGGCACCTCCCTTGCCCATCAACCTGCCAAGACCCTACTGAAGCCCGCCCGGGTTTTGGTCCTGCTTCCCACCCACCCCGCCTGCTCTAATCAAGAACCTGCTATCCTCATCCACCCTCGCCAAAGCCTGGGTGTCCAGCAGGGAGTGGATCAGCGGAAGGAACCCTATGTCCCAAGCTCGAGCTTGAAACCCCTTCCCACGCGTGCCCGCCCACTGTGCGGCCCCAGCCCCAGCCCCCGTCACTGCCCGGTAAGAGCAAGCGACGACCAGAGCCTTATCTCAAGACCCGTTCCACCCTCCCGCCGTGGGGTTCCGCACTCCCCAGGAAGCCACTGGCCTTACCTAGCAGGTTCTCTGCGCGCAAGACTCCGCCCGCTGAATGCACACAGCGCACAGACTGGTCCCTCCAGCTCTCGGCCCGAGGCTTTGCAATGTTACCTCTGCCCACCGCGGGCTCCCGCCTTCTCGCTGCCATGGCAACAGCCCCCGCCCCTGGGCATCCGCTAATTGGTCCGGCCGGCATCGCAGAAGGCGCAGATTGGCGGTGGGGGACACCAGGCCGCTCCCACACTCTGGGTGGAGGGCGGCGGGGAGCACCGACGCGTCGAAGCCCGGGGGCGGCTGAGCCAAGAGGGACGTGGCGCTCTGCGACGCGGACTGGAAAGCCGCGCCCCTTCCTTTTCTGGTTTTCTGGGAGAATCCTGTGGAGCAGGACTTGGGCCGGTGAGGTGCTGTTTCCAACCGAGACAAAGTCCTATGGCTCGCCTGCCTGTTTGGCGGCTGGCCCGCGCTGGCAGCTCTTAAGAGTGGTCAGAGTCAAGCTCTTGAGACCATTCTCACCCACAGGCCGCGTTCAGGTCTAACACTCCGAGCCTTCTGCACAGGGGGATCTTACTCTAAATTTAACTCACCCAGCCCAGTGAAACTGCTTGCTCGGTTACTGAGATCTGGTGGCTGCTTGCTCTTCCTTCTCTCACACCCATCCGCGGACTCGTCTCCTTTGTCTACACCCGCTTCTCCTAGAATTGAGACATTGCCTCCAAATCCCTCATTTTAAAAATGGGGAAACTGAGTCTCAACGCTGCCTGTGGCTCAGGGCTTAAAGAAGTTTGGGGAGGCTCCATTGAGGCTGGTTTTGAAGCTTCAGTCTGCCATGTTGTGCTACCTCCTTTGTAACAAGTTAATAGAAGTGACTGGCACAGATGAAGTGACTGGCACAGAGGAGTAAGTGCTTAGTAAATATTAGCCGTGCTCATGTTAGGGGCCGAGCTAGGATTATAATTCCGGTCTCTGGATTCCAAGACCGGCGATTTTTACTCTTCACCGCCTCTCAGCTGCATACCTAGAACGTGGCCTCCAGGTTAAACTCCTTTTTAAGGTTCAGGAGTCAACACTTGACAATTTTCTTTAAATCAGGACCTCAAAACTAGTTCCTTGATTATTAAATTCCTAGAATGTTGTAACTGCCTCTATTGAAGGCTTAAAACAGAAGCAAATATGAGGAAAATAATTATATTCGGTTCTGATGCAGAGATCAAAGGGGAAACACACTAGAGAAAGACAGGCTATTTAAGAAGTCTTGTTGTAAGGGCACTAACTTTCAATTTGAAAATACGTGAGAAATATTACTTGGGTATTGACTATATATCATTAATAACCAATGTTAGTGTCAAATCAGGAGACAGCACTATATCCCAACACTAAAAAACATTGAACAGTTAATGCATTAAAAGCAGGAAGTGTCAATCATATGTTTATTACCTGTTACCTAGCACAGGGCCAAACCCATCATGCCTGATCCACACACTAAAATTGGGGGGGTAGACCTTTTAAAAAAAGACCCTGAAAGATCTACCAAGATTAGGTAATCAAGTGGAGATGAAGAACACAAAGTGAAAAGACTGGATTAGGCTAGCAATACAATGAAAAGGAAAAGAATAACTAGCCTAGTGACTGAGATGCTGGCATTATTCCCAGCAATATTCTGGAGTGGAGGGAAAATGGAAGACAGGCAAATATATTAAAAGCCAGGATTAGGAGAAAGAGCTAGGGAAAACATCTCAGGATGTCATGTGCATTTACAATAGTATCTCCTATGCTAATAAAGATTGCTCTGTGATAAAGGAAAAAAGGAATGTTGTTCATAAGCCCTAGAAACATCTTGCGATTTGAGGAACTTAAAAGGAAATATTACTTTACTTTATTACTACATTGTGGGGGGAGGGGGGTCTGGTAGGGAATAAGACTTGGAGTAAGGGTCCCAGCCATGCCCTGGATTAAAAGCCCAGCTCCACCTGTATTGGTAGAATGTCCCTCCCATAGCTTAGCTTCCCATCTTTAAAATGGAGGCAGTAATAATTTCCCCCTCATAGAGTTATGAGGATTAAGTGAGTTTATAGCTGTAAAGCAGAGCACACAGAAAGCCTAGCACACAGAAAGTGGTATATGAATGTCTGATAATATGGTGGTTTGTTTCTCTGACTGTAACCTGGGATCATAACATTGAACTTACTAGGAGTATTTAAATGATGTAGTAAAGTGCTTGAGATGCAGATGGTCAGTAGATATTTCTATTCCTGTCCATCTTTCCCTGCCTTACCCTGTTGCCTTTGAATTCCTCTCTGATTCCACTGAAATCAAAGGGCTATTGCTCATCCTGGTCTAAACAAAGATAAAATATCTTTGATTCCCCTTGTCTCAGCTAAGACTGCTTAGAATGAGTTTACTGGAGCCAAGGGGGGCGGGGGAGTAACAAACAGAAAGGAAACAATTCCAGAGAATACATTGATGTTATGTCTGCCCCCAAATTATGTCTCTTGATACTCCGGGGAGAAAAATATGTAATCAAGGAGATTGACATTTTTAATACTTAAATGCTTCCCCTTTTCACTTCTAGGATCTCACAGAACAGCACCTGGTCTTTTTTGTCATTTTTGTCTTCAGAAAAATAGTCTCAAGATCTAATAAATAGTAAGAAACAAAGAACTCAGCAGTAAATTCTCTGGATCAACTTGATCCCATTAGTTTTTATTCCTTTTTTTCAAAAATTTATTTTTATTTACTTATGCATACAAGAGCTGAGATGCAGGCCAGAGGTGTGGGAGCCAGGGGGGTGAGAGGATTCACCAGAGACAGAGTGGGGAGCAAAACAGGCAGACTGAAATACATATGCTGTGGGTGGGTCAGGAGAGGTCACTGTGCCTTGTAGGTTAGCACCCTGGCCAGGTATCAAACTGCTGCAGTGGCTGTCAATAGCTTCATAATGCTGAGACTTATGCCACCAGGAAGATCCTAGTTTTTATTATTCACTTTCTTTCATTTCTTCTCTCAATATGTAGCTCAATTTCTCTTCAACAGTAAAATAAGTTCCACACAAACACCAGTTCTCACACCCTTCTTTCCCTCTTTTGCTCTTCCTGACAAAAACCCAGCCCTAGATGAACCCATTTATATGTCTTTCTTGTCTGTAGCTCTATGCTGGAGAAAAAACGTTGTTAGACTCGTATATCTAGTACAGCTTCTTAACAGCAGTACTATTGGAATTTGGAGCCAAATCTGTTTGGAGTGAGAGGGAGCTGTCTTGTGCATTATAAGAGGTTAGCCGCATCCCTGATTGAACATACTACATGACAGTAACACTTAACCTGTTATGTCAACCAAAAATATCTCCAGACATTGCAGATATTCACTG
This sequence comes from Condylura cristata, assembly GCF_000260355.1. Lineage (NCBI taxonomy): Eukaryota > Metazoa > Chordata > Mammalia > Eulipotyphla > Talpidae > Condylura > Condylura cristata. Next base: position 27,424,264 of record NW_004567116.1, read on the forward strand.
AGAAATAAAAGTTTCCTTAGTTGAGAAGCACTGGTTTAAAGCAACAGAATCTAATTCCAGTTATCTTAATGAAAAAAAAGAGGAGTATTTTATTGAGAGATAATGAAGTAATTCATAGATTGAGTAGGCTAAGACTTCGAGGGGCAGGATATTTCAGGTCTTCTTTCTAGATGCGATAATTATCTCCTCTGTCTTTGGGTATTCCTAATCAAGTTCCAATTTCTCAGAAGAGCTGAAGAGCTGAAGTCCACTTTAGGTCAGCTCTTGTGGCTTGAGGAGTAGAGTCTATACTAGAATGAAACTAGGTAAAGATAGTCAGTAGTAAGGAAGGAATAGCCAACCCATACTCTGTAATTGAATTCAGCTAAAGTGGCTTAAAATCTGACTCTGAGGGTTTCAATAAATCGGAGTTTCTTTTTCTATAATGAAAGTAAGTGTGAGGCAGGCGATTGTTGGCACTGGTTCAGCTGCTAAATAATGTCATCATAGTCTCTTTCCTTTTCTCAGCTCTGGGTTTTCATTGTCAAGCTCACGAAGGTTGAAAGATGGCTATCAGGCTTCCTGACATCATGACAACATTTAAAGGTAAGGAAAACAGAGTGGGGGGGGACAGGAAAAGCGCCTTTTCTGTGATAAGTTTCCTCTCCTTTAATCAGCAGAGGAAAAACTTTCACAGAAACCTCAGCAAGCAACTCTTAAGTCCCATTGACCAGAAATAGGTGATAGGGGCAGTCTCTTAACTGCAATTTATGATGAAAAAGTTAGTGTCTGCCAGAAGGGGATGTCGTAGGTGTGATTGGTTTAGATTGCTCACTCTTACTCCCCTGGCTATGGCCCCGTTGCCAACACGGTTGAAGTTTTGTTAGCAGGAGAATAGGATCTAAGCTGTTAGTTAAGCAATATTGTAGCATCTCCCAGGCCTTCCCAATATCAGACCTGGCCATCTAATGATTTTATAACCATTTTCTCTTTCTTCCATTCTGTAACAAGAAACAATCCCTTTAACTATACTCTGAATCCTGTTTCCCTTTCCTCAGTTCTCAAGGACTTTGTTTAGTTATTCCCTTTCTTTACTATATCATCCACCTTCCCTAGCTATAGGATCATACCTAGGCATACAAACATGCTCTAGGAGTCTTTTCCATCTTTACAACTCCTTTTTAAATGATGAGATAAAGCAAAGACAGTGAAAGTTTAATTACAGAATTTAGTGCTATTTACCATAAAATTCTTTCAACTTCTCTATGTTTAAAACTTTCATAATACAATATTTAAAATTAAAGTCCTTTTCTTGACCCCAAATCACCATCCAACTTGTTTCTCTGCTGATTGTTTGTTCAAATTCCTTTTAAAAGTGTCTTTCTCCATTTGCTCCCCTCCCTTTTAATCTCAATTTATGCCAACCAGGTATCCATCTCCACTGCTTTAATCAGAATGCTCTCAGTAAGCTCACCTTTGAATGGACACTTTTATTTTTAATTTTTTAAGGATTTATTTATAGATGCATACAAGAACTAGGGTACAGGCCAGACATATGGGTGGTGAGAGGATTTACCAGAGATAGAGTGGGGAGCAGAACAGGCAGATCCATGAAGTAAGTACACTGCTGAGGGGAGCAGTGGATGAGTCAGGAGAGGTCTGCTGTGCCATGTGGGTCACCTCCGGGGCTGGGGTTCAAACTCATATTAAAGCGGCTGCAGCTACCTTGCAGTGCTGCCTTTAACCTGCTGCGCCACCAGGGAGGACCTTCAATTTTCTTTTAAAAATATATTTATTTGGCCCTCCCTGGTGGCGCAGCGGGTTAAAGCACAGAACTGAGAAGCTAAAGGCACTTCCGCATGAGTTCGATTCCCGCCTGCCC
>NW_004567116.1:27426519-27439291 GCF_000260355.1 Condylura cristata
CGATCCCTTACACTCCTGCTATGAGTGAAGCCATCAGTATTCTTCTTTTTCTTTCTGGCTTATTTCACCAAGCATGATCCCTTCCAGTTCCATCCATGTTGTTGCAAAAGGCATAAATTTATCTTTTTGATTGCTGAGTAATACTACATTGTGTATATATACCATATCTTCTTAATCCAGTCACCTGTTTTTGGGCATTTGGGTTTGATTCAACATTTTCCATATTGTAAAAAGAGCAGCAATAAACATAGGGGTGTAGGTGTTCTTTTGAATCAGTGTTTTTTTGTCCTTTGGGTAGATACATAGAAGTGGGATTGCCGGGTCATATGGAAGCTCCATTTTTAGCAGTTTGAGAAACCTTGAATGGGCAGTTTTCTATTCTTCATGTACTAAACTGCTCAGCCATTCTTTGCTGCTAAACTCCCTTTCTTTGAAATGCTTCCCACTTTTCTTGTTCCTTGGGGAAGACATGAAGTTCTCCTCACATACCCCTTCAAGGAAGGATGGACAGTCTCCCTCCAACTGCAGCCTGCTTCAGGATCCACCCATGCTTTAGAGCCAAAGCCGTTCTCTTCTTGGGGTGTAACTGAGGGCATATTCTTCTTAGGGATGACCTTGCCTCCAACTGAAAAATCCTCTTAACTTGCAGCCTTTGCTCCGTTGTCCCTATTGGGCTGGCAGGGACTTTGTGAGATTTTTATCATGATCTGAAACTCCCCCTGCACACGTCCACTCCTGCCTCTTTTCCTTTTACAAGGGTAAATAAAGATAAGTCTTTAGTACTCTGGACTATGGTGATGGCACATGGGTGATTTGGTGATGGGAAACCCAAGGGGATTGCAACTGAGATGGAAAAATGCACAAAAAATATGCAAAAATAAACTATTATAAAATTAAAAATATATCTTTAGTGTACCTAACTGTGGCAGCATTTGTTTCTCTTGAGCGTGCTGATTTTTCTCATTTCAGGGAATGGTATGTACACATTTGCTTAAGTCACAACCCCATGAATCAGAATCCCTGAGTCTTCATTTTTGTTGGTACCACATCTCTAATCCATCAGCAAGTTCTGTTGATCCTATCTCTAAACCACATCATTCGCATCTCTCTTAGCAGTCTGGGTGATTTCTCTTACAACACTGTACTACACCACTTGAAAACAATGGCCTCTTATCCAAACTCCTTACTGCATATGTCAGAGCTTTTTGTGATGTCTTGTATCTTTCTGTTCGACTGTATTTCTCCTTTTCCTCAATCACTGTACTCAAGCCATGCTGGTTTTTCTCTTCTTAGAAACCAAGTTAAGCCCTTTACTCAAGCCTGGACACCTTTATTTCCCCTACATTTTACATGCTGGGCTCTTCTCATTCCTTAGAATTCAACTCAAGGGCCACTGTCTCAGAAAAACCTGTGACCTCTGAATCTAAGGTTATTTCGCACTACTGCTCCCGTTATTCACCCTAATAGTGTGTGTGTATAAATATGTATGAAATGCATTTAAATATACAGATATTTATATTTATATTTATAAATTCACTCCTTTTCTTAATTGATTTTTTTCCCCTCTCACTAGACCATAAGCTCTATGGGAGTATAGCCCATATTTATTTTATCTCCACTTACCCAATTCCTAGCAGAGTGTCTGATGCATATAGTAGACAATCAGTGTGCTTTTGTTCAATGCATGGACTTTTGAACGCAAACAAAATCACCTAATTATCTTAGATCCTCATGTTCAGTTGGTTTTTCTTTCTCATAGTGTTTTGGAAAAAAAGATTTGATTTTAGTTTTTATCTTTCTTCTTTATAAAGAGAATGGAAAATATATTCTCTGCCCGCTGACTTTATAGGAGTAACAAAAAAAAGGAAATTGTAAACAATTAGAACAGTAAATCAGAATATCTAGATCCATGTTACAATGACCATAATTTCAAGAGTCCCTTGCTTTAAAAGTAGACTACCTCTATCTAAAAAACTTGTAATATCCTATGAAAAACATTCTTATTCCTATTTCCCTATGTTTCTGATTAAATAAAATAAAAGAATTATGAAATAGTAGGGAGAATCTTGAAGTATATACCCCAAGGATTACAAGAATTTTTAGTGAGCATAAAATTTAGTGAGGCTGCATTAATACTATCAAGTAAATATTGTACGCCACATTCATAATTTTTGTTTCCTTCCAGCAAAATACCTGAGGGAGAATATACTATGGCTTCAGTATATATAAACCCTACTCCTAATCTCTGGATTTTTGTTTCATGAGGTTAAGAAACATCACCTCAATGGCACATGGGTGATTTGGTGATGGGAAACCCAAGGGGATTGCAACTGAGATGGAAAGATGCACAAAAATATGCAAAAATAAACTATTATAAAATTAAAAAAGAAAAAGAAACATCACCTCTCAGTGCCTGTCATAGCATATCCAGAGAGCAGAGGCTCTTCAGAGAACTATAAAACTATAAAGCTTTTATCTTTTATAAAAGATACTTGGAAAAGTGCATTTACACCTGAGATACTTGGAAAAGTGCATTTACACCTTTTACTTACACTGAAGAGACGTGAATCACAGCATTTCAACATCTTTCTTTAATGGTTCTTTTGTTAATGCAGACTTCTTTGTGACATCATGACTTTTCCCAAACAACGTCATCTTTTGTGATTCCATGCAAAGGATACCTTCCCATACCCTTTCCCAAGTTGTAGTCCTAGAATGAGATTAATATGTGATGCTGCAGGAGAACAATACAAAGAAATATGCCAACGGGTTACAGTGGTCAGCAGGGATGAGGCATAATGCTGCAGTGTAGGGCAATTCATGATATCATCAAGGTGAGGTGTGGCCAGGCAGCCTTCAGGGATAAAGGGGAAGATTGTTGATAGAGTTTCAGGGTATTGCAAGGAATAGGGTAAAATTTAATGCTTAACAGAGCAGGCAGACTCTGAAATCAGTAGTATGTAGTGCAAAATTCACAAGAGCTCACTGGGGTGTTGACTCATATTTGGGGGAGTCATTGAAGTCAGGAGATGAAACAGCCCTTCATTTCTTCCACTCTGTTATCACAAAAAAATTAGGGATCCTGGGCTCACATATTTTATTATCTGTAATCAGGGTGGTTGTTTCCCCTCCCCCAAGGAAGAAAAAAGAAACAAAATAGGAGTTTCCATAATAAAAACCAGAATTTCTGGCTTCTCTTGAAAACGTTCTTTTTTTCTCCCAAGAAGTCAGTTTCTTTTATTGGCAGCCAATGTAACAAACCTAGACTTACTGAAAATAGTATTAGTAATTAAGACTGTAGGTCCTGTCCCAACCAGCACCAAGGCTTTTGCTTGGCCTGACACTGTGTCCTCAAGCCTCAGAAAGGAAGACCATGTAAAGAAGCCAGAGACAACCCCAGGTTACCCCCTCCATCCCATCCTCAACTGGAACACATCCTGACTGAAAATATTGAAGTTCTGACAGCCATTAGCCAGCATTCCTACATAGCAACAGCTACTTGAAGCACAGCAACAGCTTCCGCCTTTGGATGACACCAATAATCTTAGCTCACCAATCCCCACTTAGCCACCTCTACTCATATCATCCACCTGAACCCATAGGCATTTAAGTTTGGGACAGTGGTGTGGGGAATTACATTTAACAAAGATGTGAGGGAACATTGAGACCTATGGTAGGAGGGAATGGTAATCTGTGACCTTGGAAATTTCACTGTCACAAAGATAGACAATTGAGATATTTATATCCCACTGTTTTAATCCTGAGAACATTCTGTCTGATCCTGCCACTTTGATCCCAGAGTATTTTGCCTTCTCCATGTATTTGAGAATTTTGTAATCTATGCATTAATCATGGAATTAAACTGGATCAACAGAATTTAATTCATAAGATACTTGTCCCTCCCTCCCCCACCTATTCTCTTACAGTGGCATAACTCTTATTATGTATTTATTGTCAGACATCCTTGGTGTCAAGCATCCTTGGTTCAGGTTTAAAACATATCCCACTATTGCCAAGTGGTATAAAGTGTTACATCTCCAAAGGATAAGATATTCCATAATGTCACCAGCTATTTGACCTTGTAGTATCCTACTGCCCACATGTCTTGGCTCAGATTGCTTCTTTTCCTGCTATTTCTTTCTGTCTCATGAAACTCCTAGTCATGCTTCAAAGAACAGAAGTCACTCCCTCTAACCACACCCTCTTTACATTAAGAAACAACTCCTCCATTAAACTCCTAGACTTTTGAGGCACCTTTGTCATAGAATTTATATCTTTATTATAGAACTGTAGCAGGTTTCTAAAAAAATATATATCAATATCCCTTGGTAAAAATAGATACAACATTACTTAAAGGCAGTGTTTTTATGCCAGACCCTGGCATTATAAAGACATTTAATAAATGTTTGTTGAAGGAATGTTCATATGCATGTACAGAAATTTTCTAGGTCAAGAGATTAATGAGGTGGGGCCATAATGGTAAATGCTACTGTATAATAAAAATTGTCCCAGAGGATGAACCAGAATATGATGTCATGAAAAAAATCTATGAGAATTTATCTGATGACACTAGTCTGGAATTGTTAACTACTACAGGAAAAGGATCTAGACCCTGCTTTGGCCACTGGTGTGATACAAGTCTCTAAGGAATCCTCTGAGATCCAGTTAACTTCCCACATTAACTAGAACCTAGTTGGCCTATAAAACTCTTTGAATAAAGTAGCAAGTATAGGAGTCTGGGAATGAACTAATGTTTTCTGGACTCTTAGCCAACCTAAATCACATTTGTTTCTCATCTGGATTAGTCTGAAGTGGTTTGTGAAGTTATTATATCAAATGACCTGTGTCATCCTGAACTGGCATATAATTATGTTCCGAGTTGGACTGATTTCTTAGCTAAAGAGGGCTTGGTTGTCATCCATGTCGGTGAAACCCTGGGTACCACATTTTGTTGAGATAGAACTAGCTAATATTATGATATCTGGATTGTAAACTGGCCTCTGAACTGGTATGCTTGGGCTGGCCAACAGGTCTGATGTTAGTTATATACGGGCTCCAGTTTAAGCAAAGAATGGTCTGGAATTTTCCTTGGCTATGATGTTAGAGGCTGCAGGGCCTCTGAAGTCATAAGCTAGGTCCATCCACAGAGTATGGCCAAAATTCAAGGATAAAACAAGTAACCCAAATAACTTTGAGCACAGCATTTTGGCATATGTACATTTAGGATAAAGATTTTTTTTAACTGCAAACAAATATTAAACTCTAGTTAATTGATTTGGTTGTGGGTTTTTTGTTTTGCTTTTTTCATAGATCAGTTTAGTAGTTCTGAAAATGCCTTGTATACTGTAGTATAGAGACAATTAGGAAATATATATATGTATATGTACTCATTTGCAAAAAAAGACTTAAAATATGGAAAAGAAGACTAGAATAAGCCCTACAGTATTGGACTGGAAATGGAGGAATCAGTCAGTATAAGCTTATTGTTTTATTTAATTCATGTATGGGGGGAGGGAGCTAGCGATGAATGAATAGATGATTGGTTAGTTTCTTGGATATTCTGAAAAGCAGACATCAAGACAGGATTAGACATGAGGACTTTATTAAGAGAATTGTTTATTAGAGGAAAGAGTGGGTGGGAGTCAAAGAAAGTTAGAAGATATGTTAGAATCTAATGTTAAGTCTGACCCCAAGTAAAGAGTAGGAAGGAAGGGAGGGAGGGAGGGAGGTTGGTTGGGTGGAGGGCTTATGCTTCCATATAGTTTTAAAAAAAGTTTTCCCAGGTCATCAAATTATTGGCTAAGGAAGCATGGGGGCCTTGGCATAGGCATAAGGATGAATTTCCAGGCATAGCCACTGGGATCCAGTTAGTTATTCTCCTGGTGGTCAGAGAACACCTCTGCTATAGTCACCAATTACACCACCCCTCGCACCACTGCTGTGGTCCACCCATTGCCTCACAATCTACTTCTCCAAGCAGGGCTCAGGAAGCACCTAGTCCATGGTGCCTGTTGACCTCTCTGCTTGAGGGGGAACTTTCTGAGGGAAAGTAGGGAAAATCACAGTATCCATTGTGATAGTTTATCTCAAGCCCACAACTAGTCCTGTATTCTCCTCCTCAACTATCACCTCAGCAGGTGTGATTTACCTGGTAGCACAATTCAACTTTTATCTATGAGGGGTCTGAATCCATTAGTAATAACACACCTCTCAGCCTGAGATTATTGTATGTTAACTGTTCACCATCACAGTGAGCACGTGAATGTACAAAGCCTCAGGTACTCAACTTGCCACAGAATGGCTGATTGTCTCCTAAAGGAATAATTTAAAAGTAAATCCAACAAAATAGAGAAAACTTCATTCAAATGTTAGCCCATTTCATAGTTTCTTTTTAAATTCAGGCAGTATAGACCAAGGTGTGATAGTCTGAATGTTTGTATCCCCCAAAATTTCTCTATTGAAATGCTAACCCACAAGGATGATAGTATTAAGATGGGACCTATGGTGGTCCTTCCTGGTGGAGCAACAGATTAAAGCACAGCACCATGAAGCTTGCCATAATCCAGCAGCTTCAGTGTGAGTTCAATCCCCATGAGGGAGGTGACCCACATGGCGCAGCAGACCTCTCCTGACCCACCCACTGCTCCCCTCAGCAGTGTACTTTGTCCATCTGCCTGTTCTGCTCCCCACTCTGGTGAGTCCTCTCACCACTTCTGCACCTCTGGCCTGTACCCCAGTTCTGTGTGCATAAATAAATCTTTAAAAAAAAAAAAAAAGGAGGGGATCTATGGGAAGAGCTTAAGTCATAAGGATGGAGCCCTCAGGAATGAGGTTCGTGCTTTATAAAAGAGGTCTAGGTTGATCCCTAACCCCTTTCTACATGTAAAGACACGAGAAGGCACAGGCTATGAACTAGAGAGTAGGGCCCTTACTGGAAGGCACCGTGCTAGTGCTGCTAGTGCCGTGGTCTTAGTCTGCAGCCTCTAGAACTATGAGCTATACATTTCTGTTGTTTACAAGCTACCTAGACTGTGGTATAACAGACTAATACACAGGCAAATAAAATTAATATTGTAAATTTTGTCCTACATTATACTTTTTATTTTCTAGAACAAACTGACTCTTTACTATGTGTAGGACAATTGTTCTTAGGTCCTTGAAGTAAAAGTTATTTCATAATAATACCAAATATTATTATACTATAGTACTACATAATAATACCAAGATGTATTACTATTTCACATGCAGTGAAGTTATCACTGCTAACTTCAATTAATAATGTCTTTTAAATGTTCTTAGTTCATTCCCAACATGATCAGTAAACTGTGAACGAATCTAGAAACAAAGCCAGGAGGTCAACCTCCAAAGCCCACCTACCATTGCACGTGAAACCCTCTCTGTGGGTCTACACCAGTTCCAGCAACCTGTCTTCTCCAGCTTCCACTGTCTCTGGAAAGGGTTTCCTGTGGCCTCACCTGCATTTATTATTAGCTCCAGATTGTAATTGATTCATGCATCCTGAATGATTGAGCTGGTGCTAGAAAATGAATATTTGCCATTTTCAGTTTCTAGAGTAGAAAGTAACTCTGCCTTTCCCATGGCTCACTAAGATTTGCCTAACAGAAAAAGTGAGTTCAGATACAAGTAGCCAAAAGAACAAATGTCCACTTACACTAACCACTTGATGGTCTTTCCTAAAGTAGAAAACCAAGTGTGGACTCTAGGAGAAAACTTCCTGGGCTGGGCCACTTACTAGTTACACAACCTTCAGTAAGTTACTTCTCTCTGTGCCTCGGTTTCTTCATTTGTAAAATGAGAACAACAACAGTACCTACCCCATAGAGTTATTAGGATTAAACGCTAATACTAATTTAGAAAGGACGTATGGTAACACCTGGCACGTATTGCTGTTTAGATGTTACAGAAATATGTGTGAATAATCTCGCCATGTAGTTTATCCATTTTTCAAGCAATGTGTTTAGGTACACTGAACACACTAAATATATAATGATGTTAAAACTTTCTCAAAGGCAGAAGCGGAAGGAGAGATAGGGTATATCTACAAAGAAAGGGATGTGCTTTTTTGGTAACAACCATGCCCTTCCTCAGCCCCTAGTTATGGAACTTTTGCTGAGGACACCCGGCAGCCCCACTCACGTGCATTGCAGAGGAGAGACTCCTGCTCTGGTGCAATTGTAAGTTCTCCTTCCCTAGTCTTCTGTGTCTTGTAAGAGGGCCCCACCTTCCAGTTAACACGACAGAGCCTCTCCTTTGCCCCAGCCGAGGCCCCATGCTCCTGCACACGCAGAACTCTCTCTCAGGTGCAGAGGTGCTGTCTTGGAAACCACACAGGTGGGCGAGGCCTTGCCTCTGCCCTCCATCTGCTTGTAGACCAATAGGAGAGGATGAGTCCTGGTAATCTGAAAACCAATCACTTTGGCTATAGATGAGAATTTGACCTGCTTTCATGTGGCTCTCTAGCATGATTTATAGTTCCACATCTGACCATAATCAAGCCGCTATGACTTGTAGTATTTCTCAGAGAAAAATAATGATTCCCTTTGAGTAAATTGCATTAGGTCAATATCTTCTGTGATTTCTTTTTTTTTTTAAGATTTATTTATTTGTGCATACAGAGCTGGGGTACAGGCCAGAGGCTCAGGGGCGGCGAGAGGCTTCACCAGAGACAGAGTGGGGAGCAGAACAGACAGATCGACGAAGTACACTGCTGAGGGAAGCAGCGGGCAGGTCAGGAGAGGTCTGCCATGCCATGTGGTCACCTCCGGGGCAGGCGGGGATCGAACTCATGTGGAAGTGGCTTTAGCTTCTTAGTGCTGTGCTTTAACCCACTGCGCCACCAGGGAGGGCCCTGTGATTTCTTGTTATGCATTTCCTTTTTGATAGCAGGGAATTTCATCACTGGAAAAAAAAAATTAAGTTGCATGGTGGAAAGTATCCCTAGTTAGAACCTAGGCAACTGGAGTTTAGTCCTAGTTCTGCTCGTATGACCCTCCAGTGAGTTGCTTCACTTGTTTGGGTCGCTACTGAGACATTCAACCTTATGAGGAATAGCAAGTACTTTTGGAGGCGCTCACAATCAAAAGCAGACTTCTACAAAATCAATGGATGTTACAGCTGTATACCAATTGATCTAATCCCTCACTTACAGAGGAGAAAACAAGCCTGGTAGTGATAAAGCGGCTTACTGAGGTCAGACATCTGGCTGAGATCAGAGTCAAGACTATGTGATGGAGAACTGTGCTGTTTGCTGAAGTCATTGTGTGCCTACTGTCATTAGGTAACAGCAAACAATACATACTTAGCTTAATACATCTTTCTTCCCTTGTTTAGACAGTTTCCTTTGAAGGGAATTAAATCCTTGCTAATAAATCCTTACTTGTGATTTACTTTGAGGGATTATAAGCTTTCATTTTATGTCATTTTTTTAAAGATTTATTTATTCATATGGAACTGGGGTACAGGCCAGAGATGTGGAGGGTGAGAGGATTCACCAGAAACAGAGCAGGGAGTAGAACAGGCAATTGATGAAGTACACTGCTGAGGGGAGCAGCGGGCAGGTCAGGAGAGGTCTGCTTCGCCATGTGGATCTCCCCTGGGGCAGGTGGGATCGAACTCATGCTGAAGTGGCTTTAGCTTCTCAGTGCTGTGCTTTAACCCGCTGCACCACCAGGGAGGGCCCTTATGTCATTGATTTTAATGATTATAACTTTGAACAGCTTTAAACATTATGGGATACAAAATAATTTAGTAAAACTTTCTGAAAGATGACAATTTTCCAATTTTATACTTCTGTAAGATACTTAGCATGCAGAAAAAGAGAATATTAAAGTCTCTTTATTTGGATTGAAGAATTTGAACAGAATTTCCCTTGTGAGAGAAAAACCCTAAGGCCAAGTTTTCATGACTTTTAAAGGTATTTTGATAACACAATGGTAATTAAGTTTCTTTGGGGATTTATTTTATTTATTCACATATGACACATGTTCATAAAGATTATAGATGAGTTTTAATCTTGCCTATAAGTTTCATATACTCCATTCATCTTAGTTTATTTTTGTAATTTTTCAGATGAGCAAATAAAAAATTTCAGAAATAAGATACTCTCAAGAGCTCTGTGTTGCCTGCTTCTCGAACTCAAGTCTGATTATAGCTTGTAAGTATAATTCAAATTCACCCTTGTCCATAACAGGACTGATGATGCTACCGTGCTACCTACCATTCAGGGTCTACGAGATAACCTGACTTCCCTTACTCCCAAGCATCGTCTGTTACCACCCTCAAGATTCTCTTCCCAGCCAGCTTCACTTCAACTTCTCCTGCTTTGCTTTTGGAGCCTCCCACACGACCTGTTCTCTACCACACATCAGTCTACCTCAGGCAGGATACCTGACTTATAACGACCTTTTAGCCAGTTGTCCTGCAGGACTTGCCCTAGGCTAGAGAAAAAAGACTTCAGATACCTTTTATTGACCCATCCTGATCTTTGTCTAATGTAAAGGGAGAAAGGAAGTTAAAGGTTAAAGGCTTGCTCTGAACCCTAGATGCACATGGTACCTCGCTTAGGCAGCAGGTTTTAGGTTCTGAGTTGGAAATTTTGGACCCTCAAATGAAAGAGATGCTGACAAATATAATTAATAAATCTTTGCAGAGTGGAGATGTAATTCGAAATGGTGGGGTGTTGTCTGCAGGTTGTTAGTCAAAATACAGTCTGGGGAGCAGCGGCAGGAGCCTCACTTGGGAGCATGTCAGACCCCAGCCCAGACCTGACAAATCGAATCTGCGTTTTAATAACACTTCGAGATGATTTGTGCGCACACCGTCTAAGGTAAGTCTGGCTTGATTTTCCCTCTCATGTGAAAAGTCCTAGAATACCCAGGGCCTGAGAGCCAGACTTAGTCTACTCAAAATACTCGGGAGCCAAATACTGATCAGTAATCTGCACTAGAGATACAAACTTGAAGGCTGGGTGCCTGCTCACTCCTCCCTAATGGCAAAGCTAACCAAGGAGGCTAGATCCTCTTCAGGTTACCAGGTGAACTTGGAATGTTTACTCTCCCTCATAAGCAAACAATCCAGTGATTTTCTATTATATTAATGTAATCCATGGCCTTGGAATATTGCCAGGCCATTCAGTCTCCTTCCTCTGCTAATGAAACATAGTCTTTCTCATTTTCTCAGATCTTCTCAGTACTTTATATCTCCTGGTAACCTCCAAATCATCCTGATAACAATAAGCCAGTAGCATCATCTCATTTAATCCTCATAACCACACTATTTAATTGATACTATTTATCCCCATTTTACAAATGCAGAAACTGAGACCACAGAAAACTGAGACCGCAGATGTTAAGTGACTTGTTCAAGGTTACATTATCTAGTAATGCAGACTCCAAAAACTGTTTTTAGGTCCTATAGTATACTTACCATCTCTTCAGGCTTCTCCTTGGGCAACTCCAAAGTTATTTTGCAAATAGTTATTTATAGACACATGACTGACTTATTTTCATGCTCCTTCATGTGGCTGTCATATGTTAATCTCATCATCCTGATCACTACCATTTTCATTATCATCAATTAACATTTGTTGAAAGCTCTCACAATGCCGAGCAACACACATAAGTCAATTCCCCACATTCAGTGTCTGCTTGCATACTCTTAAATAATCACATTGTGAAGACTATATTTCTTTTTGAAAGTAAGACAAATCACAAGCAGGTGCTGAGGGACTTTTTTTAGTTCTAGAAACTGAGGATAAAACATTTGTTTAGTTATTCAAGTGCAAAATCTACTTTCAAACTTCATAAGTGATGGCTTCGACAATCAAGATAAAATATTTTCAACCAGAGGAAAAATTCCATGCATAGTATGGAAACTGTGGGTCTGTTACTGCTCAATATTGAATGCCTATGCGTTTATTATTTCTTTTTGTAATTTTAAAATGCTAAGATTTGTTATTGAAATTTAAAATTGCAATGGCTACCCTTCAGATCATGGACTTCTAGATCAGCAAATAAACTGTAATGTAAGGGAATTTTGAATTTTGGTTATTACACCCACCAGCTGGGTCACTTTAGAAATGTTATTTAATTTCACTAAACCTCAGTTAATCTGCCTATTAATGGAGCTAATAATCTCTTAAAAGAATTCTTATCTTTCTTAAGAAATACACTGATGAAATGATGCGATGTGGTGATTAGTTGAAATGGTGGCCATTTGTTGCGATTGTTGAAGCTGGCTGATAGATACACAGGAGTTCACTATACCATTCTCTCTACTGTTGTATATGTTGGAAATTTTCCAGTTAAGAGGGTGAAAAATACATCCTGGGTCTTTGTAAACATAAGAAAATACATATGAAAGTGCTTTTGTCTAGAATAATAGTAAATATTTTTCAAGTATTTACTACATGATAGATGCCCTGACATGAATAGGGTAGTGTTATTGACCCCATTTTAGAGATGAAGGAAATGAGACCCCTGAGATCTAAGCAAACCACCCAAGGTCGTTCTGGATAAGAATCAAATTCAGATAGAGCAGCTACCTTCTCTCAGAAGTGATTAGTGAGAGGGAGAGAATCAGTGATATATTTTCTGCCATATTCTAGTCTTTATGAAGGTGAACAACCATAGAAGTTATTTTTGGAGTGAAGGCATTGAAAATAAACAGATGCAAGATGAGCTCTTCCCACCCCCAACTCACCCAACCCCACCCTACTTCCAATTCCTCATATGTGCCAAAAAAAAAAAAAAAA
>NW_004567116.1:27439391-27440974 GCF_000260355.1 Condylura cristata
CCTATTAGTTAGTTACTAATGAATGGTAAGTAGTTACTGCCTACAAGCATTATCAGTCTAAAACTTAGGAATTTTCAGAACAAATTTCTGCCACTGCTCTTCCCACCCCCAACTCACCCAACCCCACCCTACTTCCAATTCCTCATATGTGCCAAAAAAAAAAAAAAAACCTGGACCAACCAAAGAACTCAGCTGTCAGAAATCTTACTCTGAGGAGTTTCTTAGCCAAGGAATCACCAGAGAAAGATATCAACATCAGGATAAGAGATCATGTAACAGACATTGTCACAAAATTATTCTATCACCCATCTTTTCTCCTTAGAACCCATTAGCTTTTCTATAAAAGTCATTTGTTCTCCCACGATGGCCTTTCTCCAACTTCCCTTACCCTATTAAGATTGTAATAAACTACAAATTCTAACTGCCCCTCTGAGTCATATTTTTCTCCATGCTCCTGCAACATGTCAATTAAAAGTATCTTTTCTCCTATAAATATCGTCAGTTTAATTCATATGCTCTTAATCACTATACCTAAGTGAGTGGAGGATGTTTTTCTTTCATGAAACGCGCAGCCGATCACTAAGGGCACCACAAGGGGAGGGGAGTGACAAATGTAAGAAAAGTTAAGAGCAGATGTCACAGGGTCCTCTTGGAGACCGTACCACAACACATTTGTATGAAAATCATAATTTTAAGTCTTTGAAAATTATGCTTTAATATAAGAACAAGGCTTATAATATAAAATTACATGAAGGGCAGACTGTGAAATGAATATATACCATTATTTCAAATCCAGAAATATCATTATACATGTGTATAAATACTAGAAGAGAGAATAAAAGAAATATCCAAAGAGTATAACAACTGTATGGGGGGACAGGTTAAAATGTGGCACAGTTAGTTTTCATTTGTTCTCCTAGTTTTCAAAAATCACTTTAAACATTACCTTTTAACACAAAAGAAAAACAAACAAAAAAGGTTTGAATTTACTGAGGTACAAAACATCAAGTCCCAAATTAATCAAATAGAATCTATCAGGATGAAAGCAAGAATTTTTTTAAATGGGGGAGAAAAACTGAATATTTCAGGAAAACAATCAAAGAGTAGTCACTTGAGATTTGAATGTAAAAAAGGGAATGTTAGGTATGTGTAATCACTATACTTAAGAGAGGGGAGGATGGTTTTCTTTTATGAAATGTGCAGCCAATCACTATAGTGATTGAGAGCCTATGAATTAAACTGACAAAAGAATCTTTCTCCTTATCAAGAGTCAGAACTGTAGACAGACTGGAATAGTTGAGAGCCAGGCAGTTCTCTGGGGAGCTGCAGGAGCTCAGTGTGCTGAGTCTGTCAGCATCCCTGTGATCGCCTCTGACAGGTCCCCCACCAAAACAGTATGAGAAATCCAAGCAGGGCGATGGAAAGCAGAATGGCACAAGTCGTGGAAACAAGTCCTTTGAAATATGTGAATTCATTTGCATCCTGCCACATTAGTGACATTAAGCCAACACTGCTGCTAACAAAGTCAGTTTTTTGTTTTTTTTTAAGATTTATTTATTTATTCATACAGAACTGGGGTACAG
>NW_004567116.1:27441434-27460277 GCF_000260355.1 Condylura cristata
AATTAGTAGCTTTGAATGGATAAGGTGCCTGCCATCGTAAATGTTGCAACATCACTGAGTGCACATATGGGAAGAAATGTGCAGTTACTGCATGACGTTATATAAAATTTCCATCCTTCATCCTTCATATATATAATGTATAATGTATAAAACCTCAGGAAAATAGGTAATATTAAAATGTGCCAAAATAAAAAAGTGAGTTTTAATCACTTTTTTGCCTTTGTTCTTAATATCATATATTTAATTGTACGTTAGACAAGTTAATTTTTAATAATGGCATTGTTTAACAGCTGGCTCACAAAATTCCTGAAAGTTAACATCTGCCACTCATAAGCACAGGCCCAGGCTACCAAGGGACCCTGGAGGCTCTTGACTTCATCATGGAAATAATTTGTGGGCAGATATAAGAAAGCATCACCTTGAGTCTTGAGGCTGCTGATATATATTCTCTTCCTCTCTCATTCACTTCTGGGAGAAACTAGCTTCCAGGTCACGAGTCAGTTATGAGGAAGCAGGGGCTCACAAAAAAAGTCTTGAACAGGTTCTGACCAGTTTTTGTTAAGCAAAAACTCTGGGCCATTCCTGTTCCTCAAGTAAAGTAAGGGAATAATGGCGCCAGAGGGCAAGAGAGCAAACAGTGAGATAAAAGAATATGAGTGATCTCTAAACTAGTAGGGTTTAGGTCATCTTAACTTGGAATGTGCAAGGATTTTTTTTGATGGCCAGAGTTGGTGGATGGGCTGGGGGAGCTGTAGCCTCTGTGTTAAATTCCTGTTTTGTCTCAAGCTAGTATGAACCAACTCAAAAGTCTACTATAACACCCAAAGTCTACTTCCTATTAGTTAGTTACTAATGAATGGTAAGTAGTTACTGCCTACAAGCATTATCAGTCTAAAACTTAGGAATTTTCAGAACAAATTTCTGCCACTAGATTTCATTTCATTCAGTATTAGCTTTCCAGGTAACCTAATTACAAAAAGAGGTGTTGATCTGACACTCTAGTGGGTAGGGATTTGTGAGTGTGATATCAATGATTCAAGAAAGAGGTAATTTTTGCCCAAATCTTACAATTAAATGACTTTAAGATGTAGCACCAAGAGAGCTGAACAGATAGCTGATCAAAAAAGAATTAGAAATGGCTGTTCATCTTATGCCAAAAAAAAAAAAAAAAAAAGCTCATCTTTCAAGAGAATAAGAAGACAAGCCATAGACTGGAGATATTTTGCAAAAGACATCTAATAAAGAACTGTTACCCCAAATATATAAAGAATTCCTAAAATTTCAGCAGTCAGAAACCAATCAATTCAATTAGCAATGACCTAAAGAACTGACATATATTCCACCAAAGAATACATAAAGATGAAAAAGAATTTGAAAAGATGTTTGGCTTTGTATATCAATGGGGAATTGCAAATTAAAACAGTGAGAAACTACTACCTATTAGAGTGGCTGAGATCCAGAACATATACCAAATGCTGAACAGGATATGAAACAAGAAGAATGCTTCTTTACTGCAGTGAGAATGCAAAATGTTGCACAGTCATTTTTGAAAAATAGTATGGCAGTTTCTTATAAAACTAAACATATGCTTTCATATAGTACAGCAATTGCATTCCTTGATATTTACCACAATGAAGTGGAAATTTGTGTTCATAAAAAAACCTACATACAGACATTTATATAATCTTTATTCCTAATTTCCAAATCTTGGAAGCAACCAAGATATCCCTCAACAGGATCAGATGCATAAAACACAGTACATTGATACCCTCGACTTTTGTTTAGCACTAAAGAGAAATGAGCTATCAAGGCCTGAATAGACATGGAGAAACCTTTAGTGTGTATTACTAACTGAAAGAAGCCAATCTAAAAAGGCCATATATACTATGATTCCAATTATATCACATTCTGGAAATGTGGAAAATTCTGGAAAAGGCAAAACTACAGAAAGAGTAAAAAGATCAGTGGTTGTTAGGGATTAAGGTGGGTAGAAGGAATGAATTGGCAGAATACAGGATTTTTTAGGGCAGTGAAATTATTCTGTATAGTTGGCATTACATATCATTATAAATTTATCTAAACCTATAGGCTGTACAACACCAAGAGTGAACTCTAATATAAAGTTGGGTAATAATGTGTCCATGTAGATTTGTTGATTTAACAAATGCATAACGCATTTGGATTATGGATTTGGATTTGGGGGAGACTGTGTCTGGGGACAGAAATATATGGGAAAATCTCTGTATTTTCAATTCTACTGTGAACCCAGAACTACTCTAAAAATACATATTTGGAAAAAAATTCATCCTGGCTCATAATAATAGTTAGTTGTATAAATTATAAGAACCACGGAGATGTTATCTTCCACCATCTTATTTAGCAAAAAACGGAACATTTGATAACAAACTGTTGCTGAGGCAGTGGGAAAACTGACACTTGCTTATTGCACTGATAAAGCTCTCAATTTCTATACCTCCATTGGGACAGTTTGGCAATATTTTGCAAAATTACAAATGCATGCACCTTTTCAATAGTTCTTGCCAATAGTTCTGCAGCTACCTTAATCTGTATCTGTCCCCCACCAAGTGATGAATGGTGGAATTTTATTTTCTTGTATTCCATCTATGCCTTTTATAGTATTTATTTTTACATATGTCACTGACCTCTTATACCTAACTTATCCAACCATAAGCTAGGGGTGTTTAATATTATCTACTACAAAGGGGTAAGAATTAAATGAGATCATGTTTGTAAAGAGATTAACTTGGTACAGTGTGTGCTCAATAAATGGTTTCTCTCCATAAAGATATCCTTCCTAGATCCAATAAGCTGTTTCTCTTGGTCTAGAATATAAAAATATATCCTGTTGTATGATACTCCATTTATTGAAAACCTACATTGCTGAGAAAACACAGATGCACGCCCCCCTGGTGGCACAAGGGGTTAAGTCTCAGCACTATGAAGCTATCAGCAGCCACTGTGGCAGGAGTTCAATCCCCAGCCAGGGAACTGACCCACATGGTGCAGCAGACCTCTCCTGTCTCTTACCCACTACTCCCCTCAGAAGTGTATTTCAGTAGATCTGCCTGTTCAGCTACCACTCTGTCTCTGGGTGAGAGGTCACCCTGCCTCCACACCTCTGGCCTGTACCCCAGTTCTTGTATGTATAAATCTTTTTTTTTATAATATAATAGTTTGTTTTTACAACATTTTGTGCATTTTTCCATCTTAGTTGTAATTCCCTTGTCTTGTATGTATAAATCTTTTTTAAAAAGAAAACAAGCATGCTCCAAGTTGGAGAACAAAGATGAATAAACAGAAAGCTTACTGTTAAAGAAATGCACTATACATTTTGTGAGGTTGCTACCAAGAAAGAAACTATTACTCAAGGAGTCCATCCTTTGCTAGAACCAATCATGCAACCTAAGACCCAAATGAATGTTGGAATCAGAATTCTGTCTAACAATATTTTAGCCTCTCCTGTAGGTGTTATAGCTATTAGAATTTCCATAACATAATGTTGTTAGATGTGTGGTGGAAAGAAAGAAGGAAGGCAGGCAGGCAGGGGAAGAGAAAAATGGAAACGACAAAGATATGATGAGAGATAGACTGTTTACTTTGTGATGTGCCGAAGGACAGAGTGCCTCTGAACTGTGAGGATGGATAAAACTACCTGTAACATTTCAGAACCATTTTGTTTTGGATATCATAGAAGACTTCTGACTTTTTTCCTTCTGCTCTGAGCAGTACATGATTCACTCTGCATGGTTAACAATCTACTCCTCATTTCCTGTCAGAGATGCCTAGTTGCATTCAAATGTAGCCAGCAAGTAGTATGCTATGCATCATGATCATATAGTCACAAATTTCAGTCTCTGAATATATATCTTCAAAGAAAATAATTAGGAAAAAATATTTTGGCCTTAAAAATGTTCATATCCTTCCATTTAGCAAAAATCTGTGTATGAGGAGGAAAATATTTTTGTTTTATTAAAACGTTGTTTATAATGGTGGAAAATTGGTAGCAATCTAAAGATGCAACAGCAGATCTATTAATTGCAGTGTTTCAATTAAATGATCTATTTGGCCTTTTAAAATGGAGTTTCTGAATAATTTATAAGTCCTGAGGAAAACTATTGTATATCATGATTATTTAAAATGCCAGATGTAAAATTAGATATAGGACATGGTCACAACAACAGAAATCTAGGCTTGGGAAGAAAAGGTGGGAAAGAAATAGGCAAAAAATGCTGTCTTTGGTTGTGAGAATGCAAGAGAGTTGGTATTGTTTTCCTTTATTCTTGCCACCTTTTTTGTGTTTCCAACTTCTTTGTAACAAGCATACTGTATATTTTTCTCTAGATGTTTCTTGATCTGTTCTTGTCCTTTTTTAACACGTAGAACCCTAGGCAATAGCACTCTCATCAAGAACAGCTATGCTGTGGGACAGTGAGGATAAAACAAAGGAAATGGAAGCTGGAACTCACTATCCAAACAACTCAAATAACAAGCATCCAGAGCTAACTAATAGCAGTACATCCAGAACTTGGCACAAGCCAGAAGTTAAGGGGTGGTGAGAGGATTCACCAGAGAGAGTGGGGAGCAGAACAGGCAGATCGACGAAGTACACTGCTGAGGGGAGCAGGGGCCGGGTCAGGAGAGGTCTGCTGCGCCATGTGGGTCACCTCCAGGGTGGGGACTGAACTCATGGTGAAGTGGCTTTAGCTTCTTTGTGCCATGCTTTAACCCGGTGTGGCACCAGGGAGGACCCTAATTGGCTTAGAATTTTAAAGCAAAATTTAAAAATTCCATCGATACTGGAATTTCAACTCCCAGAAGAATTTGGAAAGGAAGTCCTTAGAAACAATCCACCTAGGCTGGAGGCTAATGAAATCTAAGGGCCACGGGAGGAGCATCTCCAAGAAAACAAGGAGAGCAGGAACTTATTTAATTCATTGAATTAATGAATTTATATTTATAACACCTAACATACCAAACATCACAGCTTAGTCTAGGCTACCTTATACATGCTTATAATAATTACATTAGACTGCAGTTGGGCAAAATCATCATCTAACACAAAGTCTATGTCATAATCAAGTATCGAATAGCTCGTGTAATTTTTTAATACCCCTCCCCCCCTGTGGAGAACCGGTTGCTTACCCACTGCCCAGCACCATCAGAGAGTATTGTGTAATAGTAGCTGGGGGACACGATCAACATTCAAAACAGGGTTTCTACTGAATATGTATTGTTTCCACACCATTGTAAAGTCAAACATGTTAAGGCTCAATAAATCTTGAAATTGTAGATCAACAAGTTAGGTGTTAAATTTAGCTTGATGCTAAGACACTTCTAGGGATTATGTCACTGTTCGACTTCACACTTGAGGATGACTAGAACTACCTGGCTTCTTAGTCTAAATATGGTCAGATGTCATAAGTCTTACTAACCACTTAACCTTAACAAGAAAACAACATCACATCCTCTTGGACTGACACCCTAAAACATGCAGTTATATTGCTAAGTCAAAGATTATTACACTCCATAAAATATTTAAAAACAGAGTATTTGTTATAATCATATGTAATTTGAATTACAAGCTACTTTGATCATTAAAAATTTTAATTGAGAAAAATATATATAAGTTGAAATTTACCCACTTAGCCATATTTAAATATGTTTAAGTAAGTACAGTAGCACTAAGTCCATTCACACTGTAGTGCTACCAAACTCCAAAACTCTATTCATCTTGCAAAATCAGAACTCTAAACTATGAAATGACAACTCCCCGTTCCTTCCATCCTAGGTCCATTGTAACCATCCTTCTATTCTGTCTGTGAATTTTATTACTCTAGGTGCCTCACAGACACTAATTCATACAATGTAATTGGCCTTCCTTTTTTTAACTGAGGCAACTATGTGTTACAACTTTGCTTTGTCTGTGTTTTAGAGGTAACGTCCTTTATGTTGTGTACTACATTGGTGTTTGTCTTTTGTAGTTTGTTTATTTCACTTAACGTAATGTCCTCAGGATTTGTCATTGTTATGACAAGGAAGCCAGAAACTCAATGCTTTTTTTATATATCCAAAAGGGCAGGTTTATTACATAGAGGAAGGAAAGGATGATTGCACAGACACAAGCAGGCAGAACAAGCTACCCACAAAAGGGACAGATTCTTGAAAAGAAATATCTGCATGGTCATGGCGGGCTGCCTTGGGACGAGAGCTGCGACTCTTTGTTTTTTAACACATTAATATTCCATTGTGTGTATATATCAGGTTTTGTTTATCCAGTCATTTATTGATGAAACTTGGGTTAGTCCTACCATTTGGCTGTTGTGTATAATGCTGTTAGGAACATGGGTGTACAGTGTTCATATTTCAGTTCTTTTAAGTATATTTCCAAAAATGGAATTGCTGAACCATATGGTAGTTCTAGTTCTAATTTTATTTTTTGAAACTCCATTCCGTTTTCCATAGTGACTGTGTCATTTTGTGTTCTTATCAGCTGTGCATAAGGGTTTCAATTTCTCCACCTACTCACCGACACCAGCTAATTTTTTTTAGTTTGCTTTATTTATTTTGTAGTAGGTATCCTAAGGGGTATAAGGTAGTATGTCATTGTGGTTTTGTGATTCTTTCTTTTTTTTAATTTAAGTAAAATCTGCATGTTTAAAAAGTCAGATAATGCAGTTCTAAAAGACTTAAAATGTCCTTACCACATCCCACCCCTCTCTTCACCCCACTTCTGCTCCCCGAAGGCAGCTTTTTTGTAATTTTAGTTGCTTAAGTCATTGTGCTTACCTCAACAAAATGCTAACATTTTTCATCTATTTAATTTCTAATAGCTACATATTTTACTTTTAATATTCTGTAATTATTGTAGACAAAACTTTAACATTCCCGAACCACTCTAATCTTCCACTCCTTCCATCTCCCCATATAATTATGTGAACATGTTTAATGTGTTCAGTATGTCTAAGTATACATGTTTTTTTCATCAGGTGTCAAACTGTAAGCCAATTACTTTATTAAGTACTCAAAATGTTTATAAACATTTTTCCATTGAATATAGAATGGACTAATATTTAAGTATGTCCCATCTTTCAAATCATATGTACTATAATATTTTTCTTGTTAATACTTTCTGCTTTGATAAGTTTATTTGTGAATCCCTACCTCTACCTCCTCCCATTGCTTATACTTCTTTTCTGTTTTGTTTTAGACTTTTTTTTTAGTTACATCGACATATCACTATACAGATTTCAAGTACACAGCCTTAGAAACCAACATCTATATATACTACTTTATGTTCACCACCAGACATCTAGTTTCCATCTTCACTGTGCATTGACTGACCCCTTTGACCCAATTTACACCCCTCACCACTTTCCTCTTCCCTTTTTGGTAACCATTATTTTGTTCTTACAGTTTTTTCACTGTTAATTTTTGTTTTGTTTTGTCCGTTCATGTGTTGTTGTTTGTCACACTTTTAAGTCGTATGCTTTGTCTGAGTCTCCCTTTCATAGTCTCATGGGATTACAGAAGTCAGGGGTTGTTAGGTTTGCTATTTAAGTGTCTAATCTCTCATAGAGTAACTAACTGTTCTGGTTGGCCCCAGGACTAACAGGGTTCTCACATTGGGATTCAGTTTTAAAACTCAGCAAGTACGGAGCAAATTCAGTTATAGCTAAAACCCAGCAAATACTTAGCAAACTCCAATTTAGAATATAAGTCCCATGTCCTGCAAACTGTTTTTCTTGGTGGCCCTATGGTTGGTCATCCTTTTAGTTTTCTCTTCACATTTCGAGTTCTGACCTTGCGTATGTGTGATGATGTATTTATGTGTAGTGAAAGGCTCAGCTGAGCTGGAGAAGTTGAGCTGCCAGGTGTTCAGTGTATGTGATTAAAACAACAGGCCAAAAATGAAAGTAATATTCAAGTCTTTAATTACTTACTGAGATAGTACAAGCAAGAGATTAAAAACAGAGAAAGTTCTCTCTTATGTAGCAATTTTCCCCATTGGGACATTCCAGGTCAGATGGATCAGCACAGACATAGGGGTAGGAGGCGGCATTTTGAAGGAGGGCTAAGAGTGGAAAAGTACTGAGTCAGAGTGGAAAAGTACTGGTATTGAGTCAAAGGGGATAAGTTTCTCACTCTCCTCTCCCCGGCCAATAAGGAAACCTCAGTAGAGACCTGTGCAGAAAGTTTATCTCTGCAGAAAATGATAAAGAAACCATCCACAGAAGCTCCTATTCTAAAAGTAGATATATAGGGGCTTTCCTGGTGGCCTGGGGTTGTCTCAGTGCTACCACCATGTCAGCCTACTGCAAAGGCCTGAATTTGACCCACAGCCAGGGAGCTGACCCACATGGTACTGCAAGCCCCCCTTGTCTCACCTGCTGCTCCCCACTGTCTGGTGATTCCTCTCATTGCCTGCACCTCTGGCCTACACCCAAGTTCTTCTGTACAAAAATAAAGAAATAAAATATTTAAAATAGAGGGCCCTCCCTGGTGGCTCAATGGTTAGTACGCAGCATTGCAAGCTAGCAGCAGCTGCAACCACTTCAGTGTGAGTTGGATACCTGACCCTGGAAGTGACCAACATGGTGCAGCAGACCTCTCCTGACCAGCCTGCTGCTCCCCTCAGCTGTGTACTTTGTCAATCTGTCTGTTCTGCTCCCCACTCTGTCTCTAGTGAATTCTCTCACTGCCCCTACACCTCTGGCCTGTACCCCAGTTCTGTATACATACATAAATCAATCTTTAAAAAAAAATTTATAAAATAGATATATGCTTAGTCCCCTACTAGCCTCAGTGGTCTGAGTTTGACTAAAACCCCCTTCAGAGATCCCAAGACCACTAACTGCATGAAATCTGATGGGGGCAGCATTTCCACAGGAGGCCTACCAAATAAAGCTGTTATAAATTTATGCCTGAAAAGTCACACATAGGCCTTTGGCTAGGAACTAGAATATATATATATTCCAAACCTAAGGCTGCAGAAGTCTGGGGTAGCCACCCCCAAGAAGCCCCTCAAAGAACCTAGAACTGCTTTGCCAGCATGGATTCCTCAAGAAGGTGCTGCATAACTGAAGCAGTTGTATCTTATTTTATTTTCTATCAAAATACAAGAAGACAAATCCACTTTTATTTATTGACTTTTCAGTAAGTTTAAATCCTTGAGGGTTACAGCATCACATGGATTCTGTGTCCTGTGGCTTTAGCTGAAATGTTGCTTCGAAATTTGGCATGAACCACGTTAAGTGTCTTTCCCCAGTTTTCCCTAGTTTTATTTGGGTTGCCACCAGGAATCACTGAGTTGATCTTTGCTTTGTAAAGAGATAAGCATATGCCTTGCCTAGATAGAATTCAGTTTCATCTTGAGCACAACACCTTCAACTTTAAGAAGAGCTGTATTCTCACTCTGCTTCCAGAGACCCCGCTTGTAGCCAGCAAAAATAGCCTCTGGCCAGCCTTTCAGCCCTATTTTAGAAGTCAGGCCTCAGTTATATGCCTTCAGAGTTCAGCAACATGAATCTCCAATTTTATTTCTTATACAATTATTTCCCCCCAAATGATTTGTTGCTATATGTCACATATCACTTTGCCCTCATATATGTGTTTCATAATAAAAAAAAAAAATTAAAAAAACAAAGATTGTGATCAAACTGTCCACCACCAAAAAAAATTTTTTAATGATTAACTGAATGATTTTTAGTCTCCTAATTCAACCTGAAATGCAAAATTAAATTTAATGCAAATTATACTTCCACTGAGATAAGTTATCTACTTGATATAATGTGATGGCTAACTAACAGGGAAACCACCACTGTGACATAGCAGGAGGGCACATAGACTACAATTGCCTCTATCAAAATTACAGATTCAGGTATCTTTGACCATTAAATACATCCTAGGAATTTATCTTGCAGATAGGCTCACCTGTGTGGGAAATGACACATATACAAGTGTCTATTCATTGATTCTAATAGCAAAAGTTTGGAAACCACCTAAAAAGGATCTGGTTAAACAAAATGTGGTGAGTCTATATACAGACATACTAAGCAGCCAGTAAAATATAGCTTTAGGATTTAATAACAGTGCCTATACTTCTTACAGTTCATATATAATAGAAAGGAAATAATATGTGTTTTTGTTTACATTTGTAAGGGTACTACAGAAACCAATAATATTGATTTGTAAGGAGAGAACTGGGTATCTTGTATCAGCAAGATAATTTTCATCATATATTCCTTTAGGTCTTTTAACTTTTTTTTAAAGATTTATTTATTTATGCACACAGAACTGGGGTACAGGCCAGAGGCGCAGGGGCAGTGAGTGGATCCACCAGAGACAGAGTGGGGAACACAACAGACAGACTGATGAAGAACACTGCTTTGGGGAACAGTGGGTGGGTCAGGAGAGGTCTGCCTCACCATGTGGGAACACCTCAGTGGCCAGGATCAAACTCATGCTGAAGTGGCATTAGCTTCTTAGTGCTGTGCTTTAACCTGCTGCGCCACCAGGGAGGGCTCAGGTCTTTGAATTTTGAACTGTTTTGATTGTAGTCAGTATTAAAATAATTTTTAAAAAGATTTATTTATTTATACTTACAGAACTGGGGTACAGGCCAGAGGTACAGGGGATGAAAGAGATTCACCACAGACAGAGTGGGGAGCAGAACAGGTTAATTGACTGAAATGCACTGCTGAGGGGAGCAGTGGGAAGATCAGGAGAGATCTACCAGCCATGTGGGTCGCAGGGATTGAACTAGTGCTGCAGTGGCTGCGATAGCTTCCTGGTAATCTGCTTTAACCCATTGCATCATCAGGGAGGGCCCAATATTATAAGAATTTTTAACAAGAAGAAACAAGCCACAAAAAGATGGGCTCTGACGTCATACTAGTTGGGTTAAAATCTTTCACTATCATTCAGTAGTTGTGTGACCTCGGCAATTTACTTAATCTTGTGTTTTGTTTCTCATCTGCAAACGGGTATAGTGACAGTACCAAACTCTGAGAATTGTGAGAATCAAAGAGTTAATGCAGGTCAAATAGTTATGAGTAGCAGACTTAAGGCTCCAATCCTCTCAAGTTATGTGGCATTGGACAGGTGATTTAGCCTCACTTCTCTTTAGTTTCATTTAAAAAAATGAAGATGGTGTGAAGATTAAACCACTTAACAAATTAGTGAATATTTGTAAAGTACTTACAAATGCATTTGGCACATATTAAGTGCTACTTAAGTGTTTATTGAATACTACATTTTAATTTGTGTGACAAATATTATTACTGTTAGCCTCTAACCAACATAGTTAAAATCAACCCCACTTAGTCAGGTTATCATTCCAGAAAAACTTTCCTTATCCTCAACTATGCTCATTTCCTATCTATAATTCTAATGCATCTGTCATTTGTTCTTAATATTTCCAGTCAGGAATGCTAGCTTAAGCCATGATTGACAGAGGAATGTCAACAGTCCTTCAAGGCCCAGTTCCAAGATCTCTTCCCCTCTGAAGGCGGCTGCTGTTTTCTCTTAGCTGTCCTATCCCCGCCTTACTCTTCCCCCCTGGATGTCTACCCTCCTGTCCCATCCCAGCACAGCAGGCAAGGTGCTTGTCCAAAAAATGGGTGACACCGACATTCTGTACCTTCAAAGGAACTCCAGAAGTGACTTTTCAAGTTCATTTTGTGTGCCCTAAAGTTTCAGATGGAAAGGAAAGAAAGAGCTGTTCAGGGACCCTAAAGGGAGGTGAAAAAAGAATACTTTGGAAATAAGAACGCACATTTTAAGAGGGTATTTTTGTTTTGAGGGGCTGGGGAATGCACCTTTAACCTATATGGGCCTGACTCCCCCTGCTGGATCTAAAGTAAAATGCTGCTTTAAAAAGCAAGTTGTGTAAAGGCAAAGGAAACAAAACTTAACATATTTTCAGTAATATTGAAAGCTTTCATTAAGATTATTATTACAGATTGCATAATTAGAGCTATGACATCCCGACATTCCTGTAATGACTGAGTTCATGACAGGTCATAGATTTGGAGAAAGAGGTGTGGCTTTGAAATCGAAGTCTAGGACTACAGGACATCTTAGTAATCAGTCCAACATTTTTGGTATTATTTTTGTTGAGGTATAATGGTGTATGACGTTATACATAACCTGGGCGTACAGGTCCATACCTCTTCAGGTGTATATTACAGCACCCATGATCCTTCACCTTATTCCATTGGCCCTCCTCCCCCCTAGCTACTGGGCACCAGTGCTCCCCTACTTCTGGAGCGTTGGGATTCTAGGGCTTGTTTTGTTTCTCTAAATTCCACATATGAGTGAAATCATCCAGTAGTTATCTTTCTCCTTCTGCCTTATTTCATTTAGCATAGCTCTCTCTAGTTTTACCCATGTTGTTGCAAATGGCAAGATTGTACCGTTTTAAATGGCTGATTAACGTTTCATTGGATACTGCGTCATCTTAGTCCACTCATCTGTCACCGGGCACTTATGTTTCCTGAACCTGGCCATTGTAAACAGTGCTACAGTGAACACAAGAGTTCCTATATCCCTACATATTATTTTTTGGCACCTATTGGGTAGCTACCTAGGAGTGGGATTGCTGGATCCTAAGATAGACCTTTTTTGATTTTTTTGAGAATTGCCCATATTGTTTTCCATAGGGGCTGGACCAACCTACCTTTCCAGCAGCAGTGTACAAGAGTTCCCTTTTCTCCACATCTTCGCCAATACTTACTGTTTCTAGTCTTTTTGATACTGACCACTTTTTTCAGTGTGAAACAGTACCTTACTGTGGTTTTGAGTGGTGATGAGCATTTTTTCATGTGCCTGTTGGTCATCTATATTTTTTAGAAAAGTATCTGTTTATTCTGTCCATGTTTAAGTTGGTTTATTTGTTTTCTTTTTTATTAAGTTGTATGGGTTATTTTGTAGCCCCATGTCAGACATATGGTGGGCAAATATTTCCTCCTACTAAGCAAAGTGTCTTTTGTTTTTTGATAATTTCTTTCCCTTATGCAGAAGCTTTTAGTTTGATGTATTCCCATATGTTTATTTTTGCTTTTGTTTTCCTTGCTGTTGGAGTAAAATTCCCAAAGACCCCTGAAATCAAAGTCATGGAGTGTTTTGTCTACAGTTTCTTCTATGTGTTTATAGTTTCCGTTTGTATTCAAGTACAGTTTTGATGACAGTTGTAAAAAGTGATCTCTGGCTAATGATTTAGCTTATTTCTCTGTTATTAATTTTTGTTTTGTCATCTGTGCTATGAACATAAGAATGCTACTACTTCTCATTACCATTAAAGCACTTAAATGATAAAAGTAATCATTTGAATGCTAAATGTCTCTTACATACACTGCAACAGTCAGGGTCCTGGAGAAACCAAGAACACTACAGTGCTTCTTCCCCTGAGGATCTGTGGTTATAAAAGACCTTTCCTGTTGTTATTGCCCCCTTGAATATCACAGGAGACAATTTGAATTCCTTACTGAAATCCAGGTACTGCAGGCTATACCTTCAGTGTTTCTCCAATCCATTAGTCAAATAATTAAAAACTCCCAATGTGACTGAGGAAATCTGTTACCACACAAGGGAGGGTGCTAGAGGTGTGGGGAGGTCTGGGGAAGAAGTTGAGGGGGGAAGAATGGGGTTGAGGGTGGGGAGTCCCTCAGTGTAAACTCCAGCAACACATGCAGATAAACTGGGAGACAGCCAGCCACTGCTCCACCCAATACAGCTGGGAGCAAATTGATTCAAGGGTCCTTCTCCCAACCCCAGCAAAGGGCTCTTAAAACCCTCTGGTCAAGGCTTAAAAGAGGAATCCAAATACACAGACAATGGTGAGGGCAGGCAAGGAGTCAGCTTTTATTGATTAGTGAAAAAGCTAAGTCTCTCTGGAGAGACTCCTCAGGGCAGGAGATATTTGGAAGGTGCTGGAGATAGGAGGCTACTCAGCTCTGGGGGGGAGGGGGGGGTTTGAGAACAAAGGAATTAAAATGTATTTGCTGAGAAAGCAAATACAATGAATTTGGCTAAAGTCCATTTGTTGTTGTCAGTTATGAGCACCAATCAACTAGCTCTGGAGTTGTGCAGGGCTCATGACCATCTCCAAGATGAATGAATATCTCTTGGAGGCTGTGCACGCACAGCTCCAGGTTGAACCAGTCTGGTCTCAAGGTCTGTGGTTCTTTTTTCTGGGTCTGCAACTCCCTTTGTCCCCATAGCAGCCAGCTTGATAAGCTGTAGAAAGATAACTCAGAAATGGTAAAAACACAACAAAAAACAATGAGCCAAGGAAATTTATGGCAGCGGGTATTCAAGCCTAGACTCATCAGGTTTTTTAACCTCTTATTTACCAGTCAGAGAAAATTGCAAAATTTTGTCTTTGAGTCCTGTCCTAATCTCAGGACAGGACTTGTCTCAAATTCATCCTGAAACTTGAAACAAAGAGGAAATAAAGCCTTTACATGCATGAGTGATTACCGTCAAACAGGAGCAATTTCAGGGGTTCAGAAATGGGCACTACTTAGGATATAGAAAAGTCAGAAGAGACTTTCTGCATGTTGGGGATCGAACCATTTATTCATTCATCTTAAGATCTAGATGAAGCAAACAGTGCCTTCATTCCTGGAGTTCACCCTCCATGGAATAACAGATAGTTAGCAAGTGAATTAATAAGATAGTGCTAAGAAGACAAAGAAGTGGAAGAATCATGGAGTGGGATGGGCAGGAAATAAGAATCAGCTTTAGAGGGGATGGGGCCAAAGATCTCTGAGAAAACATATTGTTGAGGGTGTAGCAAGTTCTGAGGCCCTTGGAGGAAGATGTGATCAGGAGCAGAAGCAGTGGGGAAGGGATTTATTTATTTTTATTTTATTTTATTTTTAATATGATAGTTTATTTTTACATCATTTTGTACATTTTTTTTCATCTAAATTGTAATCCCCGTGGGTTTCCCATCCCCAAGTCACCCATGTGCCATCACCATAGTCCAATGCACTTCCCTTCCCACACTGTTTTTGATCCCACTTTCCACTCCACCCCCATAAAATGTCTCTGGTATATGGCTGTCCATTATTATTATTATTTTCTTGCCTGGTCCATTATACTCCTGGTCCATTATTTTCTTACCTGGTCCATTATACTCCATTATACGCCTGGTCCATTTCGCTCCTATGAGCGAAACCATACGGTATTTTTCTTTTTCTTTCTGGCTTATCTCACTAAGCATGATCTTTTCCAGCTCTATCCATGTTGCTGCAAAAGACATGTGTTTATGTTTTTAGCTGCTGAGTAATATTCCATTGTGTATATGTACCACATCTTTTTAATCCAGTCATCCATTTTTGGGCATTTGGGCTGCTTCCATGTCTTTCCAATTATGAATAAAGCAGCAATAAACATGGGGGTGCAGGTATCTTTTTGAATCAGTGTTTTTGTGTCTATTGGGTAGATGCCTAGGAGTAGGATTGGTGGGTTGTAGGGAAACTCCATGTTAAGCAGTTTGAGGAACCTCCAAACAGTTTTCCATAATGGTTGTACTAGGGGGAAGGCATTAAAAAAAAAGTCAAGTGAGGGAGGGGTTTGTAGCATGGGTTGAAGGACAAATGTTAGAATGATTAGAGCTTAAGAAAGAAAGAAACATGCATGTGTTGGTGATAATAACACCATATTCCTAGTATTGAGACAAATAATTTATTTTCCTTTAAAAAAAAAAGCATCTACTAAGTTCATTTGAAAAGATTTTTAAGGAGCACATTTAAGGGCAAGGAAAGCTTTGCACCAATAATTATTATCTGAGTTTTTGACATGACAAAGACTGGCTAGTTGGTTATAAAATCCATTTCCTTTCCCTCTGAGTCCACAGTTCAACTATATTTCCTGGACTCCCTTGTAGTTAGATGCTGGCAGTAAATTCTCACCAGTGGAATGGATGTCTTTCACCTTCTGGTTGGTGTAAGAAACTCAGAGTAACTTGGATTCCACCTGTCGATGGCCCTGTACATCCACCCTCTTACTGTGCCTGACAAGAGAAAGGGAACTTTCTATTATGTTAAACCACTGAGATTTTAGAGTTTATTATTTATTTATGATTGTTACAGTAGTTACGTACCATAATAAAGCATTTCAGTCCAGTCAAGAATTAACTCAAATTATTTACTATAAAGTGAAGATCTTGATAGGACTTCTAAGTTTACCCTAAGAATTAAATATGTTAATATAGAAAAAGTGATTCAAGTAGTACCTGTCCCATAGTAGCCATTCAATTTGTGTTAGTTATTATTACTGTTATTATTATTATAAACCTTCCTAGTAGCATGAAGATATCTGTATTAGTGATATCTGTATTAGTATAACTCAAGGTTCCTCTGACTAATCAGATTTCAGTGACAAATAAGGCCCTACCTGCATTGTGCTCCCTTCATGGTAGGACACGTTGGGATATCTCACACATGCTCTGAAATTACCCTTGATCTTTATATTGTTGCCTGACAACCATTTTGGAAGTTACTGGGGAACTGGGTGTGGTAGAATGAGGAAGACGTGCTATTGTCAGGGGCGGGTTCTGCCCAGGAGCTGTTGTCTCTCATTAGTCCCAACATACGAAAATAGACTCCCAAGTCTCTGAATTTGTCTTAATTTTTTAAATCCGTAAAATGATTTACTGCATTTTAGCAAATGTTTGAGACATATCTGAGGAATTATTCTCAGCTATCACAGAACAAGTTTTAATTCATTTAATCAATAGGCTTACGAGAAGGAATAATAGGATCACATCACTGAATCACTTCCAGAAATTCCTGGTCAGTTGCTTAGACTTCTTCTTTACCCACTTTTGATACACATACTGGGGAACCACAATATACCCAAAAACTACCCCTAGGTTTGACTAGCAGAGGGGTTCTTTTTTTTTTAAAGATTTATTTATTTGTGCATACAGAACTGTGGTACAGGCCAGAGGCTCAGGGGCAGCAAGAGGCTTCACCAGAGACAGAGTGGGGAGCAGAACAGGCAGATCGACCAAGTACACTGCTGAGGGGAGCAGCTGGAGGGTCAGGAGAGGTCTGCCGCACCATGTGGTCACCTCTGGGGCAGGTGGGAATCGAACTCATGTGGAAGTGGCTTTAGCTTCTTAGTACTGCGCTTTAACCCGCTGTGCCACCATGGAGGGCCACAGGGGGGAGTTCTTAACCTGAAGTCCAAAATCTCTCCACCCCTCCAAAAAAAAAAGAAAAAAATCCATAGACAAACTTCTGGAAGCCAATGAACTTGGATGGGAAAAAAATTAACATCTTTGTTTTTACTAATCTCTGACAGATATTTAGCAGTTCTTTCATATGAATATAGACAAGTCATAGTAGTAGTAGCAGTATCTGTGACTTTATCACCAATAGCTATCCCAGTAGATAGTATTTTTGTCACATTATGGCAGTTTAAATATCTTGAAATGTCATTTATACTCATAAAACTGCAAAATTATGGTACTCATAATTTAGACCTTATTTATTATTCAGTAAATTGATAAAGAAGCATATAATCACCATGGCAAGTGATTTAATATTTTGAGAACTGCGCTTCTTTTTTTTAAGATTTACTCTTTACTTATTTATGCATATAATAACTGGGGTCTAGGCCAGAGGTGCAGGGAGGTGAGTGGATTTAGCAGCAACTGAGTAGGGAGCAGATGTATGGAACAAGCAAATGTACTGAAATACACTGCTGAGATGAGCAGTGAGGTCTACTGTGCCATGTGCTAAGTGGCTGGGGATAGCGTCATAGTGTTGAGTCTTTAACCCCTGCACCATCAGAGAGGCCCCAAGAACTGTATTTCAGTGTAATTAACATCTAACTGTATTATTGTTTATCTAAAAAAACATTATTCTGGAAAAGGCACTTATAGACTTCACCTAGCCCCCAAAAGTTCCACAGTACAAAAAGAAAAATCAGTGAGTTATCAGCTTCGACACTTACCTCCACCCCCTCTGTATTTTTCTTTACTTGCACCCTCTGTGCAGTCTCTAAGAAGACTACAGTGATGACAAACATTCAGACATTAAATGCCATCCCTTAGCGCCGCCTGCTAGATGATTAAGGGCTTGGGCATTGGAGTCAGCTTGCCTTGCTCCAATACTTATTAGCTGTGTGATCCAGTAACATTACTTTAGCGTTCTGTGTTTAACATGTATAAAACAGGAATTATAATTGTTCCATCCTCGTAGGACTGTCATGAAGATTAAATGAGTTAGTCCATTAAGTATTTTAGAGCCTAGCACATAGTAAGCTCTCCAGAAATGTTGTCCGTTCTTTCAAGTGCCCATTAAAACATTTCTGCATAATATTTACAGAGAGAGAAGAGGAAGAAAGAAAAGAGTAAGTGGGCCCCTCTTGTGAATCACAGCCTATATACATTATTTTATAATGCAAAAAATTGATAATTGTTTTCTTTTTTTATTATATATAATAGTTTATTTTTACATCATTTTGTGCATTTTTCCATCTCATTTGCAATCCCCTTGGACTTCCCATCACCAAGTCACCCATGTGCCTTCACCATAGTCCAGTGCATTTCCCTCCCCACCACTGTTTTTGATCCCATCCCCCACAAAATGTATATACCTGTTCATCATTATCATTATTTTCTCGTCTGTTCTGTTATATTCCTGCTATGAGAGAAACCATCTGGTATTTTTCCTTTTTTTCTGGCTTATTTTACTAAGCATGATCTTTTCCAGTTCCACCCAAGTTGCTGCAAAAGACATGTGTTTCTTTTTTTTTTTTTTCTGGTTGCTGAGTAATATTCCATTGTATATATGTACCACATCTTTT
>NW_004567116.1:27461922-27464160 GCF_000260355.1 Condylura cristata
TGAGGGGAGCAGCGGGCAGGTCAGGAGAGGTCTGCCACACCACGTGGTCACCTCCGGGGCAGGTGGGAATTGAACTCATGCGGAAGCGGCTTTAGATTCTCAGTGCTGTGCTCCAACCCGCTGCGCCACCAGGGAGGGCCATGATAACCCTTTTTTAAAGTACCTGAAGGAGATGGTTGATGGTTCTTCCTTGTAAAGCTTCCAACTTAACTTTATGTTTTATATAGTACCTTGCAACTGAATCTCTTTAATTCTTCAGTGGCAGTACAAATACTTCATATACCTGGTTTATAAAGCAGGGCTTCCAATTAAAAAATAATTGCCTTTCATAATCCATGCTCATGTCCTTTAAGAGATGAGTCTTGGCTCTGTTATTTTCACTGAAGGGGAGATTATATTAAATATTTATGGAAGCAAATCTATTCATTCATACAAAGTTATTAACTTCCTGTTCTGGGCGAGGCACTGTTCTACATGCAGAGGAATAAGTGATGAACAAAGCAGAGTTCCTGCTGTCATTGAGTTTACGTCCTAATGTAGAAAACAAACAACTATGATAAATTTTTTAGAAAAATCAGGAGGTAATGGATACTTCTCAGAGAATTAAAATCGATGTTATATACATAGGGACCAGGTGGATATTTTAGATTGGGTGGTCAGGGAACTTCTCTCCAAGATAAAATTTAAGCAGAGACCTGAATGACAAAAAGGAGCCAGCCAAATTCAAGGGGACAGTATTCCAAGCAAAAAGAATGGCTAGTACAGTCAATAGAACAGGAGACTGAGCTTGCCCATTCTCACCTGTTAGGAATGGAAAGAAAGCTTCCAATGCTAGAACATAGTGGAAAAGGGGCAGAGTCATACAGGGTAGGGAAACAGAGCTGTGACTTTCTAAGTGAAGGCAATATTTATTCTCACTTCAAAGAGATCCTTCAGTTTTACATAGGAGTAAGGTAATCTGATTTTTTATTTAAAATTACTTTTATTTCTGCATAGGCAATGAACTTAGGGGTGCTGGGATGGATACAGGAGGAGCAGTGAGATGGTGAGGAGGCTCAAGTTCGGCGTTAGGATATATTTTGGAGGTAGAGCCAATAGAACGTATTGATTGGTATGTGAGAGCATGAGAGGATTCAAGGATAACTCCTGACCTTTTTGGTCCTTGCAACTGGGCTGGGAGTACCAGATATTGAAACAGATACATTCAAGGGGAGTGCAGGGGTGGGGAAGTGGGATATATATTATGACAGTAAGTTAAGAGTTCTCTATTTGTGCTGATTTTAATTGTCTACTGTGTATCAGACATCCAAATGGAACTAGTTTTTCTTTTTTTCTAATAAACCTGTCCTTTTAAACTGCAAAAAAAAGTGTAAAACAAAAGCCAAATGGAGCTACTGACAGAGTAGACAGTTACAACAAATCTAGAGCTCAGGGGGAAATTCAAGGACTGAAGATAGAAATTTGAAAAGCATTGGCCTAGGAATGGTATTTTAAACCATGGCACTTGAGTTTATGTAGTTAGACAGTATGAACAAAGAAAACTTAGTTAATGACTAAGTCATAGAAATGCTCCTCTATTTGGAGATTTGATAAAGGGGAAGGAGTTTACAACAGACTAAAACTGTAAGCAAAGAAACAGAAGGAGGAAGAGGTGGACCTGATGTCATGGAATCGTAAAGAACAAAGCACTTCCAGGAGGAGTGATCACTGGTGCCAAAAGTGCTGAATGATCCATAAAGATGAGGACAGAGAGTTGACCTGACTTTGGCACGATGTAGGTCAATGTGGCTCGGTAAGACATTTCAACATATGGAGAGAATGAAAGTCAAAGGGGTGAAACAGTAGAATCAGCAAGTATAACCAGTCCTTTTGAGTATTATAACAGGAAGCAGAGAAATCAGAGAGGAGATGGAGGATGTGTAAGACCTAAGAAGAATAGGAAGCTATGTGTTTAAGGAATTCAATAGGGAGAGCTTGGGTAGAAAAGCTCTAAGAAGGAAAAAGATAGCTATAAACTTTGATTTCTGCCCCCAGGGAGTTTATGATCTTCTCTGGGACAAGTTGAGGATAGTGATGATAAAAAATTTAGGCTTTAGGGCCCTCCCTGGTGGCACAGCGGGTTAAAGCACTGCACTAAGAAGCTTAAGCCACTTCCACATGAGTTCAATCCCCACCTGCCCTGGAGGAGATCCACATGGCGTGGCAGACCTCTCCTGACCCGCCTGCTGCTCCCCTCAG
>NW_004567116.1:27464300-27496993 GCF_000260355.1 Condylura cristata
TAAATAACACAGTATCTGTAATGCTGAGCACAATGTCAACAGTGAGAACGCAATAGATGGAAGGAAGTTGTAGTTACAAAACAATTTGAAGACAAGCCAAGATACGAGGTCGTGAAGAACTAAACCGAATGAGCAACTAAATGTCAGGACTTCAGAAAATGGAGAGATTACTGTCAGCCACAGTACCATAATTCCCTGTTAATATCCCATCCTGTGAGAAGGGTTTAAAAAATCTTTTAAAATGTTCATGTGAAAAGATTGGCAGTGCTCTACAGCTGTAAGACTCTTTTAGCATCCCTCTCTGCTTTCTTTGCACGGGTAGCAGTTCTCATGTTACATTCCCTTCATCCTCTGAAAATGATTGCTTGAGCCAAGTTCATCTCACCCCCTCCTTGGTCTGGAGCATCTCTCAGCTGCTGAGTTGATCACCATGCTCTGGTGTTATAACAACTGGAGACTCTGTCAGATGAAAGTCTCAGCAACTACTCATCCCTGTGACCTCTGAACTCATTCCTAGCTGCAGCTGCCAAGCCAGAGGGCATCCACACAGCAGCCAAATCCACTGAGATGGGGCTGCCACAGGAGGGGTGGCTGGAATTGGGACTTTGATTAGGAGCCTCATCATTGGTTATGCCAGGCTCTTCTATACCATCTTGGGCTTGGCCCTCTCAGAGGCCATGGGCTCTTTTGCCAGATGGTGGCCTTTCTCATGCACTTTGCCTTCAGGAGGAGCTGTCTCCACCTCCCTCCACAGTTCCTTCTCTCATGTCTCATCTACCCTGTACCTTTTCTTGCACCTGCTTTGGTGCAGCCTGGGGAAAGTGTTTGGTTCAGGGTTTGACAGGGAAGACAAATAAATACTGTATTAATGAGATGGATAAAAATCTTTTCGGCGCTTAACCAATTGCTTTTATTGGAAATATTTGAATTCCACATATTCCCAGATACCCTGACCCACTTTGAGGTCTCTGTGCCTGTGCTCATGTCTTCCCTCTGCCTTAAGCTCCAGGTATCTGACACAGTCTTCAGACCATCCCCTTGGGGAAGCCTCCCTTGGGTCTCCCTCTTTAGCTTGACCTGGTGCTCTGCTGTGGGCTCCCGGTATAATAGCTTTTACCACAGTGCACTGATAGTTTCTATTTGTATGCTTTTTTGTGGTTTTTTATTGCTGTGTTGTTCTGCTTTTGGATTTACTAGACAGTAATCTTTTGAAGAACACAGTCAAGGTTGTATTCATCTTCATTTCCCTTGTAACATGACGAGCTCCTGTCTGACCTCAATCAACATTTATTGAACCTAATTGGCTCTAATATAGGATTCTGCTAGAAAATTTTGGACACAAGTCTTTGAAGGACATAAGCTTAAGCACCCTACCACAACATTATCACAGTTTTATGATATGAGAACTAAACTGGACCCCATCCTTCATTAGACCCTGAAGCTGCACAACTTCACATACTTCTTAAGCTATTTTTACATACCTTCCAAACAAATTTTTTTTATCTTTTTCTTTTGATAGTTCAGTTTCCAATCAAAAAAATATTAGCATTCAGTGCAGTCATATTTATTTCTCACCAAAATTACTGAGTTAAAAGTAATGTATTCTCTGCTTAATGAAATAAGCCAGAAAGAAAAAGAAAAATACTGGGTGGTTTCACTCATAGCAGGTGCATAAAAGACTGGGGTCAAGGGGAAGGGGGCTGGACAGGTGAATAATAATGAACAACTATATATATAACAGAGACATTTTATGGGGGTGGAGTGGAGGATGGGATCAAAAATGGGGGGATCAGTGCACAGGACTACCATGATGGCACACGGGTGATTTGGTGATGGAAAGTCCATGGGGATTACAGCTGAGATGGGAAAAGGCACAAAATGATGTAAAAAATAAGCCATTATAATAAACAAAAGTAATGCATGCTCATGGTAACAAAGTCAACATGAATAAAAGGAATATATAGTAAAAAGGAAGATTTCCCTTCTGTTACTCACCCTTAAGTCCCTTAGGTCTTCTTTGTAGATGTAGCCATCCATAACTATCAATTTCTTTTGTGTCTTTAGAGGAAAGCAAATCCTACATCATGGAAAATCCTATACTATTATAACACACTCCAACTTGCAACATAGCATTCCACAGGTTACTTGACAACTTGGCTTTTTCCTTTAACTGAATACATTGGAGATTTTTTCTGATCAGTACATCTTTTATCAGATACATAGTATTCCATTTCTAATTTTACGATGCGCCAAATCTGCTATGATATACCATTCCCTAGTGCTGCAAATCTAGGTTGATTTCACTCTTTACTTACTATATGATTATTATAGGTTGAATGATGTCAAATTCATGTTTGTTGTTGTCTTAACCCCTAGTGTCTCAGAATGCGACCTTATTTGCAGACAGATTCCTTATAGTGACAATTAAATTAAAATGATGTCATTAGGTTGAACTTTAATCCAGTATGACTGGTGTCCTTGTAGAAGAGAAATTTGGATAGAACATTTAGGAGGGGAAATCACATGAACATATAGCAGGATAACAGCATTTATGAGAAGGTTCTAAAATAGATCCTTCCCATTATAACTCTCAGGAATGATGACCCTGCTAACACCTTGATCTTAGACTCCTGGTCTGAAAAAGTGTCTAAGTTTATTGTATAGGTAAGTCAATTTGTGGTACTGCATTATGGCAGGCCTAGCTTAGCAAACTAAATACAGTAATGCTCTAACAACTATTCTTATATGTATATATTTTTCCACAATGATCTATCTGACTGCAACCTCATGGGAAACCTTGAGGCAAAAGTGCCAACCTGAAAGATTTTTTATCCATTTCATTAGTATAGTATTTCTCTGCCCTGTCAAACCTTGAGCCAACCACTTTCCTCAGGCTGCACCAAAGCAGGTATAAGAAAAGAGCAGCAACTAAGTTTTGGGGTAATTTGCTATGTAGCAGTAGGTAACTAATTTATCCTTCATCCTCCTCACTACTTCTCCTGCTATTCCCTACATAACTTGGACATAGCTCTATCACTGTCACTAGATGGGGGAGGGAGCACCTAGCCTCTCAGCCTGATCCCAACCTTCCCAAACAGACAGACACACTACCAACTGCTATCCAGTGCACTATCAGTCAAGAGTCAGAGGGATGGACCAAGGAGTTGCTGCTTCTAAGCCCAAGAAAAGGCACTTGGTACCCTCTGGTCAAGATTGAAAAGTAGAATCCACAGACACCAGTGAAGGCAGCAAGCAAGCCAGCAAGGTAAGAGTGTTCTGAGGAGACCCCCTCTGGGCATGAGAGACTCAGGAGGTGTTATGATAAGGGTTCTAGGTCTGGGTTTTGAGAACAGAAGAATTAAAATTTATTGGCTGAGAAAGCAGTGACAGGGGACTTGGCTAATGTCCATCATTGTAGCCAGTTGTGAGCACTCAACAGCTGCAGCTCAGGGGTTGTGCAGGGCTTGTGGCCATCTCCAAGGCGAGTATCTCTTGGAAGCTGTATGCTCACAACACCAGGTTGAACCGGTCTAGTCTGAGATTTACAATCACCACAGCTAGTCTGGTAAACTGTAGAAAGACAGCGCAGAAATGGTCAAAACAAAACAAAAGCCAATGAGCCAAGGAAATTGATGGCAGGGCCTGGTCATTAGATTTTTAAGCTTTTAGTGACCAAACCATGGGAACAGCAACATTTTTGGCCTTGATTCCTATCTTGTCCCTGTTCGGGGACCCTTCCTGTCTCAGTAATGCTCTCAACATCACACTGTATCATTTTTGTGTCTAAGTTTGTTTCCCTTACTTGATTGGCTCCAAGGTCAGGAATCTTGACTCAGTCAGCTTTATTCTTATTGTGTCTGATGCAAAGTTCTAGCCACCTAGCTTGTTCCCTAGCTCATTACCTCTAAACTGAGCTGCCCAAATTCTTGACAGCTCTCCTCTAATTCTTCTCTACCCAGCCCTAAAAACCTCTCTTTCCCCCTAGAATGGACATACTTACTTTTGTAACATACACTAAGTGGCACTAATTATAGAGTAATGTGAATCCACAGAACTCTAACTGTAACTGTGAATCCACAGGACTTGGGTCTTTGTGTCCCATCACATATTTAAAAAGCTGAACACCAACCCCACAGCTAAGTCAATGACATCTGTTGAG
This sequence comes from Condylura cristata, assembly GCF_000260355.1. Taxonomy (NCBI): domain Eukaryota; kingdom Metazoa; phylum Chordata; class Mammalia; order Eulipotyphla; family Talpidae; genus Condylura; species Condylura cristata. The sequence goes on from NW_004567116.1 coordinate 27,468,460, forward strand.
GAGTAAAACTCTTAAGTGGTGACTTGCCAGAGTCCCTGACAGCTGACATATCTGTTAGAACATATCAGTTAAACAATAATTACAGCCCAATTCGAAAACATTACCAACTTTTTCTAGAAGGAGCAAGAAGTTAAGAAATTCCTTCAGTTAGCATCCAGTGAGTCCGGTGGGTGGCAGAGGAGGGCTCTGTTGGGGGCGCTGTTAGAGGACCCCAGTGGGTCAAGCAGGATAGACATTGCTAATAATCACGGTTGACTTTAAATACTGGTAGCAAGATGACTTCTGATTTGTAATCTTAGGGAATTTATAGATAAATGAAAAACATCAGTAATCATCCACTAAGAGTAATAAATAGGCCTTCAATGAACCTCACGAGGGCTGGGCTAGCAGCAAGGTTTCATAAGACGAGGTATTCTTTTCTTCCCACGTCTGGCTGGCAGAGCAGCTTTTGCGGCCATTTCAGAAACCGCCCTCACTCTGTTCAACACGTGCAGCAAAAGCACCCATCCTATTTGCCCAATCTTTGCCTCCTTCCAACTTCCTGGCTCTTGCTTCATCTTGGCTTGCTCCTACCCTGTGTGTTCATCATTCCGAAGATCCTTATTTCAAACCACAGTGATAGACAGGTTGGGACAGAAATGCTTGACTTCTGGTGTTCTTTTTTCAGGGTTGTTGTCTAAACTGTCAATAGAAAAGCACATCAGTATTACACCAGTGTCCAGGTAGGAAAGGAGCCTTCAGTGATCATAATCCCCCTGCCTAGCTGTTTCCCACAAAGCCAACTCCATCTCTTCCCATCCACTTCATAGCTGCCACATAGTTCTCAAATACCATGGAGACAGAGATCACTGTAAACTGGTCCTTGCTCCGTTACCAGCAAACTGGTAACTCCGTTACCAGTTTCTCCTGGATAGCAGCCATTGCTTACAAATGTGCAGCAAGACCCACACTTATATGGCAGAAATTCTACAAAGTCTCTTGACTTTCAGAGGAAGGGCACACAGGCAACTCTGTATCTGGTCTCTCTGCGTCAAGGAAGCCTGTCCCTGAGTCACAAGCTCAGAAACTAGGGTGGGAAGCTGACTGGCATCAGAAGACTAAAGGAGAAATCTTTTTTTAAAACACACCTTTGATCACTGGAAAACCTAAAACCCTCCTCTTAAAACAGAAATGTAAATTATTAATATGATCTCCCTGGCATGACATGATCTGATTTCCTCACTACCACATCTAAAATCACTTCTCCTTTGTTCTTAGTACAATAGCAATGCTGGTCTTTTGTTCTTCATTTGAACCATACACTTTCCTCCCATACGTCTTGTATCTGCCATACATCTTGCCCTCTACCTGTTTTACCCTCATCTTTGCCCAGTTTCTAGTCATTATTACTTCCTCAGGGAAAATCTTTTTACCTGCATTTATTTTTTAAAGTTTTTTTTTTTAAATGCATACAAGAACTGTGGTACAGGCCAGTGGTGTGGAGCATGTGAGGATTCACCAGAGACAGAGTGGGTAACAGAACAGGTGGGTCAACAGAAATACACTGCTGATAGGAGCAGCGGGAGAGACAGGAGAGGTCTGCTGTGCCATGTGGGCCCCCTCCCTGGCTGGGGATCAAACTTGTGCTGCAGTGGCTGTAGATAGCTTCATAGTTCTGTGCTGTAACCCCTTGCGCCACCAAGGAGGCCCTTTATCTGCATTTTAAAACAGAGAGCCCTTAGCTTTCCTTCATACCACTTACTACAATTGAGATTAAATGACTAATTAAACTCTATGTTTAATGTTTGACTCCCCTGTTTAACCCTCAGTATATGAGGACAGGGCCACCTTATCTTGCTCACTACTGTCTCCATACCACAGACCATAGTATCTGATTACTGAAAATCTCAAATCATTTTTTCTTTCATTGAAGAGTTATGGTGCAAATATTCCCTATTCCTTCTATAAACTTCATATCCATTCATACATCTCATCCAATGTTCTCAGAGTCATTTCTCTAAGACAGTGTTATCTACCTTATACAATGATCTCTGAGAGGTAGACTGCTGCTTTTAAGTGTGTGGTAAAGAACCCAGCAGAGTCCTAGTGAGGGGAGAATACAATGTTGGGAAAGCAAAGAAAGGAACAGATTTATTTATCAAAGATGTTTTGTAGCAACTTTTTGCTGTTAAAATCCCTGGCCAGTTGGGGGCGATATAAAGTTAAAGGGGCATGGGATGTGTGCTCAGACCCAGGTTTATGCATTCAGACCCAGGTTTGTGCAGTCAGACCCAGGTTGGATCCCAGCTATACTATTTTGTAGCTTTGTGACTGGGCAAGTTCATCATGCTCTCTGCTCCTCAAATCTCTCAGCAATAAAATGAGGATATAATAATGATACCTTTTTTTTTTTAAAGATTTATTTATTTATTTATTTATACAGAACTGGGGTACAGGCCAGAGATGCGGAGGGTGAGAGGATTCACCAGAGACAGAGCGGGAAGCAGAACAGGCAGATCGATGAAGTACACTGCTGAGGGGAGCAGCGGGCGGGTCAGGAGAGGTCTGCCGCGCCATGTGGTCACCTCCGGGGCAGGCGGGGATCGAACTCATGTGGAAGTGGCTTTAGTTTCTCAGTGCAGTGCTTTAACCCGCTGCGCCACCAGGGAGGGCAAATAATGATACCTTTTTATAAGTTTGTTGGAGAGGTTCAATGAGTTGTACAATACTAAGAGCAGGGCCTGGCCTTAGCAGTAAATGTAAGTCACTATTTCATGCTCAGAAATGTCAGCCCCTATTTTTACCTGTGGTAAAATAAGATCTCCTGGGCCTCCCTGGTGGTGCAAGGGGTTATAAGTTACAGCACTATGAAGCAATAGACTGCCACTGCAGCATGAGTTGGATCCCCAACCAGGAAGCTAACCCACATGGTGCAGCAAACCTCTCCTAGGGGAGCTCACTGCACCCCTCAGCAGTGTATTTCAGTTAGTCCACCTGTTCTGCTCCCACTCTATCTCTGGTGAATCCTCTTATTCCCCACCTCTGTATCTCTAGCCTACACCCCAGTTCTTGTATTCATAAATAGAATAAACCTTAAAAAACATAAGATCTTCCATTTTACCCCAGTGCCCACTTGGTACTGGAAGAAGTTTGGGAATATTTGTGGTACTGTGAAGTTCTCTGTGGGAGGTTAGGATTGGAACACTTTGAAAATATAATGCCTCCTCCTCATTTCTTTTCTCTTCTTTGAAATCTTAATGTTGGAGCTAGTGGGTGAAAGGAAGAGGAGAAACAGCTGCTATTTGGTTCCAAATGACAGCAGCATCAGTATGCACTTTCTTGTAGAAATCTGTTTTGGTTATTTACACATGTATATTTACAAACTCCATTACCAGACAGACGAAATATCCTGATGGAGGCCAGCCAGTTCAGATGCTAGATACCTGGTAACTTGTGAATGTGGAGCCTAGAACCACTAGGCTCCCTTTGTTCTTTTTAGCCTTATTGGGGCCCTTCTTGTCAAACAGAGCCTGCTATGTATAGGCCAATCAAGAGCATAATAAAATAATTGAAGATAGAATTGCAACAATGAACTCATTCAAGCAAGGGCTGCTGGAACCCTGGGGAAAATATTTCTCATAAAAAAAATACAAAAATGCCCAATAGTTAATCTCACCTTAAGACACAGTGTTCTCTCAAGGCCTCTTCCTTCTTTTCTGAAAGCACACACAGTTCTGGAGCAGAAGTTAGGAAGCAGACTCTCCACCAACCCCCAAGTTGCTTTTCCCTCCCTTTTTAATCTTGTGGAAGAGCTGCCAATTTTAGAAATTCCTCCTTTGATCAGAAGATAAAGCAGAACAATGCTGTGGACTAAATGGGTTCCTAAGGGACATTCTTCTAGGGTGTGTAAAATCTACTTGGAAGTGTATATAGGGCAGTGTTACCAGGAAGTAGGTGAAAAGCTAAGAGTGGGAAGGGGCGTTGGTGGCCAAGACAAGAGTTGAGTGCATTCACATTAGATCCTCATTTAATCCTCCCAACAGCCCAGGAAGGACCATAGACAAGAGTTGGTGGCCAAAGCCACAAGTGATTATCATACAGGTGCTTCTGGACACCTCTATATAATGACAAATTCAGCAAGTCGTTGGGTGTAGGCATGTTTATCACAGTTGGGGGGCTTCATCCATTTCACATCCTCCCTTCAAAAGAAAGGAAAGAAAAAGGCATGTGGCAAAGAATCAAGTGTCATTCCCATTATTTGTTGGAGGTAAATTTTACTGAGAATTGCAGTCTAAACCTATCCTGCTAGATTGTGAACCTCTGGAAGAAGTGGACCTCATTGTCAGGATAGTATGTTGTAAAATATTACAGATTAGAGTCAGAACTGAATTCGAACAGAGCACCAACTTCACTCGGTAAATGAGGATACTTTTTCTTTCTCCTTGATATGCTTATGTAATTTTTTGATCTAACATTTGAGGGCTAAATGTTTTACAAGCATAGTCTTGTTTAATTCTCATATTCCAGAGGTTATATGTGAAAATAGTGTTATAATGTAAAAAAAGAACCTTCTGGTTGTGAGTTATTACTGGGTTATGGTCCTTCCTGGGCTGTTGGGAGGATTAAATGAGGATCTAATGTGAATGCACTTTAGACAATCCACGTGATGTGTTACTGATTACACACCCTGCAGCACCTGATCTACTGACTCGACTCAATAAATGCTGGTTGAAATGAGCAATTTCATATTTTGCCCGTTCCTTTCAGTCTTCGGATCACAATTTAACCTCAGTGCAGTCTGGAGCCTCGATCCGAGTAGCGATAAGTGCCAAGACCCTGGAGGGGGCTTGGGAACAATAGCGTACTTGGGTGTTTGGGGGGGCTTTGGATGGGGGCTGGAAAGGTAAGCGATTGGGGTCCACAAAGGCCGCCCTTCCCAGGTCTGGGACAGCACGGAGAGACGTCCAGGCTTAGTTCCGCAACCCCGAGGGAAGTCGAACCCTGGCACCACTACAGCGATCCGCGCCTCACGGGACTCGTTCAAGCTCCGCCCACTACCTCAGGTAGGTCGTCTGCACCAGCCAATCCACAGGACGCCTGGCCAAGGGAGGCGGTGCTTCCCTGGCAGGAAATGACGTGTGGTGCTTGGCTGGCCGCGGAGTCCGCCGAAGCTGTCCGCGGCCGCTGAGGCGACTGAGGGGAAAATGTCTCGGACCGTGACAGTTGTGGCGGCTCGGGTTGTGGTGGCGGCTCAGGCTCAGGCAGCGTGAGGTGAAGAGCGGTCGGAGCGGCGAGGGTGGGTACCCAGACCCCTGCTGTCCACCGGCGGAGAGGGATACAAGGATGGGAGGATCCCTTGCCGCGGCTCCCAGCCCCCCGGGTCCTCCCCCTTAACCCTCCATCCCGTGGGCTTGACGCTGCCCTATCCCGACTCACCACCCTCCTGGCCTTGCTTCTATCCAGGCGGTGTCTACTGCCCCTCCGTAGGTGCGGAGGGCCCGCGCCCCCACCAGGCCCCTGTTGTCTCGGAGGGGGGTGGTGCCTGGGAGTTAGTTTTGTCCCAAAGTGGGAGGGGAGACCAACCCCCTCCCTCCTCCCAATCCCCGGTGCCGGGGGACGGGGTTGGAGCCGCGGTGCCAGTTCTGTTCTCCGGTGGAATTGTTAGGCTCTGGCGACTGTGTGTTGCCCGTCTGTTATTATGCCTCCCCCCCCGCCCCCCCGGTTCTTTTCACCTCCTGGTCCCATCTCCGGCTTTGGGGCTGAAGACTTTTCCTTCCCTCTTCCCGGAGATCGTTACTTTGCCGCGAATCCACTTGTTTCGGGAAGACTGTACTATTTCAGTGTATATATAGCGCTTCATCTTTTTGAGAGTACTGTCAAAAGGAAAATATTGGCGTAACTCTTCCTGAGTAACGGGGGAACAGTAAATAATTCACGGGGGAAAAGCACATACTTACTTCCCTCACTGAATGATTGGCTTTAAAAACGAGATTCGCCAGCTGTGATTTTCTATTTCTTTTTTTTTTTTTTTCCGGGGAAGGGCAGAGATTGAGGAAGGCCGTGAGGAAGCAGAAAACTGAGGCGCAACATCTAGAGATAAACTGGGAGAGTGTCCATAGTACTAATTCTTTCCCTAAATTCACTTGATAGCACTTGAGCTTGTAATTTTATTTATTTATTTTTAACAGTGGGCGTTGGTTTCAGTGTAAGGAGTGTTTCCTTTTGAACAGGATTACCTATTAGAGCGTTACCCTAAAAATCTTTCCATGTGGGTGTCAGGCAGAAAAGCTCTGTTGAGAATATTGTTTAATATATTGAAACATCAACCCACAGATTAGAAGAGATGTAGAAAAGAAGAAAGCTATTGTTAGAACAGCAGTGAAGACAATATAAAGGGAGAAGGCTGCTCACAGATCCCAGGAAAGACTTTGTACCTTTGCACCCTTGACTTACGGTTCAGGTCTGCACAAGGTCTCTTAGCAGATTTGCAGTGGACGTGTTGGTGCTCTTCATAGCAGCAAATTAGACCCAAGTGCCTTGTTGAAGTATATAAACTTTGGAACTCTTAAGACAGTCTTTGAATACCAAAAGGCATAATGACCAAGTAAAGAAATTTGTTAAAATTCAAAAAGATTTTATATGGCTACAAAGTACAGATAAAATTTTTTTCCATGTTTAACTGTCTAAACTCTAACGCAATTTTTTCTTATGAAAATCTGTAGTTATTGCTTTGCATGTGTACTTTTTTGGCCAACTCTATTTTAATGTTTTCCTTGGTAAGTTTCAACAGCTCTTCCTGTTTTGTGGAACATAAAAATTGGCATACTTACATTTAGAAATTTTACGTTTAGGAATTTTAGAAATGCTGTGTGTTGTTATCTATTTTATCTATATTGTTTCTCCCTCTTGCCTTGTGAATGTTCCTAAAATTTTCAATTAAAGATTGCTGTATCAGTCTCTCTGTCCAGGAATCTTTTGTTAGCAGTGTTTTTGCTCTTAGCAAGCACATTCAATAAGTGAACTTCTTATACCTAACAAGAGTGTTGAATCCCAAAAGCTCAGAGTTTTTATCAGAGCATGAGACCAAACTTTTCAGAGCAGCAGTGTAAAGTACTTTTTAAAAAATGCATTTTCCCATTGTTTTTATTTTGATATTATACCGGCCATATTCCAAAAAGAATTTAAGGCAGGCAAATGATAAAGGTGAATGTTTTACTGCAATGCATTCAAATAGTGTGTGATTTGACATGCTAGTTAAATCAGAGAAGAGCTAAAAAGTGGCTATAATTGTTTCACAAGGCTTGCAAGGATGCCATACATTGCAGTGGTTTCAGGGATGGAAAGAGAGAGAGACAGTCAGTGTGAGACAGACAGTGCCTGCCCTCAAATTCTCTAGGCCATCTGTGGAGACAAACTTAAAACTATATCAGTATGGTTATAAGGGCAATGGTAGGTCCCAAAATACTATAAAAGATTTGTCATCTGGGCTGGGAGATGGAGAGAGAATAAGTGCATCTATTGAGAGAGAGGATGCTCAAAGTGAGTCTTGAAGAATGAGTATCTACCATTAATGAGGTGGGGATAGAAATAATAAGTTCTAGATCCTGCTGCAATACTATGAGTGAGATATTAAGGATACTGCTTAATACTGTATAAGTTTTCCTATTTGAGTATAGTATATTTTCCTGTATATGTGTAGGATATTTTACATTTTGAGGTAAATCTTTGAATTCTGGAATGCATTTTACACTTATATCTCAATTTGGACTGGTCACATTTTAAGCACTCGGTAGCTATTAGATACCTTACTGGATGGTGCAGATCTAGAATATGAAAATCCTGTATTTCTATCTTGAATCCTACTTGAAAAGGACAAACAATGAGGAAAAGGAAAAACATTTCAATGAGAAGTGGTTTTAGTGTTTTTCTTCTACTTTAAAAGGGCACATTTAGTAGGAAAAAGAAATACCTGCGTAGACACAGGTGGGCAGTCTTGACAAGCTCTGCCAAGAAATGTATTACTAGTGATTTATAATTCTAGTCATTTTAGTAGTATGCTCTTTTGATTGGAATTATGTTCTCCTACTTGGAGATAATGCCACTGTAGGATATTTTTCAGGTTGTTCATTTTTGATATCTTTATTTTGTACTTCTGTGTATATTTTGTATTCCTCCTTTTCCCTGCAGTTTTATTTATGACATGATAGAGTCAAAACACAATTGGAGAGTGCACATAAATGTTGTAGACTACAAGGAGAATTATGCAACTTTATAGTTGCATAAATTTCACATTTCTATCTCAGCAAAGTATGAGGGTTCCAGTTTCCTTCACATCCTTGCCAACACTTAAAAAATATATATAGTTATTCTAATAGGTGTGAAACGGTATCTCATTGTGGTTTTGATTTGCATTTCCCTGTGACATCTTCTCATGTCTTATTGCAGTAAACTGACTTTTTAAATGGCTGTTCCCAGTAACTGGACAGATGTAATATACAGATTTTTTAAATAACTGTTATATGCTTGTCATTCTTTATAATTTTTTTAACTGACGTTATGAGATAAGATCTGTGTTTTACAGATGAGAAAAACCCAAGACAAAGGGAGATTAGTTATTTTTTAACAGTTTATTTTTACATCATTTTGTACTTTTTTTTTTCATCTCAGTTGTAATCCCGCAGGTTTCCCATTACCAAGTCACTCGTGTGCCATCACCATAGTCCTGTGCACTTCCCTCCCCACGCCTCCACCCCCATTTTTTATCCCATTCCCCACTCTACCCCCACAAAATGTCTCTGGTATGTGGCTGTTCATTATTCTTATTATTTTCTCACCTGGTCCATTATACTGCTATGAGTGAAACCATCCAGTATTTTTCTTTCTCTTTCTGGCTTATCTCACTAAACATGATCTTTTCCAGTTCAAAGGGAGATTAGTTTTAAGATTATTTAAACTCAGTTGTCTGTTTTCTTTATTCTACAAACTTAACAGCTTCATGCAATTGGTGGATGGTGTTTAGGGAAAAAAATTCTAGAAGTACTTATATCAGTTTTTCAGTGTCTCCTACTCGGGGTGTTCTCAATTTTATTTTTCCTACCTAGCCCTGTTAGAAATGATAGCATGTATATAACATTTAACACAAAAGCTTACTATTGTCATGTTAGGAGTAATTCAGGCTATATTTAATGATTCATGTTAAATGAATGAACAGGAAAGTAGTCCAAAGTTCAGTAATTATCTCCACAAAGCTGTAACACTGTTGGGATTCTGAGTTAGATTGAAAGTGCTTTGTCAGTAAAATGTTTTTCAACAGGAACTTCTTGCTGGTTTGTCCTCCTTTCTTTATTCCCCTTTCAAACATACACATACACATACTCATACTTAAAGTTGTTCTGGATGAACACCCTGATTGTGAATACATGTATAAAGTTATATGTATAAAGTTACTCCTAAGTATATACATATAAGTTTATACATATAAACTTATATGTATAAACTTATTTCTAAGGGTTGAAAGTAGTGTAATAACTACTAGTACTTATTAGACTATACTATTCTCATTACTTTTTAATCCACATGAGAGAGTTAACCCCTTATCAATTGCTTGTAGTACTTGGGTAGAGCACAATTATGAGTGTTGTAGAGTTAAAGAATGCAGAAGCCAGATTAGTATTATCCAACTTTAAAATTGTGAAGGAATTCAAGAAGTCTTTTCTCTCTCTCTCTAAGATTTCGTTTATGCATACAGAGCTGGGGTACAGGCCAGAGGTGCAGGGGCAGTGAGAGGACCCACTGGAGACAGAGTGGGGAACAGAACAGTTAGACTGATGAAATACACTGCAGAGGGGAGCAGCAGGCGGGACCGGAGGAGCCATGCATGCTATGTGGGTCACCTCCCTAATCTGACCGAACTCGTGCTGAAGTGGCTGTGGTTAGCTTCCTAGTATGGCACTTTAACCTGTTGTGCCACCAGGGAGGGTCCAAGGATTCTCTTCTCTTTTTCCCCATGATACTCTTTTTCTATGGCAGGTTACAGTTCCAATTTCATCTTTTCCTTGACTACACCATTAAAAATACTATCCCGGCCCTCCCTGGTGGCGCAGCCGGTTAAAGCACAACACAAAGAAGCTGTCCCAGAGTGACCACATGGCGTGGCAGACCTCTCCTGACCCGCCCGCTGCTCCCCTCAGCAGTGTACTTCCTTGATCTGCCTGTTCTGCTCCCCGCTCTGTCTCTGGTGAAGCCTCTCACCGCCCTACACCTCTGGCCTGTACCCCAGTTCTGTATGCACAAATAAATAAATCTTTAAAAAAAAAAAATACTATCCCCCCACTAAACCATTGTCATATTTTTTTTTGCCGCATTCTATTCCCTGTCTCAATTTACCATATTTGCTTGTTTAAATCAAACCACTTCATCCTAGTTCAAATCATTGATTTTTCCCCCTAGACTCTTTCAATTACCTGCTAATTTCCCAGTTTCCATTTCTTTTCTCATGTCCATTTTCTATAGAACAAATAGAGATCTTTGATCAGGGTAAACCAGATTGTAATAGGAACTAAATCAGATACTCCCCAGGGAAGGGGGGCAGTTCCAGGTTCCCTGGAGTAGGAGCTGGAGGAGCTAGAAAGGAGGCTAGAGGAAGAAAGGAAGAAGGATGGAGAGCTAGAGGAGACCTGGAAGAGGCAGATGGAGCAGAGACTTGTGAAATAAGTGTGCTTGCTTCTTAGTCTTGGACTGGTTAAAATAGATTTGTGTGAGAAATCTGTGGAGAGGTTAACAATGGCAGCTTTTCTCTTGATTTTGCTTTTGCTTTTTTTGGGGGCACAGATGTGCTGGGTCTCTTCTATCCATACCAAGCCCCAAAGTTACTGAGTGTTCGTATTGATAGATTTTTAGGATTATTTTTCTAAGTGAAGATTTTTTGATTTTTTTGTGTGATTGAGTGTGGTGATTTAATTTGTTCTTGATTTTATTAAAAAATGTTTAACTGAAAATCTACAGAATGATATGTTAGGTTGAAATGTAGAAATTTGTATCATAACCTCAACTTAGAAATTTAACTCTGCATATTTAGCATATATAAATTTGGAGAAAAAGTTTAAACTTTACAAATCAAATAAACCTCCCTCGTTTCTTTAGGAACATACTTTTTAGAAAATAAGATTGATTTGAGCTTAACTCCACAAAATTTATTGTGTTGGGGAAGAAACTAATCTCTGCCTTTCAAAATCTCTGTCTTTGGCTGGAAAATAATTGACAGGAGAAAAGACAAACTTTAATTGTATGCATGGGAAGGGCCATTCATAGAATAATGAAGTTACCATCTCATCATTCCATTGAAGTTATATAAAGTTTCAAAGGGGATAATACACTTAAAAGGAAAGGACGGAACAAAGAATTTTGTCATTTAAAGAAAAAGTAATTTTGTAGGTATCCATTGAAAATAGATCTTGTAAACCTTAGTCTGGGTTGAGAAGGCAGTCATTTCAGCTATTACACCACCACAGAGAAGTCTTATTTCCTGTACTTAGGGAGATAGATAATTCGGGCAGAAAACATTCTTGCATCCTCTGTCTCTTAATTTCTTTCAATTCAAAATAATCAGCATGCCATTGAGACACATTCTGAGGCAGTCTGTCTTTGCCCCCAACTTCAATAAGAACTGAAGTCATTTCTTCTGAGTAATCCTTTGATCTCCATTATTCTGTGACCCCACTAGGTTCATTCCCTAGTAATATTTTTATCCTGCTTAAGCTTCACTCAACCTCTTAAGATTTGTTTAGTGATGTCTTTCTTTACTTGTGGAGGTTTTTTTTGGCATTTTCTCATAAAATATTTTTCTGTCTGACCATTTGAAGTTGACCTACAGAATGCATATGTTGCTGTTTTACCTTTCTCCACTCTTTCTTTATCTTTTTGTTTTAATTTGGATATTTCCTATTGATCTCTTTGAAAGTTTATGAATTATTTCTTTTGTTGTTAAATCCATATAATTCTTCATTTCTGAATCAGTTTTCTTTCCTAGGATTTCTACTTGATTCTTTTATAATTGTATGATTCTGCTGAACCCACACCCCTCAGGCATAGTGTCCATTTATCTTACTGGATCATTTATTATTGTCATCATTATTTAAAGTTCCTGTTTGATAATTCCAAAATTTGGACCATTCTGTGTCAGCTTATGTTGACTGTTTCTGTGACCATAGATCGTATTTTCCTTTTTCTTTGTCTCACAGTATTTGGTTATATGCCAGAGGCCTTATATAAAACATTAGAGCCTGAAGTTCTCTTGATTAATATTTATCTCCAAAATGTTCTTTATCCTGTCAAGCTGCTAAATTGAAAGATTGATTTATAAGTGAGATGGCTCTGTGCTTTGCAGCAACTTTTAATTTAATTTTGATTCAGTTCAACAATAGGTTGAAATACTTTGGGGTGGAATCATGACTTTCTCTTTAGCAGGATGGGATGTGAGCAGTGACTTGCGTCCACAAATTTGTTTTGCAGCTTAGTTGCCAACTTTTTAGGTCACTGGGGAGTCTGTTCTCAACTGCTTCCTTGCTTTCTGTATCTCAGGAGTTACTGTCTTGCTTTTAACCCAGCCTCAGGAGAGCAGTTGTCTGTGAAGGTCTGCAATGCTTTAGAGATCTTTTTCCTTCCATTATCTTGCCATTGGTAGATGAAAATTTAGAGTGCCACACGTGTACTTTTCTCTGCTCACTTGTTCAGTCTTCCTTTAGAGGTTGACTTAGTCCCTTGTACTTTGAGGAAGGGGAGTTCCACATTTCTCCAGGGGGGTGTCTTTTTCTGTTCTTCTGCCCTGTCCGTAGATTTTAGTGTGTTATCTATCTATTTTATGCCAGTTTTACCTGCACACTTCTCACAATTTTAATCTGTATGCTTGATCACATGTGATCTGAAGAGTTTGTTAAAGGACTGACTTCTCATTATGTTAGACTAAGGTGTATCTCTTTTGCTTTTGCGCTGGAGTGAGAGTAGCAGTGAGGCTCCCTCCCCAGTGAAGAGTTTATCACTTTTTGGTTATTTAATGCATCACATTTTTTGTTGTTTCCTGTTCTCTAATAATGTCTTAAAACTTTTTATCTTATGTAACTTGTTTTTCATTGTTGGGGTGAGAGTGATAGTCTTACTACTTTGTATTTCCTAATAAGTGAAAATTCCTCTACTGCACATTTATTACCTTCTTTTAAACTTAACCAAGCTTACAAATGATGAAATATTTAAAATTCTACCAAAGTTTAAATAGTGAAAAGTAAATCTGTTTGCCATTGCCTCTTCCCCGTTCTCCTATTTCATTTACGTACCAATTCCTTCCATTATCACTTTTGTCTCCTGAAGTGTTTCTTCCTGTCCAGCCAGACCCTTCCATCTATGCTTCTGATTTTATCCTATTCAGCTGTACTCAGTATTTGAGCTAGTATTTTTATGTACTCTTTTTTAAAAATATTTATTTATTATGCATGCAAGAACTGGGGTACAGGCCAGAGGTGTGGGGCAGGGGTGGAGGATGTGAGAGGATTCACCAGAGACTGAGTGGGGAGCAGAACAGGCAGACTGAGAAGTACACTGTTGAGTGGAGCAGTGCGAGAGAGAGGAGAAGTCTGCTTAGCCATGTGGGTCAGCTCCCTGGCCAGGGAATAGAATTCTATTGAACTCATGCTGAAGAGGCTGTGGCTGGCTGGCTGGCTGGCTTCCTAGTGCTGCTCTTTAACCTGTTGTACCACCAGGGAGGGACCAAAAGGTGCACTTTTAACTAGGTTACAGGGAGAAACTTGCTCAAATGTCACTGTTGCAGTACAGGGAGGTGAGAATGAACATTTCAACTACTTGGCAAATGCAGTCTAGCCAGTGTGAAAAGAAGAACAAAGACTTTGAGTGAGAAGTATAACATACTGGTGGACAACAAGGAGGCCAGTCTGACAATAGCAGAGCTATCTATAGGAGAAGCAGTAGGAGGGAAATCAAGTATTAGTGTCCCTGGCAAATAATTGTAAAAAAATTTACCTTTTCTTTGAGTGAAACAAGAACTGTTGAAATTTGGAACAGAGGGGTTGTTACAGGACAGTGAGAGGGCACCCCTGAAACCCCCATTGCGCGCTCTAAATAGGTTCTGCCATCTGTTACATCAAGATAAACTATGTTTGACCTTTAATGAAAGGAAAGTATAATATAATTAGTGTGCAATACAGAAAAAACAAAGAGTATAGTTTGTAAATTAAACACCCAAAGTTACCCATCCTCTTGTGGCTAAAAGTCCATCCAAAAGAGAGTAGCCCAAAGCAAGGTCTGAAAGCTGGCCACAGAAGGTGTAAAGCATCTTCTGGCTAGGGACCCACAGTGATCAAAAAATGGCCAGACAAGTCTGGGAGGAAAAGAGCAAAATCAAAATCAAGATAAATGCTGCTATAGTTAACGTCCCCACGGGTCTCTCACCCACTTCTGTTTCAACTAGTCTAGGGTCAAGAAACAAGAGCAGCTTCTTCACATGTCTCTGCTCCATGTTCCTCCCTCAGTTTCCTTCTGGCTCTCCATCCTGCTCCCCTCCTTTTTAGTCTCCTCTCCAGATTCTTCTCTTTGGTGCTCAGCTCCACCCTCCTTTGAGTGGGGCAGTTAAACTGCCCTTTTCCTGGGGACCACCCTATTACAGGGTGACAAGATCTAGGTTTTCAAATATGCTGACTGCTTTGTTGAAAATAGTCTGAAGGTGGGAGTAGCAGAGACAAATTGGGAGGTTATTTCAGTAATCCAGTCAAGAGATGATGGTTGGTTTAGGATAGTAGCAAGAATATAAGTAGGAATGAAGAAATGCTCAGTTCACAATATTTGAAGCTATAAGATATTATATACATATATCTACACCTACCTCATGAATACCATATTGCTGACTTCCGACAAGCTATAATTGAATTAAGATTTTCTAATTTAATTTAAATAAGTAAAGTAAATTTACTGGGTATACATATGATGACAAGAGTATGCAATCATATTTATTGATAGTAATGTCTTTTTCAGCGTTTTATTTATATTTTAAAATGCAATCGAATATTTTTTGCATAAATTGGTCATGTTGTATGCAGTGCTGATAAAGTGATTCACAGATGGTGAAAATCATGGAGAAATCACATTTTAAAATTTGTTGGTCTTTTTTTTTTTTTTTTGCAGTCTTATATGCCCTTTCCCCATATCTCTTAATCAGTAAGGGCAGTGTTCTTAATTTAGCTTACAGAATGGTGAATGATAAGGGATAAGGTAGCTCTTATTTGTATTTTTTTAAAGGTTTGTTTATTTATGCAACAGCACTTGGGTATAGGCCAGAGGTGCAGGGTGAGAGGATTCAACAGAGAATGATTGAGGAGCAGAGCAAGCAGATTGATGAAATACACTGTTGAGGGGAGCAGCAGGTGAGACAGGAGAGGTCTGCTGCTCCATGTGTGTCATCTCTGGGGCTGAGGATTGAACTCACATGGAAGCTGCGGGGAGCTTCATGGTACTGTGCTTTAACCCCTTGCACCGCCAAGGGGGGCCTATTTGTATTTTTTAAGTGACTTATTTATGTGTATAAGAACCAAGGTGTAGGTCAGAGGTGTGTGTGGGGGTGGTGGTGGTGAGAGGATTCATCAGAGAATGAGTGAGGAGCAGAACAGGCTGACCTACTGAAATACACTGCTGAGCAGAGCATCAGGTGAAACAGGAGAGGGCTCACCTGTGTCATGTGGGTTAGCTCCCTGGCCAGGGATAGAACTCATGCCATAGTGGCTGGAGATAGCTTGATAGTGCTATGTCTTTAACCCCTGTACCAGAGGCTCTTGTATTTGTATTTTTTCATAGTATCTCTTAAAAAGTTGGATTTGTGTTCATTTAAAACACCCCACAGAGGGCCCTCCCTGGTGGCGCAGCAGTTTAGAGCACAGCACTAAGAAGCTAAAGCCACTTCACATGAGTTTGATCCCCACCCTGGAGGTAATCCACAGGGTGCGGCAGACCTCTCCTGACCCGCCTGCTGCTCCTCAGCAGTGGACTTTGACAGTCAGCCTGTTCTGCTCCTCACTCTGTCTCTGGTGAAACCTCTCACCACCCCTGTACCTCTGGCCTTTACCCCAGTTCTGTATGCATAAATAAATATATCTTAAAAAAAAAACACCCCACAGACTATTTGTAATGTAAGTGTTCTTTGTTGTTTTTCACATACCATGTATTATATAGATATGAAATGTGATGTTTCAAATATGTAGAATGGATCTTATTTAATGTGAAATAACAGAAAAATGCATAAAGCATGTATGATTGTTTAAAATAAGCACTTGGGTAACTAGTCATTAGATTAGTAGTTAGAATATTGCTGATATTCTAGAAGTTCCCAATGTATTTCTCCCTGATCATGAACCCTTCCATGAGCACTAACCTAATCTTTCCCTCCTTTTTTCACTTTTACCATTATATAAGCTTATTTAAGCAATATAGTTTAGTTTTTCACCTTCACGTGAATGGAATCATTCTGTGTATTTTTATCTCTCTACTTAGTATTATATTTCAGAGTTTTATACTTTAAAAAAATAGTTATATTTTTTCATTGGTATTGCTATATAGAATTATTGATACATTGATTGAGCTGTGATGAAAGACATGCTTTGTCTTTGTTCCTGGCTCCTAACATGCAATTTGAAAAACCCTTGAAATCTCTGGAATTATGTCTTTTGTTTGCTAATGAAGTAACTGTGTCTGGGACCCCTAGATAGATTTAGAATTTGAATTGGTTGCCAGAAAGATCAGAACATGATTAGGGGATTGGAGTTTTTGTTCCCAGCCCTCTCACCTTGGAAAAGGAGATAGGAGCTGGAAATTGTAATATGTCTTTGTAATTAAATCACTACAGAAATTCTTAAGATGAAGAAGGGAACTTTTGGGTTAGTAAACATATCGAGGTGCTGATATAGTGGCACTTTCACAGAGATCATGGAATCTCCATATATTGCCCCTTTAGTCTATGCATTTCTTTATCTGGCTATTCTGAATTATCTCTTCTATAATAAGCTGGTGATAATAATTTTTGTTTTGTGAGCTGTTACAGCAAATTATCAAACCTGAAGTGTTGGGTGCCCACACTTTGTACCCTAGTTGAATAGATGTTTGGGTTACCTGGGGCCCCAACACTTGTTGACTGGCATCTAAACTAAAAATAAGCAAGAAGTCTTCTTGGACTGAGCCTATACCTATACTCTGTGGAATCTGACACTAATGCTGCTAGATAGTTTCAGAATTGAGTTGAATTGTAAGAAGCCTAATGGGTGTCCTGAAAGTGAGAGAAATTGGTGGTTGTTATGTAAAAACACATAGGTGTCAAAAGTTGCACATTGAAACAGACTATGAACCTTTGATTGGATTAATAAATATTTGGGTTATATCCTACTGGGGACTATATGTGGTCAGTGTTATTTGAGTGTGCTTATGAATATATTTAGAGCGTATACACATGGATTTCCCTTATATCATTCCCTTCCTTCATATTATTAAGTATTCTTCTGGCTTCCATGTTTGGAGGTTAAAAAACTGAATTGTTTGTAGAAGATGAATTGTAACACAGTTCAGTATCTTTTGTTTTGTTCTAATCCACTTGATTTTATGAAAAATGGGCAGTGTGTTACGGTATTCAGTAACAGTCAGTTACACTTGGCTCATTTCTTCTACTGTATATCCATAGTCATGTACCATCTGAAATCCCTTTTTTAAGACAGTTCAGTAACCTTCATTCCTTCCTCTTAAAATATGTATTTGTTAAATAAAGTTCCATGTTTATTAAGCAACATTCTTTTAAATGTTGTGGGTAGGAAAATAATGATCAAAATCATCGCTGCATTTAAGTTTATTTTAATCTGTTAATAAATACACAGATTACAAATTCCATGTTAATCAAGATATTTCTGGTGATCATGGCAGAAGTAATTTTAAACTCACTTAAACCAAAATGGGGAGATATATTGGCTTATATAAATAAATAACTGACCTTGGGCATGGATTAAATCCAGATGTTTAATATTTAAAATATATCTCATTTATCTTAGTTCTGCTCTCTGTGGCTTAGATTCATTCTGCATCAAGTGATGGAGAAGGTGGTTACTGCAGTATCAAACTTACATCCTATCATTTTACCAACTCTGACTGGCCAGACTTGGATCCTCTGGAGTGGGCCAGGGTGAGGGAGAGGATGGCCCACCTAGTGTGAATTAAGTGGAATAAAAAGGAGATAAGTAAATTTCAAAAAAGAAGTTTTCTGAAGAAGGTTGCTGAGCAGGCAAAACCAGCATAAAGTCTACAGAATTAAATAAGAATCTTCATTTGAGCTAAAAAGATGAATTGTGGTGGGACCTACTTAAGAAACTTCTGCAAGGGGACTATTTGAATTGGGTTCTGAAGGAGGAGGAGAGTTTTTCCAAGACAGAATGAGTAAAAAAGAACTTTCTAGGTCATGCATTTGAGAAATTTGGCAGTGAAGAAAGAAAATTAAAATGCAAGCCACTGGAGTCTGAATGGGTATGGTAAGATTTTTTTCTCTTTCAGTATGGAGAAAGGCTGAGCAAGTGGAAAAACATGAGCCAGTAGAGGAGAAATAAACAATGCAAAGGAGAAAATCACTGATTAAAAAAGAAAATAGGGGAATTCAGTAGGATTAAGGCTGTAAGTGAAAGGGGCAGCTGTTCAGAAAGGAAAAGGGAGGTGTTTATTCTCTGAGGACAAGTGAAGGAAGTTGATTGTGGTGATGGGGGAAGTAAAAGCACAGAAATTTGTTGTGAAGTAGGTAACTCACTTCAGTTTTGTTTTCAAGGAAGAGAAGAAAAGATTTATCAGTTATCTATCACTTTGTAACCAGTCCAAAGAAATTCTTTAAGTTAGCAATTTGCCTCTGAACTTGGGCAGCATGGTTTCTTTTGTCATTTTGCCTTGGATCACTCATATGGCTGTGGTTATCTGGACTGTGGATGTAGTGTCTAAAATGGTGACTTTACCCACATATCTGGTGATCTGTGCTTTTGGCTGGGCCTCTGTGCCCACTCATTGTCCATGAATAGTCACCTGCCAGTGGCTGCTGTTCAAGAAAGAAGAGCAGAAGCAGTTAGGTCTCTTATGACCTAACTTGGAATGCCTACAGTGTCACTTCTTTAACATTTGATTGGTCAGAGCATGTCACAAGACTATCACAGACCGAATGGAGAAGTAGATTCCACCTTTGAATGAGTCACATTGCAAAGGGGTATGTTTGCTGGAATTGGAGAATTTGTGTCCATTTCATCCCCTTCTATATTTTGTTGTGAAAATGTTCAATCAAGCAGCCAATTGAAAGAATTTCAGAGTAAATACTCATATACTTACCATCAAGAGGCTATAGCATTAACATTTTCCTCTACGAATCACATATTTATCCATCTACCATCCCCCTATCTATCAATTCATCATACTTAATGAATTTAGAAGTTAACTAGTAGGCATCAGTACTTTTCCTCTGTGTACTTCATGCATATTTAACAAGTCAGTATTTGTTTACATTTTTTTCTCTTGTGTAATGTTTATATACAATAAAGTTCATATTTTAAGTCTACAGCAATAATGTTTTTTGCAGTCTACCATAGTAAGGAAAATTTTGGAATAGCTTTTCCATGGAGTATCTCAGAAAATCACCTATATTGGTAGGAAAGGAAGTGCAAAGTAATATTCATCCTCAGCTACCTCTTTCTTTATGTCCTGATCACTAATCATTTTTTCATATATGATGAAGTGAAAGATGATGAGGCCATTGCTTCAACAACTGGACTTTCGATGTGTTGTATTAGTTTGAATTCATATTGGGTGTTTCCCAGCCTCCTTTCATCGAGCATTTATTGAGCATATGCTATAGACAAGCACTGTACTGGAAAAGATCTTGGGCTGTAAACAGAAGCACTCGTGCTTTCTAGTCATTTAAACTAGGTGTATCTCAAGCCAGAGTAAGACTAGTAATGGATGTTATTTATTTAAGGCTATGTTCCAGGCCAAGGATAAGTACTTTTAATTGTATTGTTATATTCAGTATAACAGATAGATGCTTTTTCATTTTAAAAGTAGGGCACTAAGGCTTATGGAAAAGTTTTCATTGTCCGAGGTGTACAACTTCAAAATAAAGGTGGTAGAACTCCAGAACCCACATTTAACTTCCATATCATATTGATTAGAAGTATGGAATGTGCCCCCTGTTACATACATAACTAACTCTTTATTTGGTCACAGTGCTTCATATGGTAATCTTGGTCTGAATTAAGAGTTTTAAATAGAGGAGTATAAATTTTATAAATGAATCAATGAGAAAGTTTAATGAACTGTCTTCTAGTCTGTGATTAAAAATATTTTAGCAATTAGAAAATGAGAAATTTTAATATTGTATCTTGGTTTAACTGCTTTGATCAAACAGAAGTTGATCAATTCAGCTATAATTTAGCCTGTAAGTAGAGTACTATGACTTCTAAAGTTTTTAACACTTTTATCTTACTCTAATCTGTTACATTTCTAATATTTTATACTACTACAAACTTATGTTTTTCATAAGAAGTTCTAATATAAATCATATTCCTTGAATTTATTGTTTAGAAATTAAATGCTTTTAATGTTAATTTATCAAGTAGCATAGTATTGAAACGATTTTGACTTGTTATTTACATTATAGTTAACTCTTCCCAAACTCTTAAAATATATGACTAACTATTAAACCATTTTATGCCAAGAATTCTTCCAGGAGTGTTTATGCCAGTAGTGCCATGGTTAACCACAGCCATTGTAATAGCTGAAGTGAAAGCTTCTTGAGTTCATTTACTGTACTTGTTTTCCTTCGTGTTAGGTCAGGGAATGGGTTAATGTCATATATCTCTAAACATGTCCCTTAACTTAAGTCATCAGTGTTTTAAGATATTTTGAAAGTGTTCCTTTACTCAGATCCTTCTCCATCTGCTCATTTTACTTTATATTTTTGTGACTTTTAATCCTAAATCGTTTAAGGTAGTTTGCAAAAAATAAATCTGAGTTTGAAAAATCTAATTGTTGTTTAAAATCTAAGTGTTGTTTATTTTTACCTGTAGGTCTTGATATTTTGGAAGCTCCAAGAAAAAATTAGATTAGGAAAAGTTTGTTCTTATAAGTGGACATGGCTCAGATATCCAGCAAGAATGAATTTAAGCAGTGTTCATCTTCATGTCTCGAACAAACCAGAACAAAAGATGTGGGAAAAGAAGAAGCATTACAAATGGAAGCAGAGGCTTTAGCAAAATTGCAAAAGGACAGACAAGTGACTGATAATCAGAGAAGTTTTGAGTTGTCAACCAACACCAGACAAAAAGCACAAGTTTATAATAAACAAGATTATGATCTCATGGTGTTTCCTGAGTCAGATACCCAAAAAAGAGCAGTAGATATTGATGTAGAAAAGCTTACCCAAGCTGAACTTGAGAAACTATTGTTGGATGACAGTTTTGAGACTAGGAAAACACCAGTATTGCCAGTTACTCCTGTTCTTAGCCCTTCATTTTCAACACAGCTCTATCTTAGACCTACTCTTCAGAGAGGACAGTGGCCACCTGGATTATCTGCGCCTTCCACCTACACTTTACCTTCCTTTTACCAGTCAACATACAGTAGTAAACAGACAGCATTCCAAAATGGCTTGAATCCAAGGATGCCTACTTTTCCTCCTGCAGAACCTATATATTTAAGTATTCCAGGACAGTCTCCATATTTTTCATATCCTTTGACACATGTTGCACCCTTTCATCCACCAGGAAGCTTACCTATCTATCGTCCAACAGTCAATCCTGACATGGCAAAACTGTTTGACAAAATAGCTAGTACATCAGAGTTTTTAAAAAATGGAAAAGCAAGGACTGATTTGGAGATAACAAATTCAAAAACTGCAATCAGCAATCTACAGGTATCTCCAAAGTCTGAAGATATTAGTAAATTTGACTGGTTAGATTTGGATCCACTAAGCAAGCCTAAGATGGACAATGTGGAAGTGCTAGATCATACGGAAAATGAGAAAATTGCTCAAGGTTTGCCAATGGAAGATCCTTGGGATGCTGTTCTTCTTGAAGAGAGATCTTTAGCAAATTGTCACCATGAAAGAAAGGTGAATGGAAAATCTTTTTCTGGAGCAACTGTAACAAGAAGCCAGTCTTTAAATATTCGAACAACTCAATTTACAAAAGTCCAGGGCCAAATGTGTCAGGTATGGCCTTTTCCTTTTAATTTCTTAAACTTAGAACAAAGAATTCTTATTTGTGTGCATAATTTATTAGGTAAAAGAAACACTTTGGATTTTGAATTGTGTTTTCTTTGCTCTTATGTATCCTTGGAATTTTACATTGTGTGGTAAAGGACTAAATGTGTTTATATCAGTTAAAAATTGCTTGCTATAAAGACTATTTTTTCTAGGATTATAAATTTAAAAAGCTTCTAGTCAAGGATCTGTCACTGAGAGGCATTTAAGATAATTTTTATCAGTATGTCCTTTTTATGATATATAGTTCTTTCTCTTCCTTATCTCTTTAAATTTTTTAGGGGAAACAAGAAATTTTGGCTTTTAACCCATTAGAGGAATTCTCATGTGTATTGTTTTGTTGTTTTTAACCATACATGCTTGAACAAATGACCCTGAAAAGAAGGAAGAAAAGTCTTTTAGAGGATATTCCTTAAGTACCTATGTTGATAAACATGAGAAAACAGTAATTACTGCGTTTAAGGGTGGCTTGGGTACGTTATCTTCCCTCAGAAGAGAGACAGTAGGGTTTGGAATTTTCCTTTCCAGAAACAGTATATACCTTTATGTATTTGTATTTTTCTTAAAATATATGTGGTTTCTAAGTTTTTAAGCCTCATTCTCACTTTAATGTGAGTTATATAATTCAGTAAATTGGATCAGCATTTACCTACCTTTTAGGTATTGTGAATCAACTAGCTTTTAGGGAAAAAGAAGCAGCGAATTTTGCATGGTTTATGTTGAATTGATGACTTTAAAAACCATTTTGGATATCTGGGAGAGAAGGAAGAATGTATTAAGATTATGAAAAAGATAAGAATATTTTGGATGACATGATTAGAAAAGTCTCTACTATTGCAGTTTTCCATTTCAACTATAGTTTACTTTGGATGTACATCTTATTAAATTCTCTTACAACTTTTCAATATTGTTTCTAAATTTACTAACACAATATTTTAATACCTTTCAGTTTTAAAACTATGCTTATTACACATTTTAAATTGGAACCAAAGTATGTCGATTGTTTCAATAGTTTGTATCAGTGTTATCTCATTGTGACTTTTGTTTTTAGAAAATAGTAATCATTTCCTGAAGTATCTGAAGAGAAAATGGCAGCCTTTAAGCAAGATTCATCAAAAAAAAAAAAAAAATTAAGCTAGAAGTAGAATTGCTAGTATTTTAAGTTTAGGTTTTTGTAGAACCACCAAAACTTTTTTCTGTAATGGCTGTACCATTTTACATTCTACCTGTAGTTTTGGCTTCTTCATATCTTTTCTAGTACTTGTTATTTTCTAATTTTTTGTAATATAGCCTATCCTAATATGGAAAGTGATTATTTTCTCCCCTGGTCCTTTATATTCCTGCTATGAGTGAAACCATCTGGTATTTTTCCTTTTCTTTCTGGCTTATTTCAGTAAGCATAATCCCTTCTATCTCCATCTATGTTGTGTAGCAACATATAATTCTAATACCAAAAAGTGAAAAAGAACTCAATGTCCTTCAATTGATGAATGGATAAACAAAAGTGGTATGTCTGTTGGTGTTCTAAGAATGTGGTTATGGTCACAAAGACTTGTTAATGTACTAAAAGCCATTATATGTTTTTAAATGGTTAAAATGGCAAATATTATGCTGTCAGTTATTTTAAAAATTGGAAGGCACTGGTTCACTGGTCCACAGCAGGACAGGCCACTGCTGAATTCATACTTGGGTCAGTTTTCTAGTGGAGATCTCTCCCCAAATGTGGCATTCCTTTTTATTGGTTAAGCCTGAGAACATGATGCCAGGTATTTGACATCATGCACTCTAGCTAGGGATATCAGCTGATTATAGTAGTTGTTTGGGAAAGGCAACTATCTAGAACCTAAGAGATCTCAGAACTGTGGGATATTGTAGTCCCTTTTATCAGAGGAAAGGAAACCTCTTGCCTGGCAGTGGCATAAGTGTAGGTTCAGCCCTCCAAATGGTAGACAGTAAAGCTTCTGATTATCCAGAGTGAGCATCCAGTTACTTTCAAACAATTCTGCTCCTGCCTCGCATTTCTGTATGTACACATGTACTTATACATCTACAATGCGTGTGTAGTAGCTACAATGCATGGATTATCTTGAATTTAATATAAATATTTATAAAGGACTTTTTTTTTTGCATTATCTCTATATCTTACATTCTTACCTCCCAGCTTTGAAAAGTCATTTATCCCTTAAGAGAAACAGACTATTGTAAGAGATTACCATTCCAGGTGAACTGTGGTTTTCATCTTAACAAGTTGAGGCTTCTGATACACTGGAATTACTTACTGTCCAATGACCCAAGACTGGAACTGAGAACCTAAAGCTACATGCTTCTTATCTATGCTGTAAAACTTCATACAGCTCTATATTTGCTGAGACAGGAGAAAGTTCATGAGAAGCCTGTGAGACCAGATTAACTCACTATGTAATAATTGTATTGCAGTTAGTTATATGAATTCTGATACTGTAAAGATGTATCCTGAAAATTTTATGAATGAAGGTAGTAGATTATAGCTTTAATAAAACCAAGTAAGCTAGGGGCATAGTGCTTATAGGAGAAACAAGATGGCCGTGTGTTGATAATTGTTGAATCTATTGATGGATATATGAATGTTCACTATATTATTCTCTCTACTTTTACATATCTTTGAATGTTTCTACAATAAGATAATAAGTTAGAGAACTGCTTATCGGAAGAAAAGTTGGTATTCAAACTCATGGAACTCTGTATTCTCTCTCCTCCACCTTGTTTTTTAACTCTACTAATAGGACATGCTATGTAGGAAGATACTGTAAATGACAAACACTAGTAGGCTATCTTTTACAGGAGATATTTAAAGTAAACCAAATAATGAACTTTCAAAACTAAGTTGTATATTACAGCATCCTGCAGAATTTAGGCCTACAAAATCCTGATTTTGTGTGTGTTTGGAAATATGGGTGAGAGGAGAAAATAGAAGTGTGGAATTTGAGGGGAAGGAGAATTGTTTTTTTCAAAAAGTTTTGTAAGTGATTCCAATGTAGCTAACTTGTTGCCTCCTGATTAGTTGACCTTAAAGTTTCTTCATACTTCAGGAACCTATGAAGATGAGAAAATAACAAGACAAATAGAAAAATGTAAAGATAGAGTATTCTGGGAACAGCTTCTTTGCAACTTAAAACCTATAGCATAGATTCTCAGTGCTTTTAGCTTCCTTAGTTTAAACGGGGCACTTGTAGTTCAATTTGTGTCTTCTCTTTCTACCCTTTCCTTTGGTTGGGCCAGGGCTTCCCACGTTTCTCCCTTTTATTGTTTTCCTACATTTATTGTATCCTGCTCTTTTTTTTTTTTTTTTTTGGTAAAGATTTATTTATTTATGCACAGAACTGGGGTACAGACCAGAGGTTCAGGGGTGGTGAGAGGATTCATCAGAGACAGAGTGGGGAGCAGAACAAGCAGTCTGATGAAGTACACTGCTGAGGAGAGCAGCGGGCAGGTCAGGAGAGGTCTGCGCGCCATGTGGTCACCTCTGGGGCAGGCGGGGATCAAGCTCTTGCAGAAGTGGCTTTAGCTTCTTAGTGCTGTGCTTTAACCTGCTGCACCACCAGGGAGGGCCCTCCTGCTCAATTTTACTATTTGTCACAGTGGAATACTTAGGGTGCCTTCAGAAAGTGTCTTATAGAAATGAGGATAGGTAATATCCTAAAGATAGGCAGATCTGGGAAATAAAGTCACATGAGAGTTGCAGATAACTGCTAACTGCTTGGACTCCAGGAAGTAACTAGGCTTCTGGGTTAACATCAGGTTCTGATGTTCTAAAATATATAAGAAGGATCAAGGACATTAATTATGAGAAACATGAGTCAAAGCCAGGTAAGCAAAAATAATACAATCATTTGATAAAGTCAGTAATTTTACCCTGTGGCACAGTGTCTGACTGGAGGTGGCTTAGGCTACCTGCCAAGTGTTAAAAGAGGCTAACTGCAGCAGGACTTAGGAAGTATTTAGTTGTTTAATCATTCCATTTTACTCTGCTTTATTAAAACCCTGTCTAATACTTATGTTTGAGCACATTCTAAGAGAGGCAAGATAAATTTCTTGGAAAGAGAAGGCTACAGTATTCAGGATCTAGAAGCAGTGTTAAGACATTGGTGAAATGATTAAGAATTATTTTGTAGAGTTGGAGGATATTAATTGTAGAGTTAAATCACTGTTTAGATCTTGAGTTACTTCACCTGTAAGGTAAAGTTGGTTAGACTAGATGATTTTTGAGATTACTTTTTTTTTTTACTTTTTTTTTTGAAGACTTATTTATGCATACAGAACTGGGGTACAGGCCAGAGGTGCAGGGGTTGTGAGAGGATTCATCAGAGACTGAGTGGGGAGCAGGACAGGCAGATCAAGGAAGCACACTGCTGAGGGGAGCAGCTGGCTTCAGGAGAGGTCTTCCTTGCCATGTGGTCACCTCCCGGGGTGGGGATCAGGTTGGGATGAACTCATGCTGAAGTGGCTTGGGCTTCTTAGTGCTGTGTTTTAACCCGCGGCACCACCAGGGAGGGCCTTTTGAGATTACTTTTAAGAATAATATTTAAAGTTTGAAAAGTTGCCTTGTAATAGAGGCAACTTTTGTATTTGGGATGTAGTTTCTTAAGCCAGTTCAGTGAGCAGAATTCCTGAAAATTATAAACATTCTGGTCTACTAAATTTTTCATTGTATTAAATATATTACTTTGTCTAAGATTTTAATAGAGATAAATGGTAGCAAGAACTACACAGTAAAATACATTTTATAGAAAGCATAAGGTTAAACAAATCTTACTTTTTAAAATATTTTCTTCATTAACTGAAAAATTCTTTTTAGTGACATTTTAAAATCCTGAAAGTAGAACAGAGACCAATGGGGAAGAAATTGCCAAGGAGGCAGCTACTATAGTTAAATTTGAACAAAGGAACTTATAGATAGTCATTGACATCTGTTGGAGGTTTGGTTTGCCCTTGTGGCAAATACTATGGAAGGGATTTTTGTATTCAAAGAAAGCTTCTAGAAAGCTTCTTTTTATTAATACTAAAATTTCATCATTTTGTTTTTGTTCAAGATAAAAAGATTGATTTGATGTAGGCCAGAAGGGGATGGTAAACCAGCGCACTAGTTGTAGGCTGACTTTGGAAGTCTGTGGCACAAATATTGACATGGAGTTTTTAATTTTTCACAAACTGTTCATCTCTATTTAAAAACTTTTATATGAGATTCATGTTTTTGTTGGGAAATACGATTGCAATGCCTAGACTTTATAATTACTAGATACTTAAGTATTCATTTCCTGTAAGAATTTTTTGCTTTGTGGTCAAAACTCAGTAGGGTGTTTTTCTTCTGGCTCAGCAAGCTTACTTCCTGTTTCCTTCTAGTGTCTTTTGTTAATGGGAATCTAAATACTTTTGTTCAGTTTGTGATGTGTATGTGTGTTTCCAAAACCAGGGAACTATTTTCTGGCAATTAAAGTTGAAATCAGACTTAAAGTCAATAACTATAAATATAGCTACTTTAGCAGCTTTCAAAGATTTTAGTATTGATTATTTTATTGAAGTAGTTTTGCAAAGGTCTGTGGGTATTAAAAGTTAATTGTATTAACATTTAAACATTTATATATCCCCATTGGCAGAATGTCTATCATTAATTTAAAAGAAGGGGGAAAAAGAAATAAAATATGATTTCATTGTCTAGCTGAATGTTGGTAATCCACTCTTAGAATAACTTACTGAAGGCTCTTTGTAATTTTTCTTTTAATTACAAATAAGGAAGTAGTCATCTTTGTTCTCAGTAGTGACAGATAATACATGTTTAATAGACTTTAAGTGAGTTAATTACTACTCTGTGACACAAACATATGTACATGCATGTTAATTTTTCTACAACCTGACATATATACTCAGTAATTACAAGCAATTTTTTTATTATAGTAAAATATACATAACAGAATTTTCATCTTAACCATTTTAAGTGTATAGTTAGTGCTGTTAAATACATTCTCATGGTTGTATACCACCACCCATCCTGTAAAAAAACTAAACCTCTTAACTCCCCATTCTCTCTTTTTCTAGCCCCTAGCAACTACCATTATGCTTTCTGTCTTTATGATTTTTGACTAAAGATAACTTATATAAACAGAATCATAGGATATGTCTTTTTATGACTGACTTATTTTACTTGGCATAATGTATTCAAAGTTCATTCATCTTGTATAGCATATTGTAGAATTGCTTTCATTT
>NW_004567116.1:27497203-27515628 GCF_000260355.1 Condylura cristata
AGTGAAACCATCCGGTATTTTTCTTTCTCTTTCTGGCTTATCTCACTAAGCATGATCTTTTCCAGCTCCATCCAAGTTGCTGCAAAAGACATGTGGTTATCCTTTTTGGTTGCTGAGTAATATTCCATTGTATATATGTACCATAAATTGCCTTCATTTTTAAGGTTGAACAATATTCCATTGTATGTCTATACTATATTTTACTGGCTTTTCCATTCATTTGTTTATGGGCAGTTAGATTACTTCCAAGTTTTAGCTATTGTGAATGTGCTGCTGTGAACATACATGTACTAAGATCCTGCTTTCATTTCTTTGAAATATATACCCAGAAGTAGGAATTTCTGAATCATATGAAAAATTCTATGTTAATTTTGTGAGGAATCACCTGATTGCTTTCCGTAGCAGCTGTTCCATTTCACTTTCCTACCAAAGCTACACAAGGATTCCAGTTGCGCTGTGTCCTCCAACACTTCTTTTTAGTATTAGTCATCTTAATAGATGTGAGGTGGTATCTCATTGTAATTTAGATACTACTTCCAGTAATAATTAAAGAAAACTTATTTTATACAGTCAGGTATTAATGAAAATAACTGCTACTATTCTAAGGATATTATTGAAGAAATTGCATGATGCCTAACATATTTTAAGTATTTTATGATTTGTGGTGAGTTCACTGGTTATATATAAGTGAATTCTAACTTGTTTTCAGAAGGTAAAATGTTAAAAAAATTGAACCAGTGGTGACTGTCTTCTGAATTGTATCCAAAGTTCTGTGAAAATATAAAGTTCAATAAAATTTAATTATTGTCTTGAAGGAGCTGCTTTCACATTAGTCCAAATATAAAACAGGATGTAATGATCTGGTGTTTGGTTCAACTAAGTACTTAGAAATGCCTAGTGGGAAGAATTTTTTCATATTGAGTAATCATAAAAGGAATTGTAGATGAAGTAGCATTGTAGATGAATTGGGCCTTTAATAGATTTTTGATGCATGTTGTAAGGGCAGGTTAGGAAGAAGTCATTGCAGACAAACAGAAAAGTTGAGAGGCAGAATAGCTTGCTTCATTTATGCTTTATAGGAACAGGATATGATTCAAGTTAACCAGAACATAGAAGTTATTTGGTAAATTCTGGGAATTAGATTTGTGGTGTCAGTCTTGGCATGTCAAATCAGATGATTTGTTAGAAATACCAAATCCCATTTTTAGTGTTGTATGATCTATTTTGTCACAATGTGTGCTTCTGAAACAAATTCACTTATATAATTGGCATATATAATTGGGAAGTTTAACCGTTAGTTCAATCACTCTTTTCCAGCATATTAGCATCTTAAAGTAATTAATAACAAACTTTCTGACAATTAAAGAGACCACCTTAGTAATGTAAAAAGATTTTGAGGAAAATACTGAAAGTCTTGTAGAAGCGTTAGTTTATGGTGAAAATGGTGGCTAAATGAGTGACTTCCAGTGTTAGCTTTTGGTGAAGCAACATGTCCAAAGAAGTTTACAAGAAATTTCCCTTTGCATTAAGAACTTTTCTTTGCTGAAAAAGTCTACATTCTGATTTTAATTTTCAGTTTCATTGAAACTGGTTTTGACTAGAGGCAAATGTCCTCAATTCACATTTCAAATGAGGAAAGCAGGAACTTCAGGGTTTAAGGTTTCAAAAGATTGAAGACCACAGTAGTTGGGGCATATTTTTTGAGTGGAGATTTATTGCACCCTTATTTTGTAAGGATTTTCATCATTTCAATTAGGGCTTTGACTACACTATTAGGGCTTTTGACTACAGTTACACTGTAGTAATTTAAGTAGTTTGCCTTAACTATGATTTTCCCAATTCCTGATATTTTTAGTTTTGACTTTGTAGGACTCAAAATATTTTTACCCCAAATGTGCATATTACATTCTAGCAGAAGGGACTCTGCCATCTTTTAAAAGAAGGAAATTCATAAGAGAGTTAGTTTTTGTTTTGTCCCAACTTCTGTGACTGGCTGCAAGAAAGGAAGGAAGGAGGCAGAAAGGCCAAGCAAGCAGAGTTTATTGCTCCCGGACAGCAGCTGAAATGGAGCCCCTAGGGTGGGGTCCGCAGCTACTGCCATCTCAATAAGGGGGAAGGGTCTCTTATATAGATTCTAAACTCAGATTCCAAAGGGGGTGACTCATCATTATGTCCTTGATGTGAGGCCCAGTTCACTGTCACTTCAGCTAGTCTCATCCAGAATGCAAGGTCAGTTCATTACCACTTTATCAAGCTTGGATGCAAGGCTCAATTCTTTACCTCCCTAATTCAGTCCTTGTCAGTAAATCTTTGGTCACTCCCAACAGTTTTAAGTTTAATTTAATTGTTCTAAATTTTTAGTTTGATTTTTTTCTTTTTGACATTTTCTTGTGTGCTGTGGTCATTAAAACCAGTTACAACTCCTCAGATTTGTGTGTATATTCTCCTTCACTTAACTTTGACTAAGTTAAAAACAAAGCCCTAACACCTCTAAATGAACTGTGCTGTTTGGCTATGCTCCGGTGGTGAATTTATCTCCTTAAATGTTGCAAACAAATTTTGACCAGACATAAAGTTAAACTTTTTGAAGATATTTGTATGTGTTTATTAACATTTAAAAAATTACTAATTCCTAAAATTTATTCTCTTGTACATAAAGAACCAGCTGCTTTCTTGGAATATGAGGCCTAACGTGGATATATAAAACTCCTGCTTTATTAGAGCAGTCCAAAACAGGCTTGAGCTCCATATTCTTTTTTTCCCCTTGCCAAGTACAGTTGTGGGTTTTTTGTTTTTTGTTTTTTAAATATATAGTTGACATTTAGCAGTGTATTCATTTTAGCTGCAAAACAACATTATGATTTGATATAGTTATGTATTAAGAAATGACTACCAAAATAAATTTAGTTAATGCATTTCTTGTGATGAGAAATTTTTTACTGCTACCATATGTCACTATAGAGTTCAGTTTTTCAAGAGATTTTGGAAATATGAATTTCTAATGATCTGAGTTTGTGTGACAATTTTGTTTATTTAAAAAGTAATTTTACATAATTTTAAAGAAGATTTTATTTATTTTTTGTGTAGAAGAACTGGGGTGCAGGCTAGAGGTATGAGGGTGGGGGATGAGATGATTGACCAGGGAGGAGTGAAGAGCAGAAAACGTAGATCTACTGAAAAAGTTCTCCAATTTTGGGCCTCTGCAGTAAGTCTCAGCACTATCATCCTATCACCAGTGTGGCCTGATGGCCAGAGTTTGGTGCAGCAGACCTCCTGCCTTGCCCATTGCTCCCTTTAGCAGTGTAGTTCACTTTTTTCCCTCACCACCACACTATATCTATTCCTTTGTCCCTTTCTTCCTACTCCTTTAAACCTAAAAGTGTTTCTGGTTGTCCACTCATTTTTATAAGCAGTTTACTTTATCAAATCATCTGCTGTGCGACCCTCCCTGGTGGCACAATGAGTTAAAGTGCAGCACTGTAAGCTAACCACAGCCGTTTCAGTGTGAGTTCAATCCCTGGCCTGGAGGTGATCCACATTTCAAGGCAGACCTCTCCTGACCCGCCTGCTGCTCCCTTTAGCAGTGTACTTCCTTGATCTGCCTGTTCTGTTCTCCACTCTGTCTCTGGTGAATTCTCCCCTCCCTTGTACCTCTGGCCTATACCCCAGTTCTGTATACATAAATAAATAAATAAATCTTTAAAAAAAAATCTGCTGTGTAAATGTCCAGGATTTATCATTCCAACTTAATTTTGCATTTCACCTTTTTAATTTTTTTTTTAAGGAATTTTTTTTTTTAAGCATATAGACTAGGCTGCAGGCCAGAGGTACAGGGGCAGTGAGAGGATTCACCAGAGACAGAGTGGGGAGCAGAACAGGCAGACAGGTACACTGCTGAGGGGAGCAAAGGGTGGGGTCAGGAGAGGTCTGCTGCACCAAGGCCAGGGATCCTATTTGTACTGAAGCAGCTGAAGCCATTTTGCAGTGCTGCACTTTAACCTGTTATACCACTAGAGAGGGCCATCATTTTTAAAATTTTTATTACAATAATATTTCATAATATGAATATACATCTTGATCCAGTCATTTATGGATGGACATTTAGGCTGTTTTCATGTTCTTGCTGTTATAAATAGTGCTAGAGTAAACTTTACGTGGGGGGGGGAGGGCAGAGAGTTTTGATGGTTTCATGTTTTTTGATTAGATATCAAAGAGTGGGTTCCTAGATCACATAGTATTTCCATTTTTTTTTTATTTTATTTAAAAAAATAAAACCACATAACTTTCCATAATAGCTATGCAGGTTTGCATTCCTACCAATAGTAGTATAATAGGGGTTCTTTCTTTTGCATTCTCCCACTTCTTGCTGGGGGTCTTTTTAACATGTTCATTTCTCACAGTGATGAGAACGGTATCTCATTGTAGTTTTACCTGCAACTCTCTTACTGGAAGCTGTGATGGACATTTTTTCATATACCTATTCATCTGGATATTCTCTTTGGTGAATTGTTCATATCCTTTGTTGATGAGAACTTTTAAAATCTTCATTTTCTTAAATTGTAGGGATAGTGCTTTTGTTTAACTGTTTACTCTTTGTGAAGTGTTTATTTCAAAATATTTAAAATAGAAATATTTTTCTTACTGACCTGTGCAAAGTATAGCCTGTTTCTATTTTTGAGCAAGTAAAACTGTTGAACTTTAAAATAATACTTCATTAATTTTACTTTATAAAAATAGAAAGATAACTTAAGTGTTTATTATGATTTATTTTATCTCTGTGTGTGTGTGTGTGTGTGTGTATTTAAATGTGTTTATGCTGTGCTACTGTGTAGCATTTTGGGGAATCTATCACTTTTAAAATAAAAACACTTTTTGATTACAGAAAGACCCAAATGGGACCAGAAGTTTGCCAACTGGAAGTTCTCTTTTTCAAGAAGTTGAAGTACAGAATGAGGAGGTGGCAGCTTTTTGTGAATCCATTACAAAGTATGGAATTTTTCTTTATAAATTAAAGTTTATTTTTTAAATGCTTAATTTAAAAAACTAACTTGAAACCAGTTTAATGTTAATAATTCTCAACATTTAAAATTTTTATTTGTTTATTCTCTAGAGCTAAAATTTTGACAGTTAATTGGTACATTAACTTAAACTTAGTTTAGACTTCATCCTTACTCATTAGGTTTCTAACTACTTAGAAGAAAACACTGAAGTGAGAACATAGATGTTTTATATTTATTAACCACTAAAAATGTGGCTTACATGTAAGTTTTGGTGCAGTTTTTCTAAAATGTTCTCTCATTCTTAAATATAGCTAATAGTGTTTATAGAGGAGAAAGCGACTCACAGAAGTAACCTGCCAAAATTTACTTAAATAGTAATCCTTTGCCTCTGCTTCCCTGTGTTTTCTTGCCATTCTGTCACTGTATTAGTCAGGAATTCTTTTAGGAGTCCTAAAAATCCCTCTTAAACTAGCTTAAATCAAGGCAGGTTGTGTATTGGTTCACAAATCCACATAACAGGAAGTGAAAATTTGGGGCAGAACTCAGTGACAGATTGAGGAATTTTCATACTATAATTCATTTCTTCTCTCTTCAGACTCCTCCCTTTTCTTTCCCTTCCTTTTCTTGTACCCTTCCATGCATGCTGGGTTCATTTTCTTCTACTGCAGATTGTGCTTTCAGAGGTAGTTAATATGCCTGCTGATAATTAGGCTTCATATTCTAATGGTCTTGGTAGCAGAGTGAAAAAGAACCAATAGAAAAATTCTCAGAAGGAAAGAATGAAACTCTGTGAAGTAAGTGTGAAGCAACTAACATTGGAATTGAGATCTGTTACCAAAGGAAGGGAAAGTAGATCACTTCTGGGGGATTTATTCTGAATCTAGTGGTTTCTTTTCTAGTATGAACTGCCTTAATGCACAGTTTCAGATTCTCAGATCATTTTTGAATATATAAATCACTTTAATGTTAAGGGACTTACTAGTAGTTAAATAAAATTTTAGACTATTGGTTGATTCCTTAAAACTGGCTTCCTTTATGTTAGCTTGTAACCAATATTTGTGTGTGTGTATGTGTGTTGTTGTTGTTGTTTTTCAGAGTATCTTGGGGAAGGGGGAGATAGAAAAACATCAGTAAAGATGTGCCATTGTTTTACATTCTTGTTAATATTTTGATACAGGATTTGTCCCCTCAAGTGTGGTTTACAATTGCTCTTCCTGTTCCCCCATCTTACTCTACCTCTTCTCCTCCCTACCTTTTAAAGTACCTTTTTCTTCCCTGCAAATCCCTTTATGGATATTTTTTTTAATTCAGTTTTCAGCAGTTATTTATAATAGTATTTATAATACTATTTATAATAGTAGAGCAAGTTGTATGTATTAGGAATTATGTTTGTATGCTATTCTACCATTTTGTATGTGCGATTAGTGGCTTGGAAATAATCCCTTTCCTTAATGATTTAGAAATAATCTGTTACCAGCCCTCACTGGTGATGCGGTTTGGGACACAGCACTGCAAGCTAGCCATAGCTGCTTCAGTGCAAGTTCAATCCCCGGCCCCCAAGGTGATCCACATGGCTGGCAGACCTCTCCTGTCTCACCCAGTGCTCCCCTCAGCAGTGTGTTTTTTCAGTCTTCCTGTTCTGCTCCCCACTCTGTCTCTAGTGAATCCTCTCAATGCCCCTGCACCTCTGACCTGTATCCCAGTTCTGTATACACAAATACATGAATCTTTAAAAAAAAAAAAAAAAAAAGCACAATATCATTTGGGGGAAAAAAAATCAGCTATCTTTCTCTAGTTCTTTAGTTTATTACCCACAGAAGCACCCTGTACTTCCTCTTAGACTGTTGAATGACTGCTAGATTTAGCTTTGCAAATTGAGAAATTATACTGCCTTTCCTCCTCTCCCCCACCACATTGGAATCTTAAAGTATTTATACAAACTCTGCATCTAATTTGAAATGATTATTTACACACATATACACACACGGAATAGCTTATGTTTTATGAAACCCAAGTGAGTAAGAGATAATTAATTTTGTGATTTTATCTTCAGTAGTAAAATATGACTGCTGCAGGTATTTTATCAGAGCAGTAGGAGGTAGAGGTGTTTTTGAAGCTATATTCTAAGAACGTCTATGACCAGGATCTATTACATCTATTACTCTATGACCAGGATCAGAAAATGTCTCGTGAAGAAATTAATGACTTTTTTTCAATATGCATATTTCTGTAGTAGATTTTTAAAGCAAATATTTATACTCCTAAGGAACCAATTCTTTACTTTTTGAAATCATCCAAAATTTTTATTTTATTATGTATTATTAAATTATTTAAACCTTTTGATTCATCTATGACATTAGTGTCAGACAGTGAGGCTGATAATTATATACTGTCCAGATGACTGTAAGACTGAGAATTTAGTGCAAGTTCAAGGTCTTGTTTTGGTATTCTCTTTTCTTTCTTTCTTTCTTTCTTTCTTTCTTTCTTTCTTTCTTTCTTTCTTTCTTTCTTTCTTTCTTTCTTTCTTTCTTTCTTTCTTTCTTTCTTGTTTTTTTTTTTGTTTGTTTGTTTTTCTTCTGTGAAATTAGGCAGTTTGGACTAGTGATTCCAAGAGGTCTTTTTCACTTCAAGTTTTATAATACTTTTATTATAGAACTTTTATTTCAGTATGTTTATTAATACTGCTTTTCCCTGGTCTTTATTATTTATTCCTTCCCTTCACGTTTACTGTAATTGATAAAGCTTGCTACTAGTTACAGGTCCCCCAAAAAAGGTCTTATAGGAATGAATGCTTGATACCAATGGGCGTTTTTGCTATTTCATTAGTAGTCTCCTAGGATAAGAGTAGAAGCTTTACCTCATTCTGTCATTCAGTAATCTTAATATATGGCTTAGAGTTGATACTTTTACAAAAGTATGTTGACTCCCTGTATGTTTTCAAGGATTCCATCTTTGTAGTTAGTAAATTTTATTCTAAACAATGCTGTCTCTATTCTTTCCCATAAAGTAGAATTAATTCAGTTTAAACCTTTTAAAATTCATTTTCTTCTCTTCCCCTGTCCTAATTTTGCATGCTTTGCTAATGTCCACACCTAACATTAGCTTGATTGAGCATATTAAGAAAATAAAACAAAGAATTTTAGTGTATGTATAGAGATGTTAAATTCCCTGAACTTGTATAACCACATTAAACAGATACAACTGTTTCTATGGTGGTGATAAGGAAATTTTGGAAAAATTAAAAATATACTATTTTTAGGCAGTTATTTAAGAATATCAAGCAGCATTGTGTGGCAGACAGTATCCATAAAACACCTTACTTGGTCAGTTTAAAGTAAATAATTTACTCATTAGAGCAGTTAATCTATTTACTGACTTAATTTGTTTTGTATGTTTAAAATTTTAGTTGTAAACAAGTTCAATTCTCCCCCAACTCTTAAGGAATCTGTTACCATCTTAGTCTTTCCCAATTTTTAGAAACTAGAAACATCTAAGAATAGAAGAAATTAATCACTTTTACAGAAAAACAAATTACTGTATTTTTCTGGAATAAGTGTCTTCCAGTGTGTAGAGCAGAAACAAATTCCTCATTAAATTTTTTTTATTATGGTCAAAAAATAATAACTTTTGTTATGTTATTAAACATTTTTATACATGCAGATCTATAATGGTACATTTACTTTGGTGTGTAAAAGAGAAAAATGATTTTAAGAAAATGAAGAGGTTTCCCCCAAGATCAGATTCATTGAATGCAATTTTTGTCAAATAGGTTCATGAATACCATGAATACCTTCTTACAATTCTTCTCATTCCCTAGATTTTACAAAGCACTTTGAGAAAACAAAGGACTCCTAGTACTCTAAGGAGTCATTTGTATTTTGTTTTTATTCTGTTGTTGAAT
The DNA here is from genome assembly GCF_000260355.1 of Condylura cristata. Lineage (NCBI taxonomy): Eukaryota > Metazoa > Chordata > Mammalia > Eulipotyphla > Talpidae > Condylura > Condylura cristata. The sequence continues at coordinate 27,506,105 of NW_004567116.1, forward strand.
TCTAAGAGGCAAAAACAATGTTGATAGGAAAAAAGAACTTGCCAGAAAAAGATTTTTTAAAAAACAATATACTTGTTATTCCTATGGCAGTTACATTACTTCTGTTATCAATGACTCATTAAAAACAAACTATTTTGTGTAATTGTATTGTGTTGCAAAAGAGTCATTGGAACCTCATTTAATATTTTGTATATAGTGTGCCTCTTAGTTAATGTTGAATGTTACCAAAGGTATCCTGGCAGTGCTTAATCTCTTCCCTTGGATTCCTTTTATTTAAAATCATGGTACTTGGCATTTTGACAAGGTTCATTCATTGCATTCTCATGAGCTGCTCTAGAATTGGACAAAAACATAAAGTTGAATGGCTGTAAGTATGCACAACCCTGTTCAGGGCTCTGAAATGCAGCTTAAAAAATTTTTTTTAAACTTCTTTCTTATGAACAGATTGAAGACCAACTTTCCATATACCAGTCACTGCACAAATCCAGGCTATTTGTTAAGTCCAGTCATACTGCAAAGAAACATCTGTGGAGAAAATGCCAGTGTGAAGGTCTCTATCGAAATTGAAGGATTTCAACTACCAGTTACTTTTACATGTGATGGTAGGTTTGTAGTTCCCCAACTCTTGTTTTGCTCTCACTAGGGAGAAAATATATTAATTGTTAGTTTTCTCCTATCAGAGATAACCAACTCTTAAGTATGCTTAAAAAAAATGTTTTTGTGTGTGTGGCAAAATACTTAACATTCTTCAGTTAGCCTTTTCCAAAAAACTTCTTCCTGTGGATAATTTTTCTGGTTAAGACCAGTGGAAAAGCAGTTTATCTTTATGACTACTTATTTCTCTAAGCAGTGCTGTGTAACTTTGGTTAATTAGTGATTCTTGGCGAAGACCCTAAAGCATTAGATAGAAAGACTCATTATATTCAGTGTTTTACTTTCCTTTAATGGCAAGAAGGTGGTTGTTTACAACCACCTTCACTGAAATTGAAATTCCAACCCCATCTAAGATGAAGAAAGTTTTCCTTTGGTTCTAGCTCTTTCTTCCAAACTTGATGTGGGTGTCTTTTCAAGAGACATTATCTTAAAAGATTGTAGGAAACTTTTTGTTTTAAAAATGTTGTATTTTTTCAATTACTGCTCTTCATAATGTATATTATTTTAATGGGACTCTAGCGATTTAATAAGATCCTAATTTTCTGCCTTACTTTGACCTAAAGATTACTCAATTTTTTTCATGTAATGATTATGACTAGAAATATGTCTAAAATTTAGAGACTCTTTTTGTGGTTTTGCACTCCTTTTTTATTTTTTTACATCATTCTTCATTTTGTGTACTTTTTCATCTCAGTTGTAATCCCTGTGGACTTCCACCAGTTCACCTGTGTGCCATCACCATGGTCCAGTGCACTCTTCTCACCCCAGTTCTGATCCCATTCCCCTTTCCGTCCCCATGACATGTCTCTAGTTTATAGTTGTTCATTGTTTTCATTTTTACTCTGTTACATTTGTTTCTCTCCCCTCCCCTCCACCTCTCACCCTAATGCTCCTGCTATGAGTGAAACCAGCCAGTATTTTTCTTTTCCTTTCTGGCTTATTCACTAAGCATGATTCCTTCCAGTTTCATCCATGTTGTTGCAAAAGGCATGAGTTTGTCTTTTTTGATTGCTGGGTAATATTCCATTGCATATATGTACCACATCTTTTTAATCCAGTCATCTATTTTTTTTGGCATTTAGCATTTGCTTGATTCCACATCTTCCCTATTATAAATACAGCAGCAGTAAACATGGGGGTGCAGGTATCCTTTGAATCAGTGTTTTTGTGTCCTCTGGGTAGATACCTAGGAGTGGGATTGCTGGGTCATATGGAAGCTCCATGTTTAGCATTTTGAGAAACCTCCAAACAGCTTTCCATAGTGGTTATACAGCTTGCACTCCTACCAGCAGTGTAGGAAAGTTCCTTTTTCTCCACATCCTCGCCAACATTTGTTGTTGCTAGTTATTTTAATGTGTGCCATTCGCACTGGTATAGATGGTTTCTAATTGTGGTTTTAATTTGCGTGTCCCTTATTACAAGTGATGTTGAACATTTTTTCATATGCCTGATGGCCATCTTCTGCCTTCATTGATAATTTTTAAATACTGATTACATGTTGAAATGATAGTTTAAATATATTGGTTAAATAAAACATTAAAATTGGCTTATTTTTTAAATTAAATTAAGAAAATTTTAAATAACATGTGACCTACATTTGTGACTTGTATTATATTTCTGTTGTTCAGTGCTATCTTAGATTACAAGAAATACAAACTGAATAAATGTGTAGTAACAGTAAAGGGAGAAAAATGAAAATGATGACTAACTCTTTTACAGTGAGTTCGACTGTAGAAATCATTATAATGCAAGCCCTTTGCTGGGTACATGATGACTTGAACCAAGTAAATGTTGGCAGCTATGTTCTGAAAGTTTGTGGTCAAGAGGAAGTACTACAGAAGTAAGTTTATTCTTTAACTACTGAGCATCTTTGTACATTTCACTTTTTATGATTCAAGGTAGAAAAATTGTAAATTAAATTTATAATCCAAAAGTACATTAGGTCCTTTTGAATAGCTTCATTGAATCAATAAACTTATACTGAGATATTTAAGATGGGATGGTTTAGACAGTGGAGCAGTTTAAGAGATAATTAGCATGTGGTATTACCCTTAAAGTTGTTGTCTTAATAGGAAGAGTAGGGGATAATATGATCGTAAGTGATTTGTGTTTTCTTTCTAAAAAGAGTCCATAGTTTTATCATTATAGATATAATGGTAGCATGATTATACATAATAGTAAGCTATGATTTTGTTCAGTTGCCTAAAATAATCATCGTAAAATTTTTCATTAGCCAAGTGATTTATTCTAACATTTAGTCTAGTGTTTTACACATTTTATTCTCTGAAGCAACTAGAAATGCAGTGTCCCTGTTTTTCTTACTTCCTTCTCTTTTATCTTCTTTCTTTTCATTGTTATGTAGAAGTTATCTTCCATTTTAAGTGCTCAAAATAGCTTAAAATAGATCTTCGGAATTTACCATTCATTCTCTTTAATTTCTGTTGTAGACAATTTACATTACACTGTTATCTATGTAATTTCTAGTTTGAGTAGAATAACACTGATGAATAATTAATATATTTTGACAGTAACCATTGCCTTGGAAGTCATGAACATATTCAAAACTGTCGAAAATGGGACACAGATATTAAACTACAACTCTTAACTGTCAGTGCAATGTGCCAAAATCTGGCCCGAACAGTAAGTGCACACCTTATAAATAAATTGCATTTGGTTGAATCTGAATGATTCTGCTAATTAACCACCTTGCAATTTATTCATTCTTTTTATATTTCTGGGCTGGTCTGGGAATGATAAACTCTTTTTCTTCAGTAGAAGTTTCAGCTGATGGGGGACAATTTTTTTTTTAAGATTTATTTCTTTATACAGAACTGGGGTACAGGCCAGAGGTGCAGGGGGTGGTGAGAGGATTAACCAAAGACAGAGTGGGGAGCAGAACATGCCGACTGACAAGTACACTGCTGAGGAGAGCAGGAGCAGCGGGCAGGTCAGGAAAGGTCTGCCCTGCCATGTGGATCCCTCTGGGGCAGGCAGGGATCAAACTCATGCAGAAGTGGCTTTAGCTTCTTAGTGCTGTGCTTTAACCCCCTGCACCACCAAGGAGGGCCCTGGGGGACAATTTTAATTATGAAAGGTTAGCAAGCATAGAGCTGGAAGAGGCATACTAGAAAATCAAAGTGGGGGGGTCCTCTTTGGTGTCACAACAGGTTAAAGTGGAACACGACAAAGCTAAACACAGCCTCTTCAGTTCAGCCTCTTCAGTTCAAGTTCAAACCTTGACCCTGCAGGTGACCCACATGGTGCAGCAGACCTATCATGTCTCACCCACTGCTCCCCTCAACAGTGTACTTCGTTGATCTGCCTTTTCTGCTTCCTACTCTGCTGCTGGTGAATCCTCTCACTGACCCTACTCCTCTGGCCTGTACCCCAGTTCTGTATGCATAGATAGATAGATAATCAAAGTAGGGTCCTCCCTGGTGGTACAAGTGGTTAAGTTTTAGCACTATGAGACTATTGGCAGTCACTGCAGCATGGTCAACCCCCTGCCAGGGAACTAATCCACAAAGTGCAGCAGACCGGTCCTGCCTTGCCTGCTGCTCTGCTCAGCAGTATATTTCATTAGATCTGCCTATTCTGCTCCCCACTCTGTCTCTGGTGAATCCTCTTATCCCCCTGCACCTCTGGCCTGCACCCCAGTTCTTATATGCATAAATCAATAAATCTTTTTTAAAAGAAAATCAAAGTGGAGAAGTTAAAAAGTTGATTTGTATAGTTTTGTGCAGGAGTGAAAACACAGGGAATGTATTTCAAAGAAATGAGGAAAAAGGGAAAAGTTTGTAGTTTTTTCCCAAAAACTAAGTTTTTAAGAAAAAAGATCTATATTGACCTTACACCAAGTTGAGAAAAATACATTATTTTTCACCAAATGGAAACTAATTCTCTTTTAAACGTTTAACCAAAATGGATTTAAGTAAAATAGAATGAAGGAAAATTAAGCCATTGTATTTACTAACTTGGATAAAGAGACTTACTCTTCATTTGGTAGAATTTTATATAGAAAAATAGCAATCATTTCTACTTTACTTTCTTCAAGTTTTGCCTCTGTATTATTTCATTTGGGTGGAAACTGCTTCACAAAATTCAGTACATTTTAGCAATCATTGATGATTTTCTCAGCTTCTTAGGAAATAATGTTTTTGAGTATATTTACATATAAAGAGTTATCATAAAAGAGATCAGTACATTTTATGTTGGGTGTAAGAAGAAACTTGATTATTAATAGGGAAAAAAATAATGCAAAAATTCAGATGATCGCTTCGCCATCTGGCCCATACCCCTCCTTTATCTGGCTGTCAGCCATTTTTAAAAGTGTTTTTAGCTCTCTGCTATATTTAAAACAGAAGTGGTTTTTGCTTTGCTGCTATTTTTATGTCAAAAATCAAACTTTAAGCATTTATATTTTTCTACTTTGAAACCAATTTTTTATAAATAATGATTTACTTTTTAATCTATTATATTCATTTTGATACGATTTTATCATTCCTACTGAGAAAATCACTTTAGTTTCAATAAATTTATTACAAACTTAACTATATTAAAGTTGACAATACAAAGAACAAAAAGTGGATTCAATTTTTTTGGTAAACATATGTTTCTGTTTGGTTAGGCAGAAGATGATGAAACACCTGTGGATTTAAGCAAACACCTCCATCAAATAGAAAAACCTTATAAAGAAGTCATGACAAGGTATTGCATCTAAAGCAGTCATTATAGGTTTTTCAAACATTTCTCTTGTATGTAAATACATTTATTTTGGTGATAAAAAAATCATATTTGTATGTCCTATCGTTTAGCTGCTTTAACTGTTCTTTTATTCAGACACCCTATTGAAGAACTTTTGGATTCTTATCACAACCAGGTGGAACTAGCCCTTCAAAGTGATGTAAGTCTTAATTTACATTTTGACATGAGCACTTAAAGAGTCTCGTATCTATTCCTTTTTAAATGTTCTTGATGTTAGATTAAATATTTTGGTAATATTTAAATTAGATTCTTTTTATATGCATACTGTTGATGCTTGATGACTTCTCGTGACCCGGTTCTATAATAACAAAAACTCTCAATAATGTTTAAACCACATGTTTATTCTTCAGCTTTATTACTAAACAGAATCTTCAGTTGAATTTAAAAAGCACTGAGTGCTTACTATATGCTAGATGCTAAAGTTAGGAAATTAAATAACCTAGTTCCTGCCTACCAAGAAATTAAAATGAGTGATGGGGGATTGTAAGCATTTCAATATAATATTGTAAATGTAGCAGAGGTGTGCATTGAGGTTGGGAGATCAAAAAGGGTACTTCTAACCTAAGGGTTCAAGGAAGGCCTTTTAATAAGGTTGTTACCTGAGTGATGTGTGTTAAATAATGAGTTAGTCATAAAAAAGTTAGGAAGGGAATGCAAAATAAAGCACCCAGTTGTGCTATATAAATGGAAGTATGTAGGCACTTCTTTAATAGAATACAAAATGTGAAGACTGAGCGATAAATATTAGAGAGATTCAAGTATGAATTACCACCTTTAATTCATGTTAAGGATTTTTATTTCAGGTCAGGGGGCTGTGTCCAGTCTACTTTCTATTTTATTTTCTTACATCATTCTTCATTTTGTGCATTTTTTCATCTCAGTTGTAATCCCTATGAGTCTTCCACCACCAATTCACCTGTGTGTCATCACCGTAGTGCAGTGCACTCTTCCCACACTGGTTCTGATCCCATTCCCCTTCCACCCCCATAAAATGCCTCTGGTTTATAGCAGTTTATTGCTTCCATTTTTGCTCTATTACATTTGTTTCTCTCCCTTCTCCACCCTCCTAGCCTTTTAACTCTTGCTATGAGTGAAGCCATCCAGTATTTTTCTTTTTCTTTCTGATTCCTAATTTTTTTTTAAAGATTTATTGATTTGTACATACAGAACTGGGGTACAGGCCAGAGGTGCAGGGGTGGTGAGAGGATTCACCAGAGGAAGAGTGGGGAGCAGAAGAGGCGGATCAGAGGAAGTGCACTGCTGAGGGGAGCAGTGGGCAGGTCAGGAGAGGTCTGCCTCACCGTGTGGATCACCTCCAGGGCAGGCAGGGATCGAACTCATGCATGGGGAAGTGGCATTAGCTTCTTAGTGCTGTGCTGTAACCTGCTGCGCCACCAGGGAGGACCCTGGTTCCTAATTTTTAAAAAATAGTTGGAACACAGTCATGCCCACAGTCATGTTTATATACTGTCTGTTACTATATTTATGCTCTAACATTGAAGTTGAGTTGTTGAGGCATAAAGATAATATATGGACTGAAAAGCGTAAGCTACTTAACTATTGGATATTTTACTAGAAAAGTTTGCAGGAGTAGTTTTAGCTGAGGATAGGGAGTAAGATGAGGTGTATGACTTGTTTTGTCCTTTACTCTTGAAGTTACTCTGGCCATACTGTGAAAGTTACATTTATTGCTGGCAAAATTGATTTCAGGGATACTTTTTTAAAAGATTTATTTATGCATACAGAACTGGGGTACAGGACAGAGGTGCAGGGACAGTGAGAGGATTTACCAGAGACAGAGTGGGGAGCAGAACAGGCCAACTGATGAAGTACACTGCTGACGGGAGCAGTGGGCCAGTCAGGAGAGGTCTGCTGTGCCATGTGGGTTACCTCCAGGGCGGGGATTGAACTCATGCGGAAATGGCTTTAGCTTCTTAGTGCTATGCCTTAACCCGCTGCTCCACCAGGGAGGGCCTCTCAGGGATACTTCTTAAAAAAATTCTTTTTTATGATGAGCCAAGTGAAAGATAATGAGTATAGTGATGATGAAAAGGAGGAAGTTGATTGGTGAAATTTTGATAGGTAATGCGTTATAAAAGAAGAAATAGTATAGGGTGACTTTCAGTACAAGTGACCACTTGTACATTATCAGCATATATAGTTTTGTACAATAAATGTTCACTGAGTATCTCATTTTGAATTCCTGTTAACAGCTGCTGAGAATATAATAGTTGAATAATCCTGCCTCTTTAGTTTATTTTCTAGTTAAGGATAGGCAATAATATAAAATAGCAGAAGTTTATTAGTTGGTAAATGCTATAGGTAAAAATCAAAGAAGGTAATATTTCAGTTTCAGGCTTCATTGAGATGAATTTGAACAGGAAGTAGAGGAAGAAAGAAGCTATCTTGTCTAGATAGGGCAGTATTGTGCCTGGTAATTAAAGATCTGTTATGTTTTTGTTACTGAAATAAGGTTAGGAGGGGGCAAGAATAGAAACAGAAATAGGAAGATGTTTTCCTAGTCATGGGAGACATGATGACGACTTGAACTAGAGTGATTGTAGTAGAAGCTGTGATAAGGGGATGAAGTCTGTGTTATGTTTTGAAGGCAATACAAGATGATTTACAGGTAGATTGATTGGATATTGAACATGTAAGAGAGAACGAAGTTAACATAACTCTCAAGATATTCCACGTGAGTATCTAGAAATTTGGAGTTGCCTTTTGAGTAATGCTTGGGGAAAGGAAGAGGTTTGAAAGGAACTCGGTTTTAGACATTATGTTTAAGATGACATTCATTTGAATAATGATGCTAAGTCTGAAACTTAATGAAAGAGGACTAGGCTGGAGAAAATAGACTTGAACATCATTAGAATATATATAATGTTATTTTGCAGATCATCATGAAAATAATTGTAGGTAGGGAGAAAAAGAGTTGAAATTAAGATAGGAGTACACTGCCTATATTAGTATAATATTGCCCATATTAAGATAAATGAAAAAGCCCACATTATCCTGTAGCAACCTTCCTACATCTCTATTCTTTTTGCAACAAAACTCCTGAAAATAAGTCTTTTTTCTACTTCTGCTTCCTCTCCTCCCGTTCTTTTATGAACATGTTCCAATCAGGCTTTCATTCTCAACACTTCTTAGAAACTTTACATTTTAAATCATGAAGGACTTCCATATTTAGTTCCAGTAGTAAGTTCTTAATCTTTATTTTTCTTAGCTTTTCTGCTTTATTTGGTGGAATTAAAATTTTCTCCCTTTTGAAATACTTAACTTGGCCTTGGGGATATCACCTTCTTGCTTCTTCTTTGTCTCTTCTTTGAAGAGGGAATTGCCATCATGGCAGAATATATAGATTGCCTGTGGTAAAGAAACTCACCAGGGTTATCAGATTGGGGGAATTTGAATTGATGGTATAGCTGGAGCTGGTCTTGAAAAACTGGGTTTTCAGGGTCCTCCCTGGTGGCACAGCGGGTTAAAGCACAGCACTACGAAGAGATCTGCAACCACTGCAGCTTGAATTCAATCCCTGGCCAGGGAGGTGAACCACATGGTGTGACAGACCTCTCCTGTCCCGCCTGCTGCTCCCCTCAGCAGTGTATTTCAGTTAGTCCATTTGTTCTGTTCTCCACTTTCATCTCTAGTGACAAAAGTGAACTGGGGTACATCTGGCCTGTACTCCAGTTCTTGAATACATAAATAAATAAGTCTTTTTAAAGAAATAATAAATGGGAAACTGGACTCCTGATGAGAATTGTCTTCATGCTATTCTTGCCTTTGACTGTCCTTTTAGTGCCCTCAATTGACAAAACCTAACATTATGCCATCTGGAAAAGGAGGAGTGTTGATAGGTTAGTATCACAAAGTAGAGCAATTAAGGGTGGGTAGACAATAATAACTGGCCTGTAAAGAGTGGTGAAGAATGATATAGGAGAATGGTATAACGAAAATGGAAAGTTTTTTTGCTTAAAGGTACAAATAAATTAAAAATAAGTAAATGAAGGGCCCTCCCTGGTGGCGCAGCGGGTTAAAGCACAGCACTGAGAAGCTAAAGCCACTTCCGCATGAGTTCGATCCCCGCCTGCCCCGGAGGTGAC
>NW_004567116.1:27515818-27516371 GCF_000260355.1 Condylura cristata
AAAATAAGTAAATGAAAACGGGGAGCTAAAAACATACCGTCAGTCCATGAGGACTGAAGGATAATTTAGTATTTGAGAAAATAAGGTGGTTCCATTTAAACATTAAAGTAAAGGGAACATTCAGTTTATGGTACCCTACTCTCAAGAGTGGAAAAGTTTAAATTTTTAAGCTATGGTACAGTTCTTAGTTTCAACCCATTCTAACTGTGCTTGGCATATAAATTAGCATAAATGTTTGATGAATTAATTCATTATATAGGATTTTTTAAAATGAGATATGATTTGAACAGCAAGGGTAGAGGAGGAGCTTTAAATTATCAGATAAATGATTTTATGCTTATTTGCACATACATACTTGTGTGTGATTCACTTGTGGTGAATCCAATTGTTGAATAGTACAGAGGGATTATCCTCAAGGAAGTTTTTTCATCAGACAAAACTGAAGTCATGGGTGTATAGATGTTTATAATACATACAGTTTGAGTCATTTGCCTAGTATTATTAATATGTCATCAACTTCTGAATAACTTGGTTTTTGGTAACAATTTTTTTT
>NW_004567116.1:27516676-27518964 GCF_000260355.1 Condylura cristata
AAGACAACTCCTTTTTTTATGATTTAACAATTTGTTAGTAATTTATTGCTGCTATTTCTGATTCTACTCTGAAATTAAAGGTTTTTCATATGAATAATTGTGTCAGGTAAAGTGAAAATTAGCCAGGCCTATTCTTTCCTTCTTCAAAGTAAACTATATAATTTGAAAAGCTATCTTGTTTTTTTTTCTTTTTCACCAGCAAAGAGGAAAGGATATTTGTTCTTAGACATAGTTAAAAGTTCTGTTTTTTGTCTTCATCTATGAAATGATCCTTTAAATTCCACATACTTATATTTATTTTACTTCTTATTTTTTAAAGAACCAGCACCGAGCAATAGATCAAGTAATTAAAGCTGTACGAAAAATCTGTAGTGCTTTAGATGGTGTAGAGACCCTTGCCATTACTGAATCAGTAAAGAAACTAAAGAGAGAAGTTAATCTTCCAAGAAGTAAAAGTGCTGATGTGAGTATTTTTTAGAAATTAGCATTTTACTATATGCAAATATGTGCTTATATGATCACCCATTACTTAAGCTGGAAGATTTTTATTTCTCTTGGATAAAATAATTATTTTAACTGTAGCTTTTAATTTTGATTTGGTTTTTGGTCACTTACTTGGCTAGGTGGGGGGGATCCCCAAAGAGAGTGAACTTCTTTGGGAGAGTTAAATAAATGTATGCCAAACTGTGGACCTTTTGTGTATAGAGGAAGAACTCTAGTATAAATGAGTTGGAGGTTTTAAAGTAGTTATTAAGTTCTTTCTTGATATTATACTGTTGTTTTTAGTAAAAATTCGCCCCATGGTATTTCCAGGGGGTTTAATTAGTTCTGTTTATAGGGTGTTCATAACTCTAATTGGAAAGATGAGAGAAGGTGAATCATAACATATGATAAATTTGAAGAAAGGAAAAATTATGTTGATATCATGACCCTCAACAGATACTTAATCTTCTCACAAAGATCCTATCCGTGTGGATTCAGAAATTTGGATCTGTCTCTTGTTTATTTCTTTTTATGTGCTTGTTTCTAGAAATTAGAACATTTCCATGAAATCACTTGAACATTATTGACTATAATGGTCCTAATGTTTGTTGTCTGAGGCTGTATTTATTATACTCTTGCCAGATAAAGTAGTAAGCAGAGAATAAGAGGAGAGCTTAATTTAAACAAATTATGAGAACTTTTTTGGTCATGAAATGATAATACTCTGTTTCTTTACGAATATTCTGATGCTAACAGTAGAAAACTAAGGGAAACAAAATACTGTGTTCATTTATTCATTACTTTGGGGTTTCAGATCTTAATTCATAAATTGTCCAAATGGGACAACTTGTTTAGTTTCTATGAATTGCAGATATTTTCAATTACTTTGATTTTCTTGACTCTAAAATTCATCTGCTTATTTGGTTAGGAGTTTTCAGTTTCTGCATTCTTTTTTGTTTCATTACTTCTGCAGACACTTATGGGGAGCTTTCTCTTGTGAAGGCTTTTTTTGATAAAATATTTGATTTAATGCATTAAGTAAAGGTAAACATATTTCACAAACAGCTTTCTAACTAATTTATATGACTATATGCAGGTGACTTCACTGTCTGGAGGAGACACTGGCAGGTGTTCATCTAGGGGTATGTCCTTAACTTATTTAAATTTTAGCAATAAAATGCTTTATCAGAATATTATATTAACAGTTTCTTTAAATCTAGGCTCACTGAATCCTGAAAATCCTGTTCACGTAAGCATGGATCAGTTAACTGCAGCAATTTATGATCTTCTTAGACTCCATGCAAATTCTGGTAGGAATTCTGCAACCTGTGCCCAAAGTAACAGGAACATCAAGGAAGCATGGACCACAACAGAACAGCTCCAGTTTACCATTTTTGCTGCACATGGAATTTCAAGTAACTGGGTATCAACGTAAGTAACTGATTAAGAGAAAATCATACAGCATTACCAAGAATTATTGTAATATGATTAAAAGAAAATCATACAGCTTTACCAGGAATTATTGTAATCTTGTAAATGGCCAGCATCCATGCTTATCTTGGGTTTAAATGGATAATACAAGAGTCAATCCAATACCATTAGTGTTTTCATAAAAATGTTAGCTGTTCAGGCCTCCCTGGTAGTGCAAGAGGTAAGTCTCAGCACCATGAAAGCTGTTGGCGGCCACCATAGCACTAGTTCCATCCCCAGCCAGGGAGCTGACCCACATGGTGCAGCAGATCTCTCTTGTCTTTCACACTTCTCCCCTCAGCAGTGTGTTTAAGTCAGTCTCGATATTCTGCTCC
>NW_004567116.1:27519744-27547320 GCF_000260355.1 Condylura cristata
TAAAATGAGGTAAAACCAACTGAAAAAATACTGCACATAGTATATTCTGCTTAAATTGAACTTTATATTAAGTAAATGAATACACAAACAAATTAAATTTATGTAATGACTTGAAAGTAGCATATCATTCATCAGTAAGCATTTGCCATGCACCGTTGATGGGCAGTGTTCTTACTACTGGGAATTCAATAGTGAACAAGGTATCAAAAAATCTTTGCCCCCCTGGAACTTATACTTCAATGGGTATTACTACTATCTGAAGTTAATTCATTCTTTTGAATAGTTTCAGGGTCATATCCTCCATACACATGTATATACACACAGATAAATGTAGGTACGCCAATAAAGAGAACAAATGCCCAATAGAAGACAATGCAGCAAGCTACAGTGATAATTAAGAGAAAGTTAATGCATTGTTGAATTGAAGAAGGGCAAATAAAGTTGAGAAAAGCAATCAAATAGCATTGTTTTGTGAATTTGTGAGATTAGATTTAAAGCAGAATGATTAATAGATTGTATGAAGAAAGAAGTGATTTACGCTTCACAGTAAGTTAAAATATTATTGAACACAGTTAATTGAATCTAAGATTGTTGCCTGACTATATCTGACCAGCTCTATACTTGTAGTAATGGAAGACTACTTCAGTGCAGTCAGGCCCCTGGACCATTAACATGCTTAACTCTGTTTCAGTAACTTAGCAAAAGGAAAAGACATGCAGGGAATATGTTTATGCTCTGTATTCCTACAATTGACTTAGATATTAAACATTATTTAGTGTTACTCAACTAAAATTAAAAGCTAGTAACTAAGTGCAACATTGAGATAAATTTCTGTGTAGTGTTACTGTGGTATCCATAAGAGGCGTGTGGAACTATATGTTCCATTCTGTATGTTCTACTTGCTATATCTCTTCTCTATTTTTTTTTTTTCAATAATGAACAACTATATACCAGAGACATTTTTTTTAAAGATTTATTTATTTATTCATACAGAACTAGGGTACAGGCCAGAGATGCAGAGGGTGAGAGGATTCACCAGAGACAGAGTGGGGTGCAGAACAGGAAGATCGATGAAGTACACTGCTGAGGGGAGCAGCGGGCGGGTCAGGAGAGGTCTGCCACGCCATGTGGTCACCTCCCGGGCAGGCAGGGATCGAACTCATACGGAAGTGGTTTAAGCTTCTTTGTGCTGTGCTTTAACGAGCTGCGCCACCAGGGAGGGCCTCTCTTCTCTATTTTTATAGAATTTGCAATGGTTAAAAACAGACGCTTTTCCAAAACTTCATTAATGGTAGCCATATTATTCCAGATTAATAGTCACTAATGATTAATAATGTACATTTGTATTGGTTAATTAATTTGTATTATCAAATAAAAATTAACTTTTTCAGTTATGAAAAATACTACTTGATATGCTCCCTGTCTCACAATGGAAAGGATCTTTTTAAACCTATTCAGTCAAAGAAGGTTGGCACTTATAAGAATTTCTTCTATCTTATTAAATGGGATGAACTGTAAGTAAAATTTATGACTTTTTGTACTTTTAGTATGACCTGTTCTTTACTTTTTTCCATGTATGAAAACTACCTTTCATTTTCATTATAATTTTTATTAATTCATTAAATTCCTACTGATGTCTTAAGGTTTGATCTAGATACAATTGTGTAGAACAGATTGAAATTCTCATTTAAAAATCTGAAATATAAGCCCCAGGGGCTTAGGGCTTAAGTCTCAGTCTATCACCTCTATGACCTGAATTCCAGGGAGAGAACCCAAATGTGGTGTAGCAGACTTCCCGCATTCTGGCTGCTGCACCCATTAGCAGTGTGTTTCAGAAATTCCACCTATTCTGCTACCAAATTGTCTCTGGGGCAATCCTTCCTCCCTCTATCTGGGGAGTCCTCTCTTTCTCACACACACACATGCCTCTGGCTTAGAACTTCTGGTTTTTGAATGAGTGAATGAATGAATGAATGAATATATATTTTTTGAATCTGATACCCTTTAAGTCAACATATTTTTATTTGTAGAAGCATTGTATTCTTCTTAGACTTTGTCAAGGTAAAAATAAGTTCACATAATTTTAGAAAGATGTTTTTGTAATATTTCTTAGTTTAGTATTTATTCTGTAACTGCATGTATGAAGCTTAGTTCTTGGCTAACACATAACAAAAATGTTAAATCCATGAAGAAGATATATTCTCCAGTGTTAATATTTTTAAAATATTGTTTATAAAGTAAGGGAGTATTTCCATTATTGAGGCAGGTAAGCAGTTTCAGAACTCTCTATATTTTCTACTTTTATTAAATGTAAAATAACTATTTGTAAAATAATTCTGAATTATAGAAATAATATACCTGTGTAAGCAAATAGAGAAATGCATATAGTATAGGAAAATGTCACCTTATTTTCAGTATTTACCATCCCATCTCATCCTTAAAGTGACCTCTGTCTTAAAAATTAAAAAGCACATTGGCAAATACATATTTGTGTGTGTGTGTGTATGTATGTATGTATTATGTACATAAATGCCCTGAATCAAAAATACTCATAAGTGGTCATTTACATTTCCCTAAAGTAAATAAAGATCACTGTTATTTTTGGTAGAAATTGACATTGAATTTCTTGACTAAATGCAGTTAAGAAATCTTTGAAGAAATGTTACCTATTTGAAATTTTAAATAAATTTGTTTAAGGGCCTCCCTGGTGGTGCAAGGTTTAAAGTCTCAGTGTTATCAAGCTATTGCCAGCCACTGTGACATTAATTTGATCCCTGGCCAAGGACCTCACCCACGTGATATACGGCAGGTCTCTTCTATCTTACCTGCTGCTCCCCTCAGCAGTTTATTTAAGTAAACTACCTCCCCACTCTGTCTCTGGTGAATCCTCTCATCCACTGCACCTTTGGCCTACACCCCATTTCTTGCATGCATAAATAAATCTTTTTTAAAATTTTTTGTTAAAAGATTTAGATAAGTTAGCAAACCTTGTAGTTGGCAAATGGTTCTCAGGAATAAAGGTTTATTTGATAAATAATATAACTAAAATTGTTGCTTTCACTAAAGAACTAAAATTTGAATTTGACCTAATTTTTTTTCTATTATATATATTTCTCTCTGTAGAATAATTTTTCCCATCCAGATATCACAATTGCCATTAGAATCACTTCTTCACCTTACACTTTTTGGAATTTTAAATCAGAGCAGTGGAAGTTCTCCTGATTCTAATAAGCAGAGAAAGGGGCCAGAAGCTTTGGGCAAAGTTTCTTTACCTCTTTTTGATTTTAAACGGTAAGTGTAACTGAGTTGTTATGGTAAGTTGCTGTGGACATATCTGTAGCATCAAAATTGGCTAGTGAACAGGGATTGGAACACTAATACATGAAATAGTCAATTGCCTCAATTTTTCTGTGATGAAAGGAGGTCCCAGAAGAAAGCTATATTATTCTGCTGTGGTTTGAATAAATCTATATGGAGACTCAAAAGATTTTGCCATTCACTGTTCCAGGGAAAAAGTAATCAGTTAACTCTTTAACTGTTATTTAAACAATATTATTGACATGATACCATGGTCCTATAAGTACTCTTGATATTCCTGTTCCATTCCCACCCATTTCTAGTTTTAGAGAATCTACTACTGTACATTATTATTTTTTCAGTTCTCTTTACTGATCCATCCTTACTGCTCTGGGCCTCTGGACTTTAATCTCCAAATTTTCACATGTTTGCAAAAACTTAATAAGGGACAAAGGAATTCCTTTTTGAATTTTATGTCTCCTAGTAGCCACTGGGATAGTGTAATCTAGCTGGCCTCTCAGCTGAACATTTTATTTATATTTTAAATTAAAATATGTTCCATGAGACCATCAGGAATCTTCCTAAATGAAAAAAATAATTGAGTGATTTTGGGATTTGTTTCATAACATTTTAGAGAGCGATAACATATTAAATGTAATCCAAGGTTCTTAGTCAAAAAACCTATTTGTTTAATAACAATAGTAATTTTAATAATAAACATGACATTTACTATATGTTAGGTGTTGATCTAAATTCTGTATATATTTCATATATTCCAACAGTCCTATGGACATACATGTTATTATCCCTTTTTACAGTGGGGGAAGTCAAAGTACAAAGAGCTAGGCTCTTTCCCTAGGCTACTTAGCTAATAAGTGGTAGAACATATTGTTTATGATGTGGTTGTACTCTTGTTTATGATGGTAAAAGTCAGGGAGTATTCTGTAATCCAGCCTAAATTGGGATATATTCCTTTGTACATGACTTTCAAAGTTTATTCTAACTTATAGTAAGTTGTTTTGAGGCAATCCTAAATCTGTACCCATCCTCATTCTTGATTTCTGTCTTTAACCTCATTACTCCCAAGATAATGCTTTTTCATTTTCCCTCCTTTTGTGCCAGTTCACACACATTAATAAATTTACTGAAAAGCCTCGGCACAGTATAGAGATTGGCTGCTTCTTATATGTTCTTAAAGGTGACATTCTTTTTACATACCTAAACTTTTATATACGTGTATAAAGGTTTGAGTATGAACAGTTCAAATTCATTACCATGTGTTTTGGAGTTTGAGATAATTTTTAAAGTGAAAACCACAATATTCTTCTGTTTATATTCATGAAGGTTTTTAACATCTGGAACTAAACTTCTATATCTTTGGACTTCTTCACATACAAATACTATTCCTGGAACAGTCCCCAAAAAAGGATATGTGATGGAAAGAATAGTGTTACAGGTATTGATAATTTCTTGACATGGGGAAATTTAAATTTCTTTCTAAAAAGTGTATTATGACTTGATTGGGTTTGTTAATAAAAAAAGCCTTGTTCATCTTGTTTCAAACTTAGAATCTGCAGTTTAAATTTCAGTAAATCATTTCCTGTTTCTGATAAATAGTAAAAAAAATGCATTCTTATGCATCTCAAATAATATATGTGCTAGACTATTACCGCAGTGGTAATCAATGTCACAAAAGAAGCACTGATGTGATATTCAGTCTCAAATCTACATCAGTTTTTTTCAGAGGTAAAGAAATTATTATGACAAATACAAGGATTAAATTAATTAGATTGAAACTTTTCTTAAACGTTTAAGGTTGATTTTCCTTCTCCTGCGTTTGATATCATTTACACCACTCCTCAAGTCGACACCATCATACAACAGCACAACTTTGAAACACTGGAAAATGATATAAAAGGAAAACTTCTTGATATTCTTCACAGAGACTCATCATTTGGGTATGTTTCTTTGGTTCTGTTTGGCCTGTTTTGATTCTGTTTTGTCTCTTATAGTATAAAGCCCAAGTTTATGGTTTATTAAATGCTCTGATTTAATGACTTAGCAATATTCTTGGTATGGTGAGTTTTCTATTTTTGTTTTTATTTATATAAAAAGACTATGATTACATAAAAGCTAAGAAATTGTACAATTCAAACTTTCTACATGATTACAAGACAGGAAAGTATTTCAACAGTAATAGATTAACTTCCATAAATAGAACTTTTCATATCAATACAAAATACCACATCTCAGTGGTAAAGTACAGAAAAAATATAAATAGGTAGCTTTTTTGGTAAAGAAATACTGTGTCTTTTAAACATCTGAAATTATGTTCAACCTCTCAGTAATAAAGACATGTAAATTAACAAGAGGTACCATTTCATATTTCAGATTGATGACAATTAAAACACCTTATGTAAAGTGCTAAAGATAAAATTGGAAATTATACACTGGAATTTTTTTTTTTAAAGATTTATTTATTTGTACATACAGAACTGGGGTATAGGCTAGAGGCTCAGGGGTGGCAAGAGGCTTCACCAGAGACAGACTGGGGAACAGAACAGGCAGATCGAGGAAGTACACTGCTGAGGGAGCAGCGGGCGGGTCAGGAGAGGTCTGCCTCGCCATGTGGTCACCTCCAGGGCAGTCGGGAATCGAACTCATGCAGAAGTGGCTTTAGCTTCTTAGTCTGTGCTTTAACCTTCTGCGCCACCAGGGAGGGCCCCTACACTGGAATTTTTAAATAGCTTTTAGAATTGACCGTCAATGATTTCCACATACTGTAGAAACAATAAATATGGGTGTATGCCTTGGGGTCAAACTTGTCTTTTGGGGAAAGACTGTCATTTGGCTTTTGTGCCATTTGCATTCACTCTGAATTCCAAATAGCTTGATTTGGGGAGATGAACGGAACCTCATCTAGCTTTCTGTTGACTACTAATGCATTTGGGGAACTTCATTTGGCAACAAGAGTTAGAAAAGTAAACCATGTAATGTTTTTTGGAAGATAAACAGGGATGGTTTCAAAGATTGGGTACCTTTGAATTTTTTATTTGCCCTTTAGGATATATCAAAGGGGAACTGGATTAGAAATGCAAATCTTCATGTGTAATTCTAGAACTACACCTTAGCCTCTGAAGTAGTAGAGTGTTCTGTTGGATAGGTACCCATTTAATGTCTGTAAGACATTAAATAAAACAATTTCTGTTAACACTCAATGGTTCTTTGACCCAGGAGGCCCACTTCAAAGTGCCTAAAGTGGAAACCTGCTAATACACTAAAATACCACTTAAACAGTGGATGTGTAAATTACATTACTGAATGAATGAAAAGCAGATACCCCTAAGAAACCTAGGTGTTTTTTATTAAAGACATCTGAATCAGTTTCTGATGTATTTCTGAATTATAGTGAAAATGAATAAATAAATGCTTTGGAAGGACAACTTAGCAAAAATTTATGAAAGTCACAATATGCATAGTCTAAACCCAGCAAGCCTTCCGATTATATATCTTAAACAAATCTCTTTTATATTTGCTTCTGGAAACAAAAGAATATTCATTGTGTAATTTATTTAAATACGGTAAAGCTGGTTCAAAATATCCATCAATAGTTAAATGATGGTAACATTTATCCAATGGAGCACTATTAACTAATAAGAATGAAGTGGTAGCTATCTGTACTAATATGTGAGACAAGTTTAGTGAAGAAAGCAAAGAGTTGACATATATATAGTGTGCTAGTATTACTATGAAGAAAAAAATCTTATATGTCTGTATATATGCTTTTTTATGAATAGAGTAGCTTAGGCAGCTGCCACTAGGAAGGGAATTGGAAAGAGGAAGACTCATATACCTTTTTGCAATATTTAAATTTTTTTCAGTACTCTTCATGAAGTGAATATATTACAGTATGTGTGTAATATATACAAAGGTACATGGTTAGATAATAAAAATGTGAAATATTTTATTCACATAACATTTGTCATTAAGGTTAAATTAGAACCTCCAAAACAAGCCCACTTCATTTTGAGTATTTATCATTTGAACTATATCTGAAAATTGTGTAATAACATCGGCTTTTTACATAATCTTTGATTTTACTTATACAAAATGGACGAAATCTTTGGTATTCTTATAAAGCGTTCTGCTTTTTCAACTTTGATTTTAATGCATGGTATCTGGTTGGGCCTCAATACATTTTTATTAAACTATCCTTAATAGTTTAATAACTTTTTTATAACTACCAAGAAATAGCTGCCTTTAAATGAATAAATTTCTTTTTTGTATTTTGAATTATTGAAATTATAACTGTCATTGTGATACTACTGAGAAGTGATTTAATTTTGTCATGTATGCAGACTTTCTAAAGAAGATAAAGCCATTTTGTGGGAGAAACGTTATTACTGTCTGAAACACCCAAATTGTCTTCCTAAGTTATTAGCAAGTGCCCCAAACTGGAAATGGGTTAATCTTGCCAAAACGTACTCATTACTCCAACAGTGGCCTCCATTGCACCCACTGACTGCATTGGAACTTCTTGATGCAAAGTAAGTCAACTGTGAATGAATATTTTTGATGTTGCTTATCAGTTTTTCCAGAAAGGAATAATGTTGCATTGAGACTATTTTAAAAGGCATGCCATGCCATGCCATTTAAGACTAATCTAAAGAGAGTTACATTATAAATTTTGAATAATTTGTTTTATTTTTATGTTTTAGTCCAAAATTAATTTTATAAGCTTAAGAATTCTAAACAATCCCAAAATTGAATTTGTGTAGCACAGCAAGATTTTCCCTTTCCCACCTCTCCTCCCCAAGGAAAAAGAAGAATGAACCATTCACTTGAAATAAAGGGCTATTTGAGTATTCTTTGTCAGGAATAGACTGAGAGTGTATTTTCAGGAAATAAGAGCTTCTCTAGTAAGAAATCACTATAAAATCTGACCTGCTATATTTTTCCAGATTTGCTGATCAGGAGGTGAGGTCTCTAGCAGTGACCTGGATTGAGGCTATTAGTGATGATGAGCTAACAGATCTTCTACCACAGTTTGTGCAGGTAAGTTTTTTTTACTAGTAACTTATCTTCCTCACTCTCTCCCCATTTTTTATGAGTACGTATTGCTAATGGATCCCATTTCTGTTTTGATTAAAAGTAATTTTGTAGTGTGGGAATGTTGAGGTGAATTACATTTGGATTTAATGTGATTTCCCTCCACCCCATATTGTCAGTTGACCTACTTAAATATTATTTATCTATATCTGCATGTCTCTATAATACATACATCCATATGTATATCTACCTACCTGAGTTTGTAAATCTCGGAACTTTTAGATTTTGAGAACAAGCCAGATGAGCTTTTCTTTTTTTTTTCTTTGTTGGCAATTTAAATGTAACAAATGAATTGTTATCCCAAGGTCTATACTTTGCTTCTTGGTTTCATTTAGTGGATGTTCATTTCTTTCAATTTTTTTATCAATATCATCTTTCATCAACAGGAGTAATATTTGCTTTATATAGTATCTCTTTTGACAGTTTTATCCTAATAATGTGGTATGATTTTGACCACCACTAATTATTTTCTTTCATATATAGGCTTTGAAGTATGAAATTTACTTGAACAGTTCATTAGTACGCTTTCTTCTGTCCAGAGCATTGGGAAATATACAGATAGCACACAACTTATATTGGTAAGATTTAAATTTTCTTTCTTTTTTTTAAAGACTTGTTTTTATTTATTTAGGCATACAATAACTGGGGTATAGGCCAGAGGTATGGGGGGTGGATTCACCAGAGACAGTGGGGAGCAGAATTGGCAGATCTACTGAAATATACTGCAGAGGGAACCAGTGGGTGAGACAGGAGAGGCCTGCTGCACCATGTGGGTCATCTCCATGGTTGGGGGGATCAGTCTCATGCATAAGTGGCTGCTAATAGCTTGATAGTACTGAGACTTAACCCCTTGCACCACCAGGAAGGCCAAGATTTAAATTTTCTTTAAAAAAGTATTAAAAAGAAGCTAAATTTTAATGTTTTTAGAAATAAATCCAAAAATAACAAGCCCTCTATTGTAAAGCTTTGTGGCATGTTAGAGCTCTATGATAATGAAGATGTTCTTATGTGCCTGTGTAGCTTAAAGTAAATTCCTAAATAATCAAAAATTGGGAGTCTCTCTGGTGACCTAGGGTTTAATAAGTCTTCATACACTCACTTCTATGGCCTGAGTTTGATCCCTTGCTAAGGAGAGACCAACATATGGTGCAGCAGATCTCTCCTGTCTCACCTGCTGTTCCCCTCAGCAGTGTATTTCAGTAAATCATCTGTTCTGCTCCCTCCATTCTCTAGTAAGTCTTTTCACCCGCTTCCACCTTTGGCCTACATCCCAGTTCTTCTATGCAAAAAATAAATAAAAAATTCAGCCTGTTACATTGATTTTTGAAAGACATTCATCCAGTTCTCAGAAGTGGCTAACAAAAATATTTTGCTGTATTAGGCTCCTTAAGGATGCCCTGCATGATGCCCACTTTGGTGCCCGTTATGAATATATTTTGGGTGCTCTCCTCTCAGTAGGAGGAAAAGGTCTCAGAGAAGAACTTTTGAAACAGACAAAACTTGTGCAGCTTCTAGGAGGAGTAGCAGAAAAAGTAAGGCAGGCTAGTGGATCAACCAGACAGGTATGTACCCACAGGGAACATAAATAGTTTGATTTTAAAGAATTTTGTAGTACTGTGAAGTTGTAAAATGTTTTTTTGTACATGTAATAGTTTTATCTTCATTTGAGTTGTTTCATATATTCCAGGCACTTTGCCTATCTCTGTAAGTTGTAGAATCACTTATTTTTTTTCCTGCAGAATAATAGTCTGCACTATAAAAAATAAACAGTTTTATTTTTGGTCTCTACTCCATTTTTATCCTTGTGCCATCTTGTTTTCATTATATAGTTTTACAGTAAGTTTTAAAGTTGGAAAATAGGAGTTCTTTAATTTTTGTCCTTTTTCAGTATTGTTTTGTTTTTATTTGGAAGTCCCTTGCAATTTTATATTATTTTAGAATCACTTGTCTATTTCTGCAAAATAATCATTGGAATTTTGATATCATTGGAAAATTGATAAAGGATTTTATTGAATTTACATCAGATTTGGGAAGCACTGCATCTTAATAATTATTTCCAGTTCTTGAACACAGAATGTCTTTCCATTTATTTAGATCTTTCATTTCTTACTGTAATACTTTTTTAATTGCTTTTTTAGCTTCATCTTGGAGCGCTCCTGTCAACATATAGTTACACTGTCAGTGTGTGTGTGTATATAGTTTCTCAATTGGTACATAATATTACAAGATATAGCAGTATAAATTATAAACCATTATTGTTTATAATACTATATATAATTTGTACTGTTGTTTAA
Organism: Condylura cristata; assembly: GCF_000260355.1. Taxonomy (NCBI): domain Eukaryota; kingdom Metazoa; phylum Chordata; class Mammalia; order Eulipotyphla; family Talpidae; genus Condylura; species Condylura cristata. The sequence continues at coordinate 27,530,445 of NW_004567116.1, forward strand.
ATGTTTTTCTTTTGTTCAGAAGTCCTGTAATTTTTGTCTCTACTCATATTTATTTCTATGATAGTCTTGTAAGAAAGCTGAATAGTTATAATAGCTTATATTAAATTGCACTATCAAAAAAACCCAACTATGCTCATACACCTCCTTAACAACCCCCACATAATTTCTATTTTTTTGTTAGTGAATTTTAAATAAAAAAGATGATCAATGTATTTCCTCTTCACGCCCATTTTTTAGCCATTACCCTTTCTGGTTATGTTTTATAGTATAAAAATTGTGTAGCCACAATTTTTTCACCATTTGAAAATGAATAGTTTAAGAATTGTGTTGACATCATAATTTTATTATCCTAAAAACAGGTTTTTCATATGTTTTCATTTATCTTTTTTTCAAGGTTGTCCTCCAAAGGAGTATGGAAAGAGTACAGTCTTTTTTTCTGAGAAATAAATGTCGTCTACCTCTCAATCCAAGTCTTGTGGCAAAGGAATTAAATATTAAGGTGACATAAAATACTTGCAACTTTGTATTATATTTCAAAAAATGTGGGAAGAAAGCAAGTGGGCTGGCATACTTAAGGTAGATAAGGATATAACCTGCCTAGGTTGGCTTTATTTGTGGATGTTTGTGTAAAAATTCATGTTCAGTTTTATATTTAATCATTTTCATTTAATCAACATTCCTGAAAGTAAAAGATGTAAAATTATTTACTGCCTCAAAATTATTTTTTTTTTATTATGGAATAACATATGAGCGGTATATGTTGTAATTCCACTGATAAAACCGGCTAGTCACAGATAGCCATGTTTTCTTCTTCTCTTGTGAAATGTTACATCTATAGGCTCTTCCCAGTAGTATATAATACCTGTTGAACTTTTAAAAAGTAGTTGAGTAATTATCAAAATTGAGTAATTTTACTTTAAAGTAAATTTTACTTTACAAGTAGTGGATTTTCCCTAGCTTACATTCAGCAAAAAAAAATCAGTATGTCCATTAGTGTCTGATTTTGAAAAAATCCAAGGTATAAGGAAGAGAATCTCAAATTTGAATTTTAAGTTGCTTTATGGCTACTATTCATTGAAATTTAATATGGGGTCTTGAGTTTTTGTAATCATATCATGAGAGGGGATGATTTATATTTTCCCCTTGCTTTTTATATGTTCGCTTAAATTGGTTGCAGTATGTTAAATTTGTTTTTAAACACATTTCATTTAAAATTAAATTTGATCTTTGCCATTGGAATTGTTAATTTTGGTTTCAGTATCTGACTTCCTGCCTAATTACTATAGTGACACCATACATAGGCAAAGTAGAGATCTAATCCCAGATCACACATTTACAGGAAAGAATAAGAGTTTATAAAGTTTTGTGCTCCATTGAAAAATTATCACACTTTTAAAACTTAAACTTTTAATACTTTTTGGCTCAGGGTTTTAAGTTTTTGCTTCTGTCCTTGAGAGCAGATGATATATTGCTCATATACATCTAATCTGACACATACTCTAAAAATCAATTCACATGTGTCATTTCAATATTTCAGTTAAACAAGTATGTGGTGGTAAAATTTCATAAGTCTATTTTATTCCATTATTATTGTTCTAATACTTAATGTGTTGTATTTGTAGTCTTGTTCCTTCTTCAGCTCTAATGCAGTGCCCCTAAAAGTCACAATGGTAAATGCTGATCCCATGGGGGAGGAAATTAATGTCATGTTTAAGGTGAGCAAAATAAAATTATTTTTAAATTTAAATTTAATTTAAATTTAAGTTATTTTAAAATTTAATTTAAAAATTATTATCTCAACTTTCATTTCCAGAATTACAGAAGCAGTTTTGTTTACTTAATATTTTACTAAATTGAATAATTATTTGAAAAACTGTTCACATAAACTGTTCCCAAACAGATTTGGGAACAAATGCATCTCTTAGCTAAAGCTGTTCATATGGTGCTGCTGGTTGAACACATCATAATTCCAGGCAGTGCCTTTCATACAGACTAATAAGATGGATGGTAGCCCTAGAGTTGTGCTGTGTTAAACTGCAAAGCCAAGAGATGTGGCAGTAGTTTTAGGAATTATATAACTTCCCTGTGGGAAAATTCAGGAGTGGAGTACTACAGAGGAATCTGTTGTCAAAGTCGTATACCTTAGCCTAATTACTACTGTTTGAAGGAAGATTGGAGAGTTCTAGTTAATTCAGTGAGTCTGATTAGTGGATGTTCATAAATGTAACATCTTTTGAATCAACTTTAATATATATACACCAAGCTCCCAAGTATTCAAATCTAGTTTTGGACTCTAATCTTTCTGATCTTTTTGCCTTTTCCTAAATCAGTTTCATTGTTTGATTATTGAAATTTTATATATTTAATAGTTTAAGATTTACTAACGCATATTATTTTTTTTCCCACAATTTTCTTGAATAGTCTCAAAGACATATTCATCATTACATGTCTTAAATTTATTCCATCCAATTTAAAAGTGGAAATGAAAACTTGGTCTGATTCCAATTAGAATTAGGAATTTTAGGAAGGTTAAGGATTTTCCTTTAAGTAAACTTTTTTCAGATAATTGCAAATTCAGAAACCATTAATAAGCAATTATACAGAGACCCTTTCTATCCTTGACTCAGTTTCCCCCAGTGGTAACCTCTTAATCTGGTTATTGACATTGACCCATTCAAGATATGGATTGTCCCCTAAATTGGCCTTTAATACACACATATAAAAGCCAGTCCTTTAAAATTGGGAAACTGAGACATGAAGATGTTAAATAATTTTCTCTAGAATGCTGCTGAGGAATAAAGAGGCAGTACTGTTTATCTCATTCTTTCCTTTTTTTTACTGTTCTACACCCAACACCCCTTTTATAATATATAATCTATGAAGTCTTTTGGAAAGGTACAAGTTTCATTTTGTTACCTTGATTTCAAGGTTGGTGAAGATCTTCGGCAAGATATGTTAGCTTTACAGATGATAAAAATTATGGACAAGATCTGGCTTAAAGAAGGATTAGATCTGAGGATGGTGATATTCAAATGTCTTTCAACTGGCAGAGATAGAGGTACATCTGTTACGTTTTTTTTGCTTTGTGAACTTAGTTCAGAGTATACCTGCCCTAAAACAAGACAGGTACACAATGATCCCAGTTTTTATTATTTTACTCTAATGCTACTCTATTGATTGAGTTGTTCATTTTCATTGTTTGATTATTGAAATTTTATATATTTAGCCCTGACTTGAGATGTTTTGCTAGATATCCAGTTGTTAGCCCTGACTTGAGATGTTTTGCTAGATATCCATTAATTGACCTAATAAGGACTCTTATTAGTTCGTTTTAGAGTTTTTCATTTAAAATTAAAGTCAGGGCCCTCCCTGGTGGCCCAGCAGGTTAAAAAAACTGCACTGAGAAGTTAATGCCACTTCCGCATGAATTTGATCCCCACCTGCCCTCGAGGTGATCCACATGGCGAGGCAGATCTCTCCTGACCCACTTGCTGTTCCCCTCAGCAGTGTACTTCATCAGTCGGCCTGTTCTGCTCCCCACTCTGTTTCTGGTGAATCCTCTCACCGCCCCTGCACCTCTGGCCTGTACCCCAGCTATGTATGCACAAATAAATCTTTAAAAAAAAAATTAAAGTCATAGGGTCTCCCCAGTGGTGCATAGTTTAAAGTCTCAGCACTGTCAAACTATTACCAGCCACTGCAGTATGGCATGAGTATGATCCCTGGCCAGGTTGCTAACCCACATGGTGCAATAGACCTTTCCTTTTCTCACTTCTGCTCCCCTCAGCAGTTAGCAGTGTATGTCAGTAGATCTGTCTGCCCTGCTCCCCATTCTGTCTCTAGTGAATCCTCTAACCCTCCTCACCTCTGCCCTACACCCCAGTGATTGTAAGCATAAATGAATAACAATGAATCTTTAAAAAATAATAAAATATTAAAGTCATGAGTAAGTTTTGGTTTTGGTTTCATTTCTTCAATAAATAGAGCATACTTCATTTTTTTTAATATAATAATTTATTTTTACATCATTTTGTGCCTTTTTCCATCTCATTTGTAATCCCATGGGCTTCCCATCACCAAATCACCCGTGTGCCATCACCATAGACCAGTACACTTCCGTCCCCCCACCGTTTTTGATCCCATTCCCCATTCCACCTAGTAAAATATCTCTGGTATATAGTTGTTCATTATTATTATTTTCTCGACTGGTCATTTATATTTCTGCTATGAGGGAAACCAGTATTTTTCCTTTTCTTTCTGACATTTCACTAAACATGATCTTTTCCAGCTCCACCCATGTTGCTGCAAAAGGCATGTGTTATTTTTCTTGGTTACTGAGTAATATTCTGTTGTGTATATGTACCATATCTTTTTAATCCAGTCATCTATTTTTGGGCATTTGGGTTGTTTCCATGTCTTTAAAATTGTAAATAAAGCATCAATAAACATGGGGTGCAGGTGTCTTTTTGAATCAGTGTTTTTGTGTCTTTTGACAAAAATCCCACAAAAGGAGTGGGATTGTTGGGTCATATGGAAGCTCCATTTTTAGCAGTTTGAGAAACCTCCAAACAGTTTTCCATAGTGGTTGTACTAGTTTGCATTCCAACCAGCAGTGCAGAAGAGTTCCTTTTTCTCCGCATCGCATCCTTGCCAACATTTGTTGTTGCTAGTTGTTCGAAGATGTGCCATTCTCACTGGGGTTAGGTAGTATCTCATTGTGGTTTTAATTTGTATCTCCCTTACTACAAGTGATGTTGAACATTTTTTCATATGCTTGTTATCCATCTGCATTTCCTCTTTGGGGAAATGTCTTGTTAGCTCTTCTGCCAATTTACTGATCAGGTTGTTTATTTTTGTTGAGTTTCATCAGTTCTTTGTATATCTTTGTGGTCAATCCTTTATCACTAGTTTTGTGTCAGAAAAATTTTATCAGTGGAATGTCTTTGTTGTTTGTAATGTCTCTTTTGCTGTACAGAAGCTGTTTAACTTGATGTAGTCCCATCTATTTATCCTTTCCTTCACTATTGCGTTGGATGCTGTATCTTCAAAGATGTCACTGAAGTGTATGTTGTGTAGTGTTTTGCCCATAGCAGACTTCATTTTATTTATTGAGTAAATACTCATTTCATACTACATATGTTAAGTGTAAATGTTATGTACACATTATGATGAAATATTAAATAATGTTTAATAATACCAAATTTATTACGTATAAAACACCCCAGTTTTGACACACATTAACTGCACAATTAGTTGTAACCATTATCATTATTTTTACTCAACAAACGTTTGTTGTGTATCTACCATATGCAAAGTGTTAGTACCTTGTAGTGCTTATTATATTTAAGGAGAGAAATTAGAAAATGCTTTAATAAGTTAAGTGCTCTAAGAATAATAAAGGCAGTACTGTATTGTTTTAAAGAGGGGAAGTACCATAGTGGTTGCTGTAAATGAGAAGTGCTTCATATACTTTCATCATAAACATTAAGAAGTTACTTGAAAGATTATCTTACATTCCTTCTAATATTTGCCATTCAATTTATACTTAAATGTCTTACCCTAAAATGCCAGTGAAGGATTTTCACTGCATTTCAAGGTAGTCTATCCTATCTTGGATAACTCTGACAACTGCATAGTTCTTTCTTATATTCTGGTGAATATCTCCTACCCTGGATTCGTCTTCTCATTAGTTTCACTTCTGTTCACAGACTATTATATAATTGAGTCCTTTTTCATGATAATCCAGTATTGTGGCCTCTGATCTTAACATCCAAATTCTTCAACCATTTGATTGATTTTAAGTTACCAAATCACCTCATTGTTCTCACTGTAAAGTGCTCAAGTGATTCATTGTTTCTAACAGTGGCACCTGGATTTTGTAGAATATAGAAGGAGGTCAAAGTGTTAGAAATATGGAACTTAATGACAAAACCATTAAGTCTTCATCATACTAGCTTCTGCTAAATCATGCCTGGGCATTCTATACTTGTACATTTTGTATCTTAGACCTAAGTATAAGACATTAACTTACTTGATATATTTGAGCCTGTTGAGTTCTTTTTAAGAATCTGATTTTTGTTACCTATCATTGAACCTCTTCGTTTTTTGAACTAGTTTGAAGAATATATGTTCTATATCTTTTGCTGAGTCATTGAAAAAAATGTTTACTAAAAAAAGACCAGTGACTATCTCTGGCATGACACCAGAGATCTTCCTTTAAGTGATTGTTAAATCTTAAATCTTTACGTACCGGATTCTACTTGCTTACTCACTGACTTCATTGTGTTGAAGCCCAACCACTCTACTTTTCTCTATTTTATCCATCAGAACACTACGAGAGCGATAGCACTTTCATTTGTCAAATTGGAGTGTACTATAATACTATAAATGTTACCATATCAAAAAGGAAATTGTGTAAACTTAAGAATTCTTGTTTGTTTGTTTGTTTGTTTTCATATAAATCTTGTAAGTTGAAGTTATTTCAAGTGAAATTTCCCAGTAAGAGCCACCATGTCATTTAGATTAGTTTTTCTCTCACCACATTTAATTCATATAGTTGAACTTCTAGTGGAATTCCATGTAACTTTGGAGACCATCAGGTTCCTCATTTTTATGTTGTTTTGAACTAATGGTTGAGTGCTTACTTTTGCCTTGCCCTTGTGCTGTTTTTCAAGTTGTATTATCCTACTGTATTTTACTTTGCAAATGAAGAAATTAGATCCACATATGTTGCAGTTTTTAGCAAGTGTACCTTAGTCTGTAGTAATACTTCCCTTTTGCAGATTCAGCAATTATTAAATTCGTATCAGACCTTTATGACATATTTTATATCCCTCTCACTGTATTGATTTCAAGTTCCCTCAGGATGGGGACTATATCTTACATAGTAACACTTTGAATATCTTATGAACTTTGATCTATTCTTTTGTACAAAGTAATATGTATGTATGTGTTTGATTATGAAATTAGAAATTTGTGTGTATATTAAATTTTTCATTAGGAATAGTCATAGAATCAAGAAGGTATTCTTTTAAAAAGAATGTCACTGAAAATTATGAAATATATAATGCAACCAAAACATCATAGAAGATCCAAATAAGTCAATCTGCCAGATGTGACAAACTACTAAGATTACAACTTGACCTTGCATCCTTTTTTTGGGGATGATCTGGAGGTTTGGGCTGACTTGGTTTCTTCCAGTTTTTTGTCTGAAACAGATCTATGTAACCATATCTTTTCAGTGTATCACTTTGATTATTAAAATGTGTAAGACTAATTTTTAGTTATATAAATAGTATATATTTACATCCACACAGGGAAGTATCATATAGCATATAATAGAATAACTTGAGAAGTCTTAGTTTTCTCTCACATCTCCATTCTTAATCCTAGGCATTCTACTCCCCAAATACAGCCATTTTGTAGTTTTCTGAGAACAATTTATATATAGTCAAGCATGCACAATAGTCTTACTTTAAATCCAAAGGTGTACTGCCCATCTAAATTATGTCTTTAATATCATATTTTTGAGATCTTTCCATATAAACACATAGTATTTTTTTCCCAAAAGACTTATTTATTTAGGTATACAAGAACTAGGGTCCAAACCAGAGGTGGAGGTGTGTGAAAGATTTACCAGAGAGAGTAGAGAACAGAACAGGCATTGCTGAGGGGAGCAGCAGGCAAGGCAGAAGAGGTCTGTTGTGCCATGTGCCTGGCCTGGGATAGAACTCATGGTGCAGTGGCTGCAGATAGTTTCCTAATGCTGAGACTTAGCCCCTTGCTTCACGAGGGAGGCCTCTTGGAGCTCTTTTTTATTTTGTAAGGATCATGTTTAAAAAAAAAATTTATTTATGCATACAGAACTAGGGGTACGAGCCAGAGGTACAGGGAGTGAAAGGATTCGAGGTGCAGGGAGTGAAAGGATTCACCAGAACAGAGTGGGAACAGAACAAGCAGATCAACAAAGTACACTACTGAGGGGAGCAGTGGGCAGTCAAGAGAGTTCTGCCACGCCATGTGGATCCACCTCAAGGGCTGGGGATCTAACTCGCACTGAAGTGACTGTGGCTAGCTGGCAGTGCAGCATCCTTACCTGTTGTACCACCAGGAAGGGCCTCCCATTGAGCTCTTTTAATGCTGAAATGGCACAGCATGTATCTTACAAGTATTTGTTAATGAGGTCATTATAATCTAGTTTGTATTAAAATTTTTTTATCTTGGAGCTGGGCTTTAGGTGGTAGCACTGAAGCGACATATACTAACGTCTCAAATAGTCAAGTTCAGTTTTTACAACTTGGATACTTACAAAAATAAAAAGATATTTTAATAGCTGTCATTTTCTAGATTGAACTGTGGTCAGTCTTGATTTTTTTTTTTAAATAGTAGTTGCTAACTGGTATCTTAGGTCACATACTGAATGCAGGAAATATTTTTAAGCCTTACTTTTGGGAGACATTTTCAAATGACTTAATATTTTGTTGTTAAAGGCATGGTGGAACTAGTTCCTTCTTCTGATACCCTCAGGAAAATCCAAGTGGAATATGGTGTGACAGGATCCTTTAAAGATAAACCACTTGCAGAGTGGTTGAGAAAATACAATCCCTCTGAAGAGGAATATGAAAAGGTGATTAGCATGTCTCCTTATTCTAAATAACTGTCCACAATGTCTTTCATGGGTTTTAAGAGCTTTTCTTTTCCTGCTCTGGTGACTATTCATTTTCAAAACAACATCTTCCAACTAAAGAAAAAAGTATAAAAATGGCAGAAATTTTGGTGAAACCAATACTGTTTAAAGAAAGGTATTTTTATAACCCAGAATGTTATATTTCACGAAGATTGTGGATAAAGTTATAAAAAGTTTTTCATGTGGCATTTAAGAGCAAATTATGGGCCAGCATCACATGACTTAAGTTTGGGTCCCCAGTCATTTATCTACTATGGATCTTTGGGCAAATTATTTAAACTTCTTTTTTTTTTTTTTTTTTACCTCAGTGACCTCTTCTGCATGATATTATAGTATGTATTGTGGCATTATAACTGCAGAAATAATGGTATTGTAAGAATTAAATGAGTTGATATATATTAAGTACTACATAGACTAAATTGTATTGATGACTATTTTTACTCTTGGAGGAACCAAGTTTTTATTTTAGCATACTTTTGAATTACATCGGGGAAAGGTAACTTTCATAGGACTTAAGGCCTCTAATGAGCTTTAATTAGCCTAAGGAATCCTCAAGAACATTTTTTAATGTTGATGTAAAATCGGTCTTAATGTCATTTTCCTATTTTATGTTAATTCATTAATGTATCATATTTATAGATACATATTTAAAAGCTTTTTCTGTTGACCTAAAAAAGAAAGCAGAGTAGAGGAATTTTATCCTTTGAAGATCTTTTAAACTGTTTGAGATCACTCCTGTTTCTTGCTCTTTGTGGGTTGGGTAAAACAGTGAGCAGAAGCCAGGACTTGTTTATAGTAATGTTGGCACTTTTGTGATTTCAGTTGTTAGACACAAAATAATTGTCAATTAACATATAGTGAGATCCTTTTATGCATATGACTCTTTTATGTAATTTACTAAGTAAGAGGGAATAATAATAAGAGGGAATAATAGAGTTATATTATCTGAGTTTGAATATTGGTTCTTCTACTTAACAGTTATGTGATTTTGTACAAATGACCCGTTTATTTCCTTTATATGTAAAATGACATAATAATAATAGTACCTATGTCATTCTTTGTTTTGAGATTTTTAAATGTGTTAATGTATACAAAAGTGCATTCACACATAATTATATATTTGTATGTGTGAATACACGAAATGTGTGTGTGTGTATGTAGAGTACTGCAATGCCTAGTTTGTGATAAGTGCTGTCACTAATAACTGAAGGGATTGCGAACTGAAATTTACTACGTGAAGATGTAGAAAGATGAATGCTTCATTTGGAAATATGGGATCTTGAAAATGAACTAAATGCACATACTTTAGATAAAAATATTGTTTGTATGCATCTTGCAATATCCTTCTGTAAGATATTATGTTAATAAGTGAAGACCCTTTAAGTGTTACTTGTCCTGGGAATTAAATAAAAGTTCTTCAGTTTTGAGAAACTTAGAAGTAACACTTGAGGAGTCATCAGATGGCCCACAAAACACATTAATTGTGTTATTGAATGTTTAAAAATATAAACTCACCTTCTTTATACATGCTATCCTATAAGTATTCTTGCTTATGTTTTATCTAAAAAGGATAAGCTACTCTTTTATTCTAATAAACTTGCTCCAGAATTACTTGAGGTAAGCAGCAAAATCTTTGAGGAACAGAGTTCTACAAACTTGATGCTTACAGAAAGCATGTACCCTAATAGGAAATGGAGTTCCTGCCATTAAAATCAACAGCTAGAGGAAAAGGCCATTAACCACCTTTGTTCTTGAACTATGAAAAGATTGGCTTTTAGTACAAAACCTGTTTTATAAACTATTCGGAAAGTGTATTATAATAGTGTTTTCAAAGAGTGGTGCATTACATTAGTCTTTGTAAACCATGACTTCTTTAAACATTTTTTTCATAACGTTTGTATCACTATTATAGGCTTCTGAGAATTTTATCTATTCTTGTGCTGGATGCTGTGTAGCCACCTATGTTTTAGGCATCTGTGATCGACACAATGACAATATAATGCTTCGAAGCACAGGACACATGTTTCACATTGACTTTGGGAAGTTTCTGGGCCATGCACAGATGTTTGGTAGCTTCAAAAGGTACTTATATTCTGCTTGTTAAAAAGTGTTTTCTAGCTCATGAATTAACATTCTAAGCCTTACCTTTTCTTGCTTTGACTTTTAACTTCCTTTGAGTATAACTGGGGATAAAAAAGACCCTAAGAGATTAATTACTATGTAATAGACAAAGTGTAAATGTGTAGCCATTTTTGAAGTTAATTAAGGTGTATTTTTCTAAGTGGTACAAAAGATGTTCCCATTTATATAATGGCAGTGGTACAAAATTTTTCTCTATGTTGTGTTTGTATTGACAGTTTGATCTCTGGGTGTGTAGATTTTATATTTCACCTTAGAGGGGGAAAATCACATGGAAGATCTAAGTAATGAGATTATTTGATATCTTTCCTGAAAAGGTTAATTTTTAAGAAATATACAAATTCAAACCTCAGAGATTAACTTTTCCAGTTGGAAATTGCTATGACTTAGTAGTAACTATGTAATAGCAATAACACTGTTAACTTCTGTAAATAATACTTTGTATGTGCCTTCTTTTTAAATAGGGATCGGGCCCCTTTTGTGCTGACCTCTGATATGGCATATGTCATTAATGGAGGTGAAAAGCCCACCATCCGATTCCAGTTGTTTGTAGACCTCTGCTGTCAGGCCTACAACTTGATAAGAAAGCAGACAAATCTCTTTCTCAACCTCCTTTCATTGGTAACTGTTCTTTATAAGCATATAATTAATGTTTCTATTTTATTATTTTAAAATAGTATAAAGTAATACAATTTCCTGTAGTTCCAATGTCAAGTATATTACCACCAAAGTATTTTTTTTAAGGCTATTATATGAAATATGCAACTCCACTACATAATAATACAAAAAACAGGCCACTAGAGTGGCTACTCCAGGTGAGGAGTAACTAGAAGGGAGGTCATTTGGGATGCTGGTCAGTGTTTTGTGTCTTAATCTAGATTAATGTGGGTTGTGGACATTCATTAAGCTATGCACTTTAGATTTCTGTACTTTTTTGGCTATAAATTAAAAAATCAGAACAAACCCACAGTGATTATTGTAACTGAAGTTGATACAAAATTAAGAACTATACAGAATTCTTGTTTTTAGCTTTTATTCCACAAGCTGCATTTGTGACTTCCAACATTTGACTTTATTGGACATGATTTTTTTATTTATAAAAGAATTATTTGGTTCAATAAAACTCTTAACAGATGCCTCCAAACTGATTTTTTTGAAATTTTTTTAATTGTCATTTTTATTTGCTTTAATTCTGATTATCTGATTACTTAACCAGCTTTCATGGATAGTTGGAGAATAGACTTATTAGAAATTTAGCTTAGTAATTTTTATTCCCTTTCTGTAGATGATTCCTTCAGGGCTACCAGAACTTACAAGCATTCAAGATTTAAAATATGTGAGAGATGCGCTTCAACCACAAACTACAGATGCAGAAGCTACAATTTTCTTTACTAGGTAAGGCATATTAAAATATATTAGAAACGACATACAGTTAAGCATTCCTTAGTTTAAACAAATATTATATAACATAGTTCTGATTTGCAGGAAAAGGTTGATTAGAAAATAATGGTGAGTTTATTTACTGAATAAATGTAAAGGACTTGCAATCGCACCTTATAAAGCACATTTATCTCAGAGTATCCCAAGGGACTATGGGTGTTTTGGTAAAAAGCATGGTGCCCTAACACACATCTTGAAGAGGTGTGAACCTATACCCCCCAAATCACATATGGTATTGTAAACCACTGTTACCTCAAAATATGTGTGTGTGTGTGTGTGTGTGTGTGTGCGTGCATGCGTGCGTAATAAGTAACACAGCTGAAGCCAGGGGGGAAATTACATGTGATAGAAATGAACTATCAAACCGTGATATGTAAATATACATAACTAAATGAATGATGCCTATCTGGAAAAGCTACCTACTGAGTGATAAACTAAAGGACATTCTGGAAAAGGCAAAATTCTGAAGACAAAAAAGGAATCAGTACTTAGCAGCAGTTGAGAAAAAGGAAGGATAAGTAGACAGAGGACTGAAGATTTTCAGAGCAGCGAAATTATTTGGTATGATTCTACAATGGTAGATACTTGTCATTCTGCATTTGTCAACACATCAAATGTACAGCATCAAGAGTGAACCCTAATGTAAGTTTTGGATTTGGGTGATAATGTGTCAGTGTGGGTCACTGATAATGACAAATGTACTGCTGCAGGTGTCTGGTCTGCATATCTATGGGGGAATTTAGGCTCAGGTAGGAGCAGGGAGGATAGGGGCTTTCTGTACTTTCTGCTCATTTTTTCTTTGAACCTAAAACTTTTCTTAAAATTTTTTTTAAATGACTTCAAGGTTTATTTAGTGATTTTAATTATAAAAATCTTATTTAAGAACTATTTATATGAAACATGTTTTCTGCCAAATACAGATTTTTTTTCCAATAAGGATATCTGTACTAATCTATTTCTGCCATAGCAGTTTTCTTGGTTACCTTAAGCAGCTTAGAAATAGCAAACCTGGTTTACTGGATAGTAAATTGTTATTACCTGATGTAGTACTTGAAACACATATACCAATGACTGACATTTGATAAAATCAAAATTTGATTTTATTGCTTTAAAATCAGAACTTCTAATAAATACAGTCTAAAAGTCTGATGGCTAGGTTGGTCACTGACTAGTGGTACCACATTTTTTTAATGCCACTGCAGGGAGGGGCACATAAGCTCATGTTCTTTTCTCTCTCTCTTGCCTTCTTCCTCTCAGTGGAGAAGAGGTAGAAAACACTGGACTGGACTTCCCTAGTCTCAAGAGTCTGGGCTGAATTGAAGGAAGCTGGCTTTTGTATAGCCTTCCAAACTAATCCTGATAATTTAGGTATTGGTGGGTTTTGTTTTGTCTTTTAAGAGATTCGTTGGCTCCCATGGGCACAACTGTAAAAGCAGGCATGTATTAGTCTGCTTGGGTTGCTGTAGCAAAATATCACAATCAAGATAGCATAATCAGCAGAAACTTATTTTCTCTTAGCTCTGGAGGCTGGAAAGTCCAAGATGAAAGTGCTAGCTAATTTATTTCCTGGTGAAAAAGCTAGCTTGTAGCTAGACCTTCTTGCTGTTTTCTTCAAATGAAGGAGGGAAAGGAAGAGAGAAAGCAAAGCATAAGCTTTCTCTTCTCTTCACATAAGGACACTAATCTTACTGGATTAAGGCTCTGCCATTAAAACATTACCTCTATAAAGGTCCTACAGGGCTGGAGCTTTAACACCTGAATGTGGGGAAAAGGCGCAAAGGACACAAAAATTCAGCCCATAGCAAAGTAAAGAAAGGTGTGGGGGTGGTTCTCTCACATCCTTTTTGATTCTTCTTTCTAGATTCTATTTCTTATTTCTGAGACTTTTCTTGCTTAAAATGTTTTTCCTGGTTTCCTTTCCAATTTATGTTCACCAAACTTCTTACCCCATCAAAATTTATTCTCTCAGCTTAGTGAAATTGAAATCATGATTATCTGAAGAAGAAAGCTTGATAAGAGTTTATTGATGATCTTCTGATCGAAAAGATTCTTTTTAATTTGGGTTTTGCCTTCTTTCCCTGTTTAGTTGTCACTGTTCCCCATTAGTTACAAGGAAATAAAATAATGAAATCCTCCTTCTAGCATTATACCAATTATCTTCTATCCCTAGTAATTGTATTTTTTTAATTATGCATACAACAACTGAGGTACAGGCCAGAGGTGCAGGCGGTAAAAAGACTCACCAGAGTTAGAGTAAGGGGAAGAACAGGCTGAAATACACTGCTGAGGGGAGCAGCAGGCGAGACAGGAGAGGTCTGCTATGCCATGTGTGTAGCTCCCTAGTAATTTTTAATTAGCCTTGGATACCATGCAGCTCAAGAAAACCATCATCTTGGGGACAGTGGGATGGAATTGGAGACTTTCTTGCGCTAAAAAAATTTTTATACGTTAATGAATTTTTGGCTTATAGACAAAGGGAATCTTTGGCAAAGTGAGAATCTGCTTAATATTTTCAAAGTTATGAAAGTGGTTTTCATCCTTTATAATGTTAAAAAAAATGTGTGTGTTCCTGAACATTTACTTGTTAACACATTTTCTGATTATTTTTTAGGCTGATTGAATCAAGTTTGGGAAGCATTGCCACAAAGTTTAACTTCTTCATTCACAATCTTGCTCAACTGCGATTTTCTGGTCTTCCTTCTAATGATGAGCCCATCCTTTCATTTTCACCCAAAACATATTCCTTTAGGCAAGATGGTCGAATTAAGGAAGTCTCTGTTTTCACTTATCATAAGAAATACAATCCAGATAAACATTATGTAAGTTGGGTTTCAATAATTCTGTACCCTGCGTGTCCTGTTGTACTTCTTTACTGACTCTGCTATTTTGTGTTTATACTTATTTCTTTTATGGCTGGTCCAAATATAAATAAGTAGATGTACCTGGAGCATCTCTAATTTTGGAGGAGAGTATGGTGTTTGTTTCTTGATAAATTTGCTTGGGGTGCTGTGGATATTCTTCCTTTTAGAGACAAGGCTTAAAAGGGTAGTGCTATTCTTCTGTTCTCCTTTATCTTCAATTTTTTAATTTGTTCTTAATTTTAAAAGTAAATCTTACTCATTGTAACAAATTCAACAAATATAGAAGCATGTGAAGTAAAAATCTCAAATACTCATTTTACTCCATAAAATATAACACACAAATGTAGTTTGTTTTTTTAACAAAAACAGGATTGATCTTCAGTCTGTATTTTTCCACTCAATAAGTAGCATAGCATTACTGTCTTTTTACTTTTATTGTGTACCATTTGCTATTATTTTTGTTGGTGAACACTTGCCAGCGTTAGTGTTTAAATTTTTGACAAATTGATAAATTTTGAAGGTGACTACAGTATTATTTTAATTTTTACCTGTTATCTTATACTGTTGGTAATTTTTTTAATGTTATATTGAATGCTTTTTCCTAGCACCATCTCACTGATTAGTCTATTCTTTCCCCAGTGCTCTGTAATGCCAGCTTTAACTATACTAAGTTTGTATGTACACTTGAATTTTGTTATGGTCTTCCTTAGATTTATCTTTTCCTGTATTTTATTCTTTAAAGTACTATGACTATATAATAGTTAAAATATCCACTAAAACAAGTTTTCCCTTATCCCCCTGCTACCATATACTTTGTTTTTTTCCCACTTAATACTCTTAAATTAGTGAATATTTTCACTGGAAATGCACTAAATTTATTAATTGGAGAAGTAAATTTAATACTGGAAATAACATGGTTTTCAATTTTCAGCTTATTATGTTCATCTCTCTAACAGTGTTTATTATTTCTGTTAGGCTAGCGTTAAATGTGCTATAAATTACAATGATTATATTGTGGCATATATACTACCAAGTTAAAAGCCCTTGGACTACTTAACAACAATCAAGCCATAAATTTTCTTTCTGCCAGGAAAGGAGATTTTATTATAAATGTAATATGTTTGGGGTATGATTTCTTTTCAGATTTATGTAGTCCGAATTTTGAGGGAAGGACAGCTTGAACCATCATTTGTCTTCCGGACATTTGACGAGTTTCAGGAACTCCACAATAAGCTCAGTATTATTTTTCCACTTTGGAAGTTACCAGGGTATGTTCCTAGCCTTATAAAATAATCCTTCCTTTTAGGAAACCATTTCTTTATTATAAAATCTAAGGTAAAACTTGTATTAATACTTAGTAAGGTACTCTACGACTTACTTTTCTATTACAAGGGCCTAGTGAAGTACCAGGCATATCAATAGACAAGTAATTCAGTGTGAGTTTGTTGGATAAACAGTGAATTAAATGATCAAGATCTTAAAAATTGTTGTCTACCATAATAAAACAAAACAAAATAATAATTTAGAATCTTGGTTTTAAAAAGTCAGATTTTAAATCACTGCTGAAATAATCTGTTATGGTCATACTGAACTCCTCTGAAAAATAAGTGGAGGCAAACTTATTGAGACTTTTATCAAAATATAAGTGCTCATTTTATAATTTTTCGTACCTTTTAGAAACCCTCAGTTTTTTTTTTTTTAAAGTTTATTTTTACATCATTTTGCACATTTTTTTTTCATCTCAATTGTA
>NW_004567116.1:27547741-27570778 GCF_000260355.1 Condylura cristata
GAAACCCTCAGTTTTAACATAACTCATGACCAGCAAATTTTGTCAAGTTGTTCATATTCTTCTGAGACTAGCTTTCAAAAGTAAGGAGACCATAAAGTGACTATCACAGTTTTTCTCCATGTGCAAACTCATTTTACCTTTGCCACCAAAATGGGCAGAGTTAAAATTTCCTATTTAGACTTTGACATACCCCTTTTGTGAATTTTACTGGTGGCTACAATAGCTTTTGCTAATTGGGTCGTGTGTGAAAAATAGCTTTTGCTTTGGGGGAACAGATCTGTAGCTATTAATTTGTGAATGGTTAGTATTGAAAGAAAATAACTATGTGATAGGAAATAAATATAACTTGTTACCAAATGCATGTACCTTTTGTACAAAGGTTAATGATAATACTTGAACTACTTTATCAAACCAGTACTTGGAAATCATAAAAATTTCCCTTATAATGGATTAAGACTGCACTTTGTATGATAAGTAAATAAATATATATTTGTGTTTTGTCTTCCTGCTGAAATAATTTAATTCCACATTTTTTTGTTGTTTTACTTTTCTTTCATAGCTTTCCTAATAGGATGGTTCTAGGAAGAACAAACATAAAAGATGTAGCAGCCAAAAGAAAAATTGAGTTAAACAGTTACCTACAGAGTTTGATGAGTGCTTCAACAGACGTAGCAGAGGTGACTGTCATAACTGAAAAATAATAGCATACTATCTTTGGGGCTACATAATACTTAAATTAATGAATCTTTTGTTTTTTCTCAGTGCGACCTTGTTTGTACTTTTTTCCATCCTTTACTTCGTGATGAGAAAGCTGAAGGAATAGCTAGGTCTGCAGGTAAGATTATTTTTTTCTCTTTATTGATAATTCATGGCTTCCTATAACCTGCAAGTCTGCAACTTCTCAATAGCTATGGTAAACTGATAGGTTATTGGCTATAGTTCGGTGAGAATGAGAGGAAGATAGTGTTCTAAGCTATTCTATTTCTGGATAAACTTAATTTTCTTAATAGAGTGTACTTACTAAAGAAGTGTATATCAGTGGCCTACCAGGATCAGTGGCCTACCAAGATGCACCCCGTGGCACATCACACATCACACTTGTCATGGTCCTAGAATTAAAGCAGAATTATTTTGTTATACTACTGCAAGATAAAATAAAGACTACATATTTGAATTTTTCAGCTACAGGTCTCCTCAGTCCTACTCCAGGCCAAATAGGAGGAGCAGTGAAATTATCTGTCTCTTACCGAAATGGAACTCTTTTCATCATGGTGATGCACATCAAAGATCTTGTGAGTGATTACAAATAATCATGATTGTGGAGGAAACTTATTTCTTGTAGGAAGCATTACTATTAAGAGACTGCTTTTTTTATAGGTTACTGAAGATGGGGCTGACCCAAATCCATATGTCAAAACATACCTACTTCCAGATACCCACAAAACATCCAAACGTAAAACCAAAATTACACGAAAAACTAGGAATCCAACATTCAATGAAATGGTACGTTAAAATAATTTCTAACAATTTTCTGATTTGTTTTGAGATTTTAAATATTAATCACAGAATTTAAAATTTTTAGTTATTGGTTGCCAAACTATCTAGTATGCTAATAAAGCAAATCTCAATCCAATGCAGAATTGAACCCTTAACCATAAGACACTTCGATTTTAGTTTCTCATTCAGTGCTTGAACTCCTGCTACATTTTCAAAATGGTGGATGTCAGCTGTCTATGTTGAAACACTTCAGACAGTCCAGTTTTCTTTGGCAGCTCCAATTTTTAGATAATTTTTTATTCTGAGCTGAAATTTCTACTCCCTATAGCTTGTACCTATAGGTCATACAGAACTGCTATTTTCTCCTGTGGTGGCAGCCCTGTAGATATCGACCGACCTATTTTTTTTTATGAATCTTTCAAAGAGTTTGTTTGCTTAACTGGCTGTAGTTTCAAAGTCATACTTCTTGTATGCATAAATAAATGAATCTTTTAAAAAAAATGATCTAATAGTTGGACAAAAGAGAATTGAAGGAAGGAAGGTAGAACAGCAAACATCAGCTCAACATTGTGGAACTTACAAACTTATAACCAGTGTGTCGGAGACTTTGTCCCTGATCACGGATTATTGGGGGGCAGAACAGGCAGGGTCTTAAGGTGGGAACAATGTCAGTGAGGCGATATTCTAAAAATAGGGGAGTAAAGGGAAGTGGGAGTGAGGAAGACACAGGAGTCAGAGTTGGGTGCAAATCTTCCTGCTTTGACTTCAGCAGAGGTTTATTTTATATATTTCAAGCAGGCAGAGGGATGACATTAGCATATGAAAGGGGCTGAGATCACTATCACCTTTTTTCTAAGAATAGTCTGGGGTCATTTTGACCTTTACTTGAGATCATAACATTCTAAAATCAATCAAGGTTAAAAACAGGTACATAGATGCACAAAGTTTAAGACTAATATTACTATAGTGAAGATTAACTAAAATAAAGTCCCTTAAACCTTATCTACTACCTAATGGGTTTTTTTTCTACCTGAGACATCCTGGGAGGCAGGAAGAGGAAATTTCTTGCAAATCAAATTACAGAAAAGTTCTTTGAAGAAACTTGTTAAAAGTTTTAAGTGAGTTTCCTTGAGATCTAGACAGTAGAAAGCATAATTAGCTCTGAATAGGAGACATAGGTGAATTATCTAAAGACTAGACAGTAGAATCCTGAAAGACTAGCCAGAAGACTTGTGTGAATTCCTTTGAAGTGTAGCAGGTAGAAACCTGACCAGCTCTAAAACAGGCAACCTAGATGAATTTCCACATCTAAAAGCCAGACAGTAGGAAGTTTGAGTAATTCTTTAGAAGCTGAATGGAAAGGTAGGTCAGATAGTAGAGTGATGAGATTTGTGGTTTCCTCCATCCAGCAGTGAGAGAGACTTTGCAGAAACAGCCCTTTTGCTTTTATTGATCAGCCAGTTGTCAAGTCACTTTTGACTTCAGAGGAATTTCTCACCCTGGTGCAGTGCTTGCTTGTCAGGGCCAGGCAGCACCTTTTGCTGCTGAGGCAATCCAATTGTAAGCTGAAAGTTGCTCAGAATATTTTGATATTACTATTATACAAAAAAGGGAGGTCATAACATAAATTAGCGTGGAAAATCTGATTTTTCAGAGCATTTCCCCTCCATCCGTACCATGTCTGACGACAGAAGTTGCATAGCTTGTGTCACCAGTGGTCAACCTATTCCTTAATCCGCTACTTCTTTAGGATAAATATTACATTATTTACTTACATTAACATGGTGTCCACACAAAAATACCTGGATTGAGATTTGGAAGCAAAAAATTTTGAATTTTCATTAAGGCTATAAACTTACTAAAGCTGTAGAATATCCTTTCATACCTTTGTAAGCATATAATGTTTGGCATTATGCCCAGAAAGTAGTATTTACTTTCTTTCTAGTAGTGTATTTTTCTTCTTTAAAGATTTATTTATTTATTCAGACATAACTAAGGTACAAGCCAGAGGTGCAGGGGCGGTGAGAGGATTCACAAGAGACAGAGTAGGGAACAGAACAGGCATATCAACGAAGTTACACTGCTGAGGGGAGCAGTGGGCTGGTCGAGAGAGGTCTGCCACACCATGTGGGTCACCTCCCTGGCTGGGGATCAAACTCGCAAAGTGGCTGTGGCTAGCTTGAGAGTGCTGTGCATTAACCCACTGTACCACCAAGGAGGACCCTAGTAATGTATTTTAATGAAAGTAAAATGTCACTGTTTTTAGTTCTTATGGGCAGAGTGAAAGGATTGGCTTAAGGAGATATTTCTCAGAAATAAGAGTAATCTTTTCTTGGGGAAAAAAAGAAAGCTAAACATCACATGTGATGTGTTTGAAAGACAGTAGCTTTTTTTTTTTTAACACTCTCAGTGCTGTAAACTACATTTCTAACTGGTGAGTATGCACTGAAGTAGGTAATCAGAATTTCATTATACATAAAATTTTAATCTCTTTTTTTTGTAAAACAATCATAATTATGCTATTCTAGCTTTCTTCCTTCATTTCTCTTTTGTTTAGCTATTAGATCTTTTTTTTTTTTTTTTAAGATTTATTTATGCATACAAGAACTGGAGTGTAGGCTAGAGGTGCGGGCAGGGGTAGGGAGTGGTGAGAGATTCACCAGGGACAGAGAGTAGGGGGCAGAACAGACAGATGCACTGAAATACACTGCTGAGGGAGCAACAGGCAAGACAGAAGAGCACCATGTAAGTCAGCTCCCTGGCTGGCCTGAGATTAAACTGGAGCTGCAGTGGCTGGTGATAGCTTTGATTAGTGCTGTCTTTATATCCCCTGTATCTCCATTCAGAAAAAGTATATTTTTTGGCCTAGCTAATAGCAGTCTACTTTGTACATTCTTATGTCAGATGTTTAGAGGAATAATAACCTTGGACTCCTGAAATACAAAATGTACTTTTAAAATATGAGACAAATTCCATCAGATGTGTCATAATCAGTGTCAATAATCAGTCACTCTAAGAAGTCTCACATTTTTACTTAATCCAAGAAACCAAAAAATAATCTGTAACTATTTTTTTTCCCTTTGCTGTAGCTTGTGTACAGTGGATATAGCAAAGAAACCCTAAGAAAAAGAGAACTTCAACTAAGTGTACTCAGTGCAGAATCTCTGCGGGAAAATTTTTTCTTAGGTGGAATAACCCTGCCTTTGAAAGATTTCAACTTGAGCAAAGAGACAGTTAAATGGTATCAGCTGGCTGCAGCAACCTATTTGTAAGTGGTAAATTTCTGAGTTTTGGAATCAAGAATAATTATAAATGCGTGTACACATCTACCCACGTGAACTTTGTATAGTATTTTTATCCTTGGATAGAAATTATCAAGTGTACTTGCTGCCTTTCAGTATATCTGTTGGACCAACAGTCACATAACTAACTTTTATGAATTTGCTAAAGCCATTGTTGTTTTAAAGTCAAAGCTGTAAACCCTAAATGTAATATATAACAAGGCCTGAAAAAGATTGAGTTGGTGAAGGATTTAATCATATCTTGAATAATTCAGAACTACAGCTTTATTTGGTCTGATGGTACCATGTTATGTACACAGCACGTTTGCTTTCCTGTTGTGCACACTTCATTGTCCTCACCACTATGTTTGCAAACACCAAAGGAAAGGAAGGCTACAGACGTTACAACAGAATATAGCTGCTATTCACAGGGCAGAAAAGCAAAGCACAAAAATTAGGTAGCTACGTTAAGAACTACTAAGTAGTTTATAGAATTAGGGGGAAAATAATATTGTTTTGTATCATCCATTCATATTTTTAAAGCCTTTGTCAGAGTAAGTGCCAGCCACTGAAGTTGTAAATAATGGTGCCTTAACTTCATATGCTTCCTGGCACTTCCCCTGAGTTTAAAAATAATTAGCAGATAGTTTTCACTCACTTTCAACTTACTAAAGACAAGAATTATGTACACTTACTAATTTTTTTCTCACAGGAAGATCATTTCTATGTTTCTGATACATGAATTAAAAAGGCAGCCACTTGATCTTTTTGTTGCCCAGTGAGTGAGATTTTTCAATGTAACCGTACACTAAATTCTGTCATTCCAATACAATCCTATATTCCCAGGAGTGTGAGTGTGAGTTGAAGTTTGGTAACTTCACCTTCATGTGTTGTATTCCACTCCTTCATTAAACAGGTGACGTGTTCAGCCATGTGCTCATTCCTGTTTGCGAAAAGAACTCCTTGTGTAACAGGGCAGATCTTCAGAGGAGGCACAGGACAAGAATTCTAGGGTCCAGATTGAATTTTAATGTAGACTTTCATGGTGAAGTTTGTGTTATAATCCATTTTACTTACATTTGTAAACATTGTATATTTATATGAACTACTTTCCTTAATATAATGTGATTCAGAATCATAAGGGACATGATTAAAGTTATTCTACAGTAATCATTAGGAATAAGGTTCATTTTTTATTAGTTATTCAACTTTACACAGAATTTAGTGTTTAGTTTGGATAAATATGTATATATAAATAATTCTCATGGTTAAAGTAGAAAGACACTTTTTAAATGGAAACAGAGATAGTAGCTATTAGTTGCTGTGAGATAACTGACAAAACATGCAATGAAGAGTACCAAGAAAGAAAAGACAATCTCCAATTAAATTGCCCAGAATAAAAGTTTTATGAACTGTGCAAATGTTTCATGTAAATGGTGATACCTGCAGAGAAGAAATAGAAGAGTTGATAAGGTATGGGTATCTATGGGATAAAAAAAATGTATGTAAGGTTAAAAAAAAAACTTGAAATTTTTGGTGCCTAACACTAATGGTCCATTTGTAGGAAACCCCTTGAGTATGATATGTGAATGTCTTTTTTGTTGTTGTTAAAATGTGTTGTTTATTTAATAAGTTAATTAAAATGCAGATCAAAGCACCACTGTTTGCTTTGTCCACCTATAGTTAACATTTTCCTTAAAGTATGTAAGTATAATTGCAAGTGTAAAGAAGTACTAGATATTTTCACTAAAGATTTTGTTACCTAATTCCATTCCATGAGTTATCACTTAGTTACCATTTTTAAAAATATAAGAATTTTTAAAAAGTACTATCTTGGGGAAAGGTCATTGTTAATTGGATTCAGTGTATATAGCCTACATGCAGTCTGTTACAGCAGTGTCTTTTAGCACAATTAGTAGAGCTAGAAAATATATCAATTTTCAATTATAAGAAATCTGGATTCCTATTTAAGAGTATATATGACTAATGCTGTACAGTTAACCAGAGTTCAAAAGAAGTGGTAATGTTTTCTCCTAATTTAACTCATTTTGTGCCTTCTTTGGTCATTAAAAATACACTTGTGCACATTTTACATATATTTTAATAATGCTATTTGTGAAATGATAATTTCAGCCCTTATCAAAAATGGGGAAAAGGGGAGACAAAGGAGCATCTTTGCACTACAGCTATCAATAGATTATAAATCACTTGATTTTTTTAAAACATTTTTTTAGGCTTACTTTAAGATAAATCTGAAACAAAAGTTTAAAAAAGAAACTGGCCAAGACACTAGTTTTTATATATTGTCACAATGCTTTTATACCTTCCTTTATCAAGTAAATAATAATTATGATGGTGTGTAAGTCCTGCAGTGTTTTGGGATTTGAAAGTAATGATTTACTCCAAGAACCTGTTTTCTTTACTGAGGAACCCAGTGTAGAACTTGCACTGATGTTTTTATCTGCCTTTATATGAATCTATGAGTATCTAAATGTTAAGGCATGTATGATCTTTGATGAAATATTTTATATTTTCAAATTAAAGTTGTATAAAAGTTTTATCTTGCCTTAAATTGACTGTTCTTTCTAGAATTTAAATTGCAGCATTTAAAAAACATGATTTTGATATTTAGACTTCAAAAGGATCTAAAGCCCTATTACCATAATCCATAGGTTTACTTTCATACTAGCAAGTATGAAAATGAATATGGCAATTAGTTTCATCTATAAGAACCAAATACTTTAATTATATTAAAGTAGTGAGAAAAGATGTATAATATTTTTATTAATAACTTGAATATATTCAGTGAATTGAAGGTGACTTCATAACTGTACTATAATTGTATTAAAATACTTTTGGAATAAAGGAACTCTGCTATCATTTATTGCTTCATTGATGTATTACCTTTTTGGTTCCAAATGATAATGAGTTCACTGTTGTCATACTTTGCAAACCTCCCAAAAGTTTATTAGATTCAAGTAATCCTGAATTTTTAGAACTAGGTCAGTTGTCCCTAAAAATGACCTAATATAGGAGGGCCCTCTTGGTAGCACAAGGGGCTAAAGCAAAGTACTGTGAAGCTATCCACAGCCACTGCACCACAGTTCAACCCGCAGCCAGGGAGGTGACCCATGTGGTGCAACAGACCTCACCTGTCTCTCCCACTGCTCCCCCAAGCAGTGAATTTCAGTCGATCTGCCTGTTCTGCTTCCTACTGTTCTGTCTCTGTTGAACCCCCATACCTCTGGCCTGTACCCCAGTTCTTATGAATAAATAAATCTTTTAAAGAAAAAAAATTTAAATGTCCTAATAGTGTCTGACCTATAGTTTAGCCAAACCTCTGAAGTCTAGCTTCCCACTTTACTAAAGCCTAGCCACTTCATAGAAGTGAAATGCTTCTGTGATTATTCTCCCTGATCTTTGGTAGTTTATTTAAATTTAAAGTAGTATAGTAGTAATAGCTGTATTATAACCATGTACAGATCAGAGATGCAGGTTCTTTTTTAAAAAAAATTTATGCATAGAAAAGCGGGGTGTAGGCCAGAGGTGGGGTGGGGTGTGGGCAAGAGGATTCACTAGAGACAGTGGGAGCAAAACAGGCAAATCTAGTGAGATACACTGTTGAAAGGAGCAGCAGGAGAGATATGGAGAGGTCCGCTGTGCCATGTAGTCAAACTCCCGCATAGTGGGTGCCTATAGCTTGATAACAGAGACTTTAGAAACCCTGCACCACCAGGGTAAATTCTTTTAATACCATACCGCCAACCTGGAATGATACCAGGCTGTGTTCTCTGACACTAAAGGTAACACAACCAGGTCCAGAGACCATGGAAGAGAATTGCTTAAACATAACCTGTTTCTTAGGTGGTAAACTTAAGTTTCTACTAGAAAATAATTACTTTACTTCACCCATATTCTTTAAACACCCTAATGCAGATTGTAGACATATACACAGTAACATAATTAACAACCACAAATGAATCCATCACAATCTACATTCTGTTAACAATTACCTTAGGGTTAATCTTGCTGATCTGTGCTAAGATGTGTCTAGATATAGATAACTTTTTATTTTATTTAGAATTCTTAGATCCATGGATCAGTAACTTCAGTGCTAAATATGACTTCTCTTTCAATTCTTTCCTCAACTGTTGTATTTCCCATTTCCAGAACAGCTACTTGGTTATGATTTTATTTGTTGAATCATGATTTGGGAAGATACAAGGTCACTAAGATCAGCGGGGAAAGATAGTTTCTTTTAAACAAATGGTGCTGAGACAGATAACCATATACAAGAGAATAAAGTGTGGGGCTCTTACAACATAATAAAAATACAAAATGGGTCAAAGACCTACATATAAGAACTAAAATTATAAAGCACTGGAGTTGGGTTTAAAATTTTTTTGTGCAGCGGACAACACAGTGAAAAGACAAGGAATAGAAGAGGATCATGCAAATCATTAAAGAATCCTTAAAACTCAACAACAGAAAGTCAAACCAGTTAAAAATGGGCCAGGGTCTTTGAATAGATATTCTCCAGACTGGCCAACAATCAATGTAAAGGTGCTGAACTTCATTAGTCATTAGGGAAATACATGTCAAAATAATGAGGAAAGCTGCAATGCCCACCAGGACGGCTAAAATTTAAAACTAACATGTTAGTGAAGATATGGAGAAAAATAGCATCTTCATATATTGCTGGAAGGGATGTAAAATGATTTAGAGGCTGTGGAAAATAGCTTGTCAGTTCTCACAAAGTTAAACATAGTTACCCTATGACCCAACGAGATAGGTAGGTAGATGACTGACACAGATAGATATTCTTCAAGATAACTGAAAATTGGTATTCAAATACTTATATATGAATGTTCCTAGTGGCCAAGAAGTAGAAACTGCAAAAATCTGTTAGCTGATGAAAAATACAATGCGAAAGAAACATACAATGAGTGGAAGCATGGATACTGACCACAACATGGATGAGCCTTGAAAACATGCTAATGAAGAGGAAAACAAACAATGATCACATTTGATTCCTTTTATATGAAGTGTCTATGTAAATCCATGGAGATGAAAAATTACTGATTTCTAAGAGGCTCCAAGGGAAAGAGAGATTAAAGAGTGATTCTTAAAAGCAGTTACTTGTGGGGGAAGTAATTGCTTCATGGGGAAAATTGTACGATCTGTTTAACAATTGACTGATTTTTATATTTTTTGCAAACAAGAACTGGGGTGTAGGCCAGAAGTATGGGTGGTTAGAGGATTAATCAGAGAAGTGGGAAGCATAACAGGTGGATTTACCAAAACGCTGCTAAGGGGAACAAATATGTAAGAAAGGAGAGGTCTCCTACACTCTCTGTGGATCAGTTCCCTAACCAAAGATCAAACTCAGGCTGCAGTGGTATTGTGCTCAGACTCAACCCCTAGGCCACCAGGGAGGACCAAGAATTGAGCGTTTTAAACCAGATTAAACAATCCAGTGCTGGTAATGGCTATTATCACAGACATCCTTCAGTCATTCCACTACAAGAAGTAAGTCAGGGAGCTGAACATTCCAGCATACCTTAGAGTTTAGAATCTCATGTATAACTGAATAACTGACCTCATCTAAATCACACACAGATGAACAGTAATCCAGGCCTGGATTCCCAAATCTTAACTCTTCCTGCTGTCTTCCACTCCCTCCAGATAAAAAATGTGTAGTGTAGACATCTTCAAATGGAAAAAAAGGGACTAACTTAGGTTTATTATTTCAAATGAGTGCCAAACTTTCTACCTGCTAAGCACAGTTCCGGATGTTGGAGGTAAAAAGGAATAAGCAGTTGACTCTTACTCTGTTTATATTTTGTTGGCAGCAAAGAAGCAACTAGAGAAAATGTCAGGGATTCACGTGCTATGAAGAAAATAGGATACTGTGTTGAGAGGACCATTCTAGAAGCCCTTCCTCTGCTGTGATGATCCAGAGGTCTACAAGCCAGGCCTGAGAGAATCTTGGGGGAAAAGAGTGCTTCAGTTAGTGGCATCAACAAAAGGAAAGGGAAGTATCTGTTAATCTTGGAAGGTCAGGTCATAAAAGAATAATTACCCCAAGTGCTTACTGGGATGGGGGGACGGGAGAGGGTATAGTGGGGATGAGGCCAGACGTGTGGCTTTTCTAAATGCCTTGAGAAAGTACAGGACGGAGTAATAAATTACACTTAAAAATGGCAATTACCTGATTTGCTGGTTGCCAGTGGAAAAAGTTATGTTTGGGGTGAGGACATGGGTAAAAGTTGGGATATCACTGATGAGTTGCCCAGGTAGGAGATGGTGGCTTACAGTGGGTACTTAGAATGGAGATAGTGGAAATGAAGTGAATGTATTTATGTTCTTGTGGTAGCGCTTCAATTATTGCCATTAGAAATAAGACAAAAGGGAAAAGGGAAAACCATGGTTTCTGGTTTGAATTCAGGTGCCTGGAGTAGGCAACTAGGGGAAGGGAAGGGAACTGGGGCCATATTAGTTTGAGGTACCTATTGCATATGCAGACCACAGACCAAAGATGTTAGCCCATGACAGAAATCATTATCAAAGCCTCCCTAGAGACGTAAGGGTTCAGGCTGAGCACTATCACCACTATGGCCTGAGATCAATCCCCCACCAGGGAGCTGACCCACATATGATAATGCAACAGACCTTTCTTGTCTTGCCCACTGCTCCCCTTAGCAGTGTATCTTAGTATATCAGCCTGTTCTGCTCCAACTCTGTCTCTGGTGAATCCTCTTACACACACACACACCCTCACCCCACCACCCCTAGCCTAATCCTTAATTCTACACAATTTTTTAAAAATGTATTACCATATGCATTCTTAAGGGTGGTGGACAAAATGCAATAGAGTCAAAGAAACAGAAAATTGATTATTCAATTTGGTTGAAAGGCATAATGTGTTGGGGAAATTACTCATCCTTAGCGCTTTCAAGAGTGGGGGGATTGCTGGAGAGGTGGGGAAACTGATGGTGGTAGTGGTTTTAGAGTTTGTTTCAGCCTTTATATGAGTTACTTTAAGCTTGCCTGCAAGTGTTTATTGGATTCACTGATCTCCTTCCTCTCCAGGGACATGCTGTTTTTGAACAGCTGCTTCATTTGCCCATTCTTTCAACTCCTTCCTGTGTAACAGCAATGGGTATGGTTAAATCACGAGGTCAGTGGCAG
The DNA here is from genome assembly GCF_000260355.1 of Condylura cristata. Taxonomy (NCBI): domain Eukaryota; kingdom Metazoa; phylum Chordata; class Mammalia; order Eulipotyphla; family Talpidae; genus Condylura; species Condylura cristata. The sequence goes on from NW_004567116.1 coordinate 27,559,711, forward strand.
TTTCCCTTTACCAGGTAGTTCAAAGATCTCGTTTTCTTCATGGCCTCTTCTTCCCTTCTCCTTACATCCAGTTCCTGCCTTTGCAGTCCTGCTCCCAAAGTTCTTCTCTGCATGCAGCTCCATAAGGCTTTCCTCCTGGCAGACAGACATACCCCCTCAGTACTGTGTAGGGGGTTCCATGGGAGGGGTAAAAAGAGGGCAGGGTGTGGGATTATTTTAAACAGCTAGGATATGGTAGCAGTCTAAGTGCTCACAGATGCAGTGTCGGTGTGGGGGTGCAGACTAGCTTGCAGGGGACAGGAGGGGGGCCAGGTTGTGGAAGATCCATAGAGACTGAGAGGTTAGAAGCAAAGTTTTTTCAAAGTACTTTCCATGGGAGGAAAGGCTGTCTGCAAAATGACAGGAGCTGGGATCTAGCTTTTACATTTTAGTTTCTTTTGCTTCTTCCTTTGCTCACTAAGCAAGTGCTGGGTTAGCAAGTACTGAGTATATCCTGCTCTCTGGAGGTGGTTAAGGTATTGATGATACTAATGGGGGAAGCTCATAACATCTTCACCCAGTGACAAGAGGACTGGATAAATATGTGGTACATGGGCCTCCTTAATGGTGCGGGGGTTAAAGTCTCAATGCTCTCAAGCCAGCCATTGTGGCATGAGTTCAATCCCTGGACAGAGAGCTAGCCCACACAGCGCAGCAAGCTTTTCCTCAGCAGTGTATTTCGGTAGATCCGTCTGTTCTATCTCACCCACCCCACCCCTGCACCACTGGCCTACAGCCCAGTTCTTAAACGCTTAAATAGATAAAAATAATCTTTTTTAAAAAAAAAGATGGAGAAGGGCCTCCCTGGTGGCACAGGGGTTCAAGTTTCTGCGCTATCGCCAGCCACTGCGTTACGAATTTGACCCCCGCCAGCCAGGGAGCTAACCTACAGCATCTACCTACCTATGTATCATGCCAGCCCCCACCCCTTCCCATTCATAAGCGCCTGGTCCGTTCTCCCTCTCCCTTCTCTCTTACACTCTGATTTGTCAGTAAAGTGCTCCCAGTACAGAACCGAACCCGCACTTACTAAAGCCGACCAGCCCCGCCTAGAGGCGGACTCAGTTTCCCGCCCGGGCAGCGTGGTGCCGCCGGACCGATGCATGCCGGGACATGCAGTTGCTTGCGAACTTCACTGACGCAAAGATGCTCTTGGGGAGACGTATGCTTGCAGGCGCCGGGGGCCACGTAGTGTAGCTCCGCCCCCTGCTCGTAGAGAAGACGGGACGTGTGAGGTCACTTCCTGCGTGCTGGGTGACTTCCTGCGGCGTCCCCACGCTCGTTCTCTTTCGCTGCCTTCCCGCCGCCATCATGGGTCGCATGCATGCTCCCGGGTGCGTTCGGGCGGCCGAGCAGATTGCGGGGCTGGGCCGTGGTGGTAGGGAGGGGACGGAGGGCATGTGGGGAGCGGGCCCGGGGAGGGGGATAATGATCTGGCCTTTCGAGGCACGGACCGTCGCCTCATTCTGCAACTACTTCTCTCCCCAGAAAGGGCCTGTCCCAGTCGGCTCTGCCCTACCGTCGCAGCGTCCCTACCGTAAGTAGCGTGCGAGGACCGGGGACAAGAAGGGGGATGCTGTCGCCGCTCGAGAAGAGCGGCGGCCGGGCGCGGCTCGGGGGTGGAGGGGATCGCCGTGCTTCTGCCCGGGTCCCAGATTCCCGCCCCAAGGCCGCTTTCTCTTGCATAAACAGTGGCTGAAATTGACGTCTGACGACGTGAAGGAGCAGATCTACAAACTGGCCAAGAAGGGCCTGACTCCCTCACAGATCGGTGAGTGTCTTGAATATCTTCTCCGCCTGCCGTCGTGTAGTTTGCTGAAAGAGTCTCTGGGGTAAATGGGGCCCTTCATGAGCCTTGAAAACTTTTTGACTGTTCCCGAGCTTCGCTGTTGAGGCCCGAGACCTGTTGAAATCTCAGGTTCTTCCTTGGAAGACAACAAATTAATTAAAATCTCGATACAGCTTAACACGTGTTACGGGATAAGCACTCTAGTGGATGCGTGGATCAAAGTACTTCACATATACTGATTGTGCTTGAATTTTGACAGCAGTACTTTAAAATAGATGCTAGTATTTGCTCCCGTCTTAGGACTGAGGAAACTAAGGCCGCCCTACAACAAGCCCTAAGTTGCAAAGCTCTTCAGTGGACAAACTGAGGTCGGCCAACCAGCATACTAGTCACACTTTCTCTTAGATGTGGCTGAAACTTCCGCTGTGACTTTATTTGACTGTCTTCATTCAGCCCAAGTTTGCCTGCTGTGTAGTTCCAGACCCTGGAAATACAATAGACCAAAAAAGGGTAAAATCTGCCCTCCTGGAGCTTACCATCTAGTGGAGGGATCACTGGATAGACTCTACATACTGTGTGGTAGTGGGTGCTGTTTTGAGGCTAAAAAGAAAGGTTTTAGGTTTTAGTGTGATGGAAGTCTGAACCTGAATGAAAGCTCGTTTCAGCTGGTGTGGGTAGCCTTCTTTGGATGTCTGAGCAGTGCATGCTTTCTTACATTTCTCAGATGTGTGACAGTAAGTCCCATTTTAAGATGTAAAACTTGGAAAGTGTTCTCACCTCTCACACTTGGGGCTGTGTATTTGGTGGGGGAATCTAACACATGATTGCCCTTTCAGGTGTGATCCTGAGAGACTCACATGGTGTTGCACAAGTACGTTTTGTGACAGGCAATAAAATCTTGAGAATTCTTAAGTCCAAGGGACTTGCTCCTGATCTTCCTGAGGATCTGTATCATTTAATTAAAAAAGCTGTTGCTGTTCGAAAGCATCTTGAGAGGAACAGAAAGGTAAGAGGCTGTAGCTTCCTCCATCCCTACTGATTTCGATAAAATGAGTAGCAGATTTGAATTATCTGAGGTGGCTTATAATACCTCAGATTCTAGTTGCTTTGAAGTAAAAATTCTTCCAAAAGAGGTGGGGATGGGCAGGTGTTGACTCACTTGGATAATAACATTTTATTTGGTTGGTTGAAAATGTTGAAGTGTTAATTTAAAAAAATAAAAATGCATTTTTTTTTAAAAAGAATGCTGAACTGTTTATTTGCAACCTTAAATTCCCTTGAGGACTTGCATAATCTATGTTGTTTTGTGTGTTGTGTGTGTGTGTGTTTTAAAGATTTATTTATGTATACAGAAATGGGGTACAGGTCAGAGGTGATGAGGTGATTCACCAGAGACAGAGTGGGGGAGCAGAACAGGTATTAGATTGATGAAGCACACTGCTGAGGGGAACAGTGTGCAAGTCAGTAGAGGTCTGCCACGCCATGTGGGTTCCCTCCCTGGCTGGGGATCAAACTGCAGTAGCTGCAGATAGCTTCATAATGCTTCACTTTAACCCATTGCACCACCAGGGAATGTCCAGGCTCTGATTCTAATACAAGGTATTGGGTAACTGCACTAGGGAAAGTGCATGGTATTTGTGCCTACCTTTGTTAAAATAATGTCTAATTGTTTTGAGTGGTTTTCTTGAATTATACTTTTACTTTTAGGATAAGGATGCTAAATTCCGCCTCATTCTGATTGAGAGTCGTATTCACCGATTGGCTCGCTATTACAAGACCAAGCGGGTCCTCCCTCCCAATTGGAAATAGTAAGTGTCACTCATGTTTTCAGTAACAGGAGTTAGGTAGTTAAATAGTGAATTAAAGTGAAATACCTGGTAGCAGCTATCTTATACCTTATGGATCTATGAGTCAACTGCTTTCTGAATTCTGCCATTGTGGCAGAAGCATCTGTAAATGATACAAAAGTGGGCTTGGCTGTGCTGCTCTGAAGATGAGCAGAAGGCCATAGTTTACAGACATGGTCTTAGAACATGAATAAGGTCCTTGACTCATTTTTACATAGTGGGTAAAGTTCAGTTGTTAGCTTTGCTCCCAGGTGTTGATGTCTTAATTTGGGGGGCAGATTGCTCACGCGATTAATTTCCAAACATTCGCAGTTTCCAGCAGAAAGCTGCTTCCTTTTATGCTGGCTGGTTCTTCCTTGGATGTCTGATTGAGCGTCTTCGTTATACATAGGGAGACAAAGTAGCTCAGGAGTTTAGTGCATTTTATGTATTTGGGGTTTGTTTGGGCTGTTTGAAAGTAGCTTCATTAACTGGGAATGTGAATAAATATGAAGGGACCTGTATTGACCCAGCATTCTCACCCCCCCCCTTTTTTTTTTCCAATTCAGCGAGTCATCCACAGCCTCTGCCCTGGTTGCATAAATCTGTATTCAAGCAATAAAGATTGTTTGACTAGATGGATGGTTTGTGTTTCCATGTGTATTTTTTTTTGATGGGGTCTGCTTTAACAGAATTAGAATGTGGTTCCACAGGGAGCAATAAATATATCACTGGGAGTGGAACATCAGTATGGAGAGACCTTGGATGGAAGTGATTCTTGATTTGAGTCTTGAAAACAAAGCAGAAGGGTTTCAGTGCAGGAAGAAAGCAAAGTTAAATCAGAGAACTATGCTGAGAAGTTTTTAAGCCCTTGTGCTTTTGTGCTGTCTTAAATCAAGAAAGACCCATAGTAAGGCAAACCTCCAAAAGCAATGAACAAAAACAAGGTGATGGCACGATTCTGTGGAAGCCCTGGGTAGCTAGGCGGTAGAGCGCGCCATGTGGTTCCCGGGAGCTAGCATCCATGGGGGGACCCGGCACTCCCGCCCCTAGCAGACGCAGCTCAGCTGGTGAAGGTCACTAACAAGCTGGCCCTCAGACGCCTTAGATTTCTTGCCAGTGCTTCCTTTTTGGCTAAGTCTTGGGAAGCCAGAGATCAAGGGAGCTTAACAGATGTAGACTGTCCATGTCAGCTTCCCAGGTAGCAGAGTCAGTGAGAATGGAAAGGATCTGATAGGAAGGGGCCTGGGCTCTTATCTCCAGCTACCTCTGCATCCTCCTCTGGCCAGTTCTGGACCTGCTTTCACCACACTCCTCAAAGCCATTACCCCTACTAGTTCCTTAACCTGGAAGGCTTTTCCCTCCACATGGCTTGCTCCTTCACTTGTCTCACCAGAGAGGCCCTAGCTAAAACTGCTTCTCACCCAGCACTCATCCCCCAAGCCTGCTGTTCTTCAGTGCTGATTACTACTACCTGACTGGTAAGTATTTGATGATTACCATCTCCTCAGGTTGTAAGTAAGTCCCACGAGAGCAGGGACCTTTTGTGGTCCCTGTTGCATCCCTAGTATTTAGAATAATAGCTGGCACATACTAGGGTCTCATAAGTACTGCTTAAATAATAGTGCTCAGTAAATACTGCTTAATAGGGCACACAAAAGACCTCACTGTAGATGGATAGAGATGCAAGTTGCTTTTGACAGTTGTCTCTTCCGTTAGTATGTTATAGCATGTTAGTAAACATACTATAATTATTTTCTGTGAGGGGAAAAGACCAGGATAATAAAAAAAATAGAAAATGATGAGTTTGAGGTATTTATTGTGTTAGGCATAATTTACTTACCTTTGATCATGTCCTTTTTAATTTTCAATACGGCTGTGCAGAATTCCTGAAATGTTGGCAGTTGGCCCTTGTGAGCCTGAGTGAGACAGCTCCAGCTAACTGCTGCTCATGGCTCTTCTGTTTTCCCTGGACTTTTTTTTTCTTTTTAAAGATTTATCTATGCATATGAGAACTGGGGTACAGGCCAGAAGTGCAGGAAGTGAGAGGACCCACCAGACAGTGGTGAGCAGAACTGGTAGAATGACTGAAATACACTGCTGAGGGGAGCAGAGGGCAAGACAGGAAAGGTCTGTTGCGCCATGTGGTCACACCTCCCTGGCCAGGGATTGAACTCATGCTGCAGTGGCTGCTGATAGCTTCACAGTGCTGTGTGTCAACCCCTGTGCCACCAGGGAGGCCCCCTGAATTTTCTTTTGTATAGAAACTTGTTACATAAAGATGATATATTCTCATTTCTGAATGTGAATATATGAGTGATAGTCTTAAACTTCCCTCGCTAGAGGTACCACTGTGCTCATTTGGTGGCCTATCATTCTCAAGTTACTTCTCGATTGGTCACTGGGTAGCCACAGTAAAAGGTAATAATGTAAGAAGCAGCATGGTTGTGAGTAAACCTTTTCTACCTCTTATTTTTTCTACCTTTTTAACCTCAATCAGGGTAATACTATATAGACTTAATTTTTTAAATCTCTTTTTTCTTTGATTTCTCCTCCTGGACGTAGTCTACCTGTAGTTCTCCCACCACCAAAGCTCTCGTTACCAGTCATGAAAGCCTTTTTTTTTTTTTTAAAGATTTATATATTGATACATACAAGAATTGAGGTGTGCCCCCCTTCCTCTGGTGGAATACTCAGTGGGGAACAGTAGGCCAATCAATCCACTGAAATACATTGTTGAGAGCAGAAGGCAAGACAGGATAGGTGGGCTGCACCATGTGGTCAGGGATTGAACTGCTGCAGTTGTTGGTGACAGCTCAATAGTGCTGTCCTTAACACCTGAACCACCAAGGAGGCCCTGAGTCTATTTTTTCTGTAAGTTTTTTTTGTCTTATGTCAGAGGCTTTCTTCAGTGCCCAGTAATTGTTGAAAGGATCTGAATTGCTATGCCTGTGTGTACACACTATTGAATTCTATCTGTCTGCAGTTCCTCCTTTTCGCCACCAGGCGGCGAGTATTGCTGTTGCTGGTGATGCTGACACTGGCAGCAGCTTATACTCTCATCTCACTTTATATCAGATTTTTTCACAACTTCCCCCCCCCCGCAATGATTTCAGATACATATATATTTTAGAGGCTTATTTATGTATACTTACAGAACTGGGGTACAGGCCAGAGGTGTGAGGGATGAGAGGATTCACCAGAGACAGTGAGGAACAGAACAGGCAGATCAACTGAAATGCACTGCTGAGGGGAACAGTGGGGAGACAGGAGAGATCTGCTGTGCCACGCGGGGGCTCCCTGGCCAGGCCTCAGATTCCTGCTGCAGTGACTTGGGAGAGCTTCACAGTGCTGTGCTTAACCCTTTGCACCACCAGAGAGGGCCCTGACTCTAGATAAGTTTTGAAAGATTTGGTTAATTAGTTTTGAAAAGCTATCCCTATTTAAAGATGAGAAAGTTGAGGCTCAGAAAAACTTAGTTTGAGATACAAATTAAGGCCCCTCCTATGATGTCTAGTGATCTATCACTATATACTACACTGTCTTTTATGATCATTTTTCTAAGATTTTTTAAAAATGAAAGTGCAGGGCCCTACATGGTGGCATAGCAGGTTAAAGCACAGCACAAAGAAAGCTAAAGCCACTTCAGCATGAGTTCAATCCCCAGCCCCGGAGGTGATCCACATTGTACAGCAGTGACTGACTCATCAGTCAGCCTGTCCACTCTCCACTCTGTCTCTAGTGAATCCTCTCACTGCATCTGCACCTCTGACCTGTACCCCAGTTCTGTATGCAGAAATAAATCTTTTAAAAAAATAAAAGTGCAAGTAATCAAGACCCATGTTTTATACAAACTTTAAAAATTAACAGTGTTAGCTTATTCCCAATGTATAACATTTACTAGAAAAATTAAAATTTGGGGGCCTCCCTGCCTGGTGGCATATGGGTTAAGTCTCGGCGCTATCACTGCTATGGCCTGAGTTTGATCCCCAGCCAGGGAGGTAACCTCCATGGCACAGCAAACCTCTCCTGTCTCCTGCTGCTCCCCTCAACAGTGTATTTCAGTGGATCTGCCTGTTCTGCTCCCTATTTCTGCCTGTGGTAGTGAATCCTCTCACCCACCACACCTCTGGCCTGTACTGGGCCCAGTTCTTGTATACATAAATTAAAAAATCTTACAATTTTAAATCTCCAGAAACAGGAGAATTTACACAGTCCTCTTTTATATTTTCTCTAATTTTGTTACCTGTAGGAAAAACCAGTGTTCTCTAAAGCTAAGGACCAAGTTGCCCTTCTCCAAGCAACAGGTACAGGTATCCTAGCCTCCCGCCCTGCAGCCACAGCACTGCTGACATGCATCGCTGTGGCTGCAGTGACCTGTGAGTGGTAGCGTGGGGGAGATAAGCTCCAGGTGAGAATAACGGCACCTCTGTGGAGGAGAGGAGTGTAGCAACATTGGACAGGACAGCGGCAGTTTCGACCATTTCTAATTTTTTTTTTTTTGGTTTTTGTTTCTTTTGCTGAAAAAAAAAAAGACAAGTTTAATGATACATTGTTCTTCACACAGATGGCAGTGGAGACTTTAAACAAGGATGCAGGAATTCACAGCCATGCCACACAGACCAGTTAGCCACCTGCCGTTAATGGCTTCACGAGGGGAGTTACCTGTTACTGTACAAAAGTGAACAATGATGTGGGGAAATACATTTAGAAAAAAATAAACTGGCTTCTAAGGACCCTGTAAACACAAGAACCTCTCCTCCAAAAAACCCCAGTCTCACAGGAAATTAGTTACTGTGGGGAGACCAGAAATCGGGCTTTGTGGCCAAAAGCAAGAACAGCAAGTCAGCGGCTAGCTGGCGAAGGCGGGCACCCCGGTGCCTGCCGCTTCTGCTCCTCTTGCTCTTGTCCCCTTCACGCCATCCGTGGCCAAGCACATGGGCTCGCAGGAGGCCTGGGGAACCCATCTGAAACTTCCTTCCTTGGAGCTCACCAGAGTGCCGAGCTGCCCCTCTGACCAGGACTCACACCCCTTCACAGACCCTGGCTGTGGGCTGGGTTTAACTTGTTCTTCAGGTGACAAACGCGTGGGCCCACAGCCTGCACTTCTGGCAAAGTCTGGTGGGCTCAGCCCTGCTGCCAGCTCGCCTGATGTTTTATTTCACGAGCCAGATGGTAGGGGCAGGGGTTATTTTTGTTAGATCCTTTTTTTCTTTTGATAGCACCCAACAGAATTCAGTTCAAAAATCTCTGTAAGGTCTAGAATTACAAAAGCATCACCCAGCAAGTATTTATTGTATTGATCACTTTGTGATAAGCATTCTTTCTGCACAGCAACAGACAGCAGATTAGGGTCTGGATTCATTGCTAGTTCATTCACATGTTCTCAGTCTGCTGCAGGCAGGGTGGTGCACTGCCAGCCACGAGAAGGTGCAGCCTGGTCTGAGTGTGGGGTGGGGCCCGTTGTTCACTAAGTGAACCTCGCAAGACAGAAACTAGCTTCAGAAGAGAGGTGCAGACAGGGTCAAGGAAAGCATCAGGCTTGGGGAGGCTTCACAGCTAAGCTGGAGGTGGAAGGACCCTTGGGGCAGGGCGAGTGGGTGCCTCCCTGCAGAGGGAGCAGTGTGGACAAAGCGGAGAGGTGAGAGTATGTGCAGAGACCAGTGCATGTTTTGGCCTGGCTGTGTACTCGGCAGCAGCGAGAAGTCTGGGAAAGGAGTTTGCTCAACTGCCAGAGGGCCCAGACTAGGCCAAGCTGCTGGCCCTTCTGTAGAGCCAGAGTGGAGTTCAGGCATGAGTTATTTGCTGACAAGGGGCAGGAGAGCAGAGGGGTTGCTTCCTAGAACCTGGGACCTGGGCCAGGGCAGTGGGGGGCCACTGAGGGGGAGACAGATATAGGAATAGAGGCCACAGGACCTAGCAGCTCGAGACGTGGGCTGGGATCACCGTTTCTGCTAGAACTCTTCCAGGGACGGGAAGGCTCCCATTCCAAAGGAGTTTGGTGTTTACAGCTGAGTAGTAGTTCATCATCTGTCTCCTGGGTTGAACATGAAGTGTGATGAGGTGGGACGAGAAGAGGAGGAGCAACTTACAAAGGTAGAAGACATATCTCGGGAAGGGACCATTCTCTGATTCCGGAAGTTGGTGTGCCTGAAGAGGTGTTGACTGGATGGGTAAATGGCCAGAAAGAAGAAGAGAGGGGAGAGGGGTAAGGTAAGTGGGGAAAGGCTGCGCTGGAGTCCTCCACTCAGTCCTTTGTCAACAGGCTGGAGATCAGAGATGCTGGGTTGCCTTTGTGGTCGTGTCGTGGGGGGTTGCCATGGTAACAGACCTGGAAGGGGTCTATTCCAGGATGGGCAACTCAGGACAGAGGTGACCTAGTGCTGGAGGTATGGGACAGTCCCTTCTTACTGTGGGGTCCTGCTCTGCCAGCATCTACTCTTCTGTCCCAGGAAAAAGTGCTTTCCGCTGACCACGGACTGTCAGCATGGATCACCAACACTGGGCTTCAAACCTCACCAATGTTTTTTAGCTCAAAGATTGGAATAAGACTGGTCTTTAAGGGGGAGTGACAAAGTGCCCTCTGAGGGTCATTAGACAGACCCCTTGCCCTGACCTGTGTCTCTCCAGCTAACCTGTTGCAGGCCCTGAAATCCCAACATTGCAGAGGTACTTATATTCCTGGAGCACCTGGCAAGTTATTTGAAAACCTACATGAACACACTTACTTGTTGGCAAACTTGCAAAGATTCCAGGGGCAGGATTGATTTTTGTAAACTGTAACTCCTTATATTAGCAGGAAGTTTTATTTATGTAAGTCACCCCTGAGAACTAACTAGGGTCAGGGAGCTAGGAGTCGCAAACCCTTTTACCTCCTTTAGCTCACTGGAGCATTCCAGCAATGCTGTTCTGCAGAAATGGCTAAACTTTCCTTTACCTCGATTTCCTTTTTTAAAAAAGATTTATTTATTCATTCATACAAGAACTGGGGTCCAGGCCAGAGGATCAGGGAGTGTGAGGATTCACCAGAGACAGAGTGGGGAACAGAACAGGCAGATTGATTGAAATACACGGCAGAAGGGGAGCAATAGGCAAGATAGGAGAGGTCTGCTACCCCCTGTGGGTCACCTCCAGGACTGGGAATCAAACTTGTGCTGCAGTGGCTGTGGATAGTTTCATGGTGCTGTGCTTTCACTCCTTGCGCTACCAAGGAGTCCCTCAGTTTCCTTTTTAAAAAATGGATGCAGGCTCTCCCTGGTGGTGCAACAGGTTAAAAAACACCATATGGGCCCTCCCTGGTGCCGCAGCGGGTTAAAGCACAGCACTGAGAATCTAAAGCCTCTTCCACATGAGTTCGATCCCCGCCTGCCCCGGAGGTGACCACATGGCACGGCAGACCTCTCCTGACCCGCCC
>NW_004567116.1:27571480-27584566 GCF_000260355.1 Condylura cristata
CCCCTGCACCTCTGGCCTATACCTCAGTTCTGTAAGCATAAATAAATAAATCTTTTTAAAAAATGGGTGTAAATTCTCCTGCCCAAGATCACCTGGCTCACCTGAGGCTCCAAAGTTTGGACAGTAGATTTTAGAAACAGAAGGACTGATGTCTTCTCATTTTCTCAAAGCAGCCTGGGGGGATACTCCCAACCCCATAGAAGAACTGCATCCAGGTCAGTTCCATGACCTTTAGGGAAACAAGAGGCAGAGGCTGGAAAGGGAAGGCAGTCAGCCTGGACAGTTGGTGTGTGATCGCAGCCCGAGGGCAGGGTTGGAGGGTCTCTGAGATAGTTGTGCTGGGTGTGATCAGTTAGGTCACACTCAGGTGAAGGGATTTAGCATCCTTCTCTCCAGGGGGCCAACCTGGGGCAGGGAGTCTGTGAACAGCACAGTAAGAACTGCTGGGTCAGGCAGGTCTGTTTCCTCATGTCATTTTCTGTCCCCAAGATCTTACTGCCAGGCTGAAACTTTCCTGGAAAAGATTGGCCCACGTTGGCTCCAAACTCCTACTGGCTGTGTCATGCTAAGTTCTAGAAGCAGGTGAATCTATTCAGGTCTCAAACACCTCCAGAAGAGAGGCCCTGGGGCAGGGAAGGTAAGTTTTCAGTCCTGACTGAATGGCTTTTTCCTACATCATAACAGATTCATTTCTGGCCTTGTGCCTGCCGAGGGTTAGGAAATCAGGAGTCTGTGAGTCACCTTCTGGGCTCTGCTCAACCTGCCTGTTTCCACATTCAGCAACATCCGTTAAGTGTTTACAGTGACCTTACCCCTCTCCCCTCCTTTCCCTTCTGTCCATCTGTCCATCCACCCATCAAGCAACAATGGTGAATAGAACCAGACATGGCCCCTGCCCCCAACAGGGTTTTGAGAGTAATCTCAAAAAAATTATCACCAAACTAATGTTAGTGCCAGTTGTAAAAACTCTCCTGGTGGCGCAGGGGGTTAAAGCACAGCACTAAGCTAAAGCCACTTCAGCTCGAGTTCGATCCCTGCCCTGGAGCTGACCCACATGGTGTGGCAGACCTCTCCTGACCTGCCCGCTGCTCCCCTCAGCAATGTATCTTGTCTGTCAGCCTGTTCTGCTCCCCACTCTGTCTCTGGTGAATCCTCTCACCGCCCCTTCACCTCTGGCCTGTACTCCAGTTGTGTATGCGTAAATAAATAAATCTTTAAAAAAAAGTGCTATCAAGGGGACCTGCCTGCTGCCACAAGTCAGTGATGGTGTGGGGAGTCTTTCCAAGGGCAGGCAGAGCTCGCTCCCCTGGGGTAGGGGCTCTAAGCTGTTCTCTGCAGTGAGAGGCAGTAGGGTGAGGGCCTCCCAGGCAGGAGAAACAGCCAGTGCAGAGGCTTTGTGGCAGAAGGAGCTAGGAGAGTATGAGGGAAGTAGCGTGGGGCTGAGGAGATGGGGGGGGAGGACCTACCTAGAGGACTCTGTAGGTCTTCTCATTCCAGGCTTTTTTTTTTTTTTAAAGTACAAAGACCTAGCATTGTTTCTGCCATAAGGCAGATGTCTTGGATAACCCACTCAAGGAAGTTCACTGAATCCAGCTTCATGAGTCTATGTCCTTCATATACTGACAGGCACACTGGCAGCACAGATTGAGGCAGTGTTTCCTGATCAGAACTTGGGGGGTTGAGCAGATATAGCAAACAAGAGGACCCAGGCTGAATTTTCTAGCGTGGCTGCACAGAACCCATCCTGCCCCAACCCATCCCACTCATACAATGAGGCACAAGGTTGTAGAGCTTTTAAAGAAATTTTCTATTTATTTTAAAGCTTTATTTTTATCTATTTATGCATACATGGGAGGGGGTGGCGGTGAGTGGATTCACCAGAGACAGAGTGGGGAGCAGAACAGGCAGATCCACTGAAATACACTGCTGAGGGGAGCAGTGGGCAGGCAGGAGAGGTCTGCTGTGCCATGTGGGTCAGCTCCGGGGCGGGGATCAAACTCAGGCCACTGTGGTTCACAATAGCTTGATAATGCTGAGACTTATCACCAGGGATGCCCAGAAATATCTTTTCTTTAGAGCAACAGGGATAACATGATCAGCATTACATTTTGAAAAATTTCTGGTTGCCAGTGGTGTGAAGAACAGATGAGGGTGGGTGGAAGGGGAATTGGACTTAGTAAATTTGGAAGGCCAGTGAGGAGGCAATGGCCAGAGTCCAAAGGAGAGGTGACTGTATATAGACTAAGGTGTCAGGATAAAGAGGAAGAACAGCAGACAAATGAGAGAAATATCTAGAAAGCCAATCTGTCAAGACTTGGGCTTGAGTTGGATATGGGGAATGAGGCAGTGACCAGGAACGGGGAGCCCACTGGGTGTCCCCCAGGGACAACAGGAGCAAGGGAGTGCCCATGAAGACAGTTTTGAAGAAGCTGAGTTTGAATTGTCTTTAAAGTGTCCAAGTAGATAAAAATAAGTGACACTTAGCAATTGTGTGCATGCTCGAGGTATTATATATTATACTTATGTTATTATTATACTTATATTACATATAAGTATATTATACTTATAAATATATTATATATTACACTCATATTATTATACATGCATTATAAATATCATCTCATGTAATCTGCACAATCATTCTATGACAGTATCAGCATTCCCCTGATAGAGGCAGGCAACTGGACACACTGGTCTGAACTTCAGAAGAAAGCTCTGGGAGGTTTTTGGGAGCTCAGGGAAAAGATACTAGAAGAGCCGTCAAGTGAAAATACCCAAGGAGAGAATTGCCCTTCTCATCTTGCCTCCACCCACCTCCAGAGGGCTCCACTCAGGCCTGCCTCCAGGCTGGGCAGGAAACAGAGTGCCTGGACCCAGTCTGGACAAGGTGGATTCCCTGAGTCGAAGACCGACCACAGCAGTCTCCTGTCCCGCTTGTCTCCTTGGAGTCCTGCTGTTCTCCAATCAGGAGGTCTAACTGCTGTCCTGTCAGACCTGCTGCCAGGCCTGTGGCTTGACGGTGAGTAAACAGAAGGCAGAGAAGCGGCACTTCAGGACTTTTAGGGCAAGAGCAAGAGGGACACTCAGCTGAGGGTGCCGAGCTCCCACGTCAGAGGGCTGACCCCAAGGCCTCCATGGCAGTGACCAGTAGGCGCTATGAAAAGTCACAGTTGTGGCCCAGACAACAGCAGACTTAACTCCCCAGTGTGTGTGTGGGTGACCACGGCGTCAGCCCGAGTCAGCTCCAGACAATGACACTTCCCAGCAGAGACCTCAGATAGTTTAGAGCAAGACAAGCCATTCCTGTCATGCTCTTTCTGAGTTCTTGCCCTACAGAATGCTTGAGCAAAACAAAATGATTGTTTTAAGTTTCAGGATAATTTGTTTCACAGCAAAAACAATTGGCACACTTTGCAAGGGGGAGGCTGAGTTTCTACAGCCTCCTGGCGCAAGATGGACAGACAGTGGCTCCCTACCCTGTCCCTCTTCATTGCATTCCCCATCTCAGGCTTCTGTGTGGACATACAGTCTGTCTGTCCTAGCCCCTGGCTGTGGGTCTGGCTGGACAAGGTGCAGGGCTGTCCCGCAGCGGCCCAGCACACATGACAGGGAGACACTCGGTAGCAGCTCGCCAGTGGTCCCCTGCACTGTGGCTGGCCTGAAATTTACTTCACCAGCAGTGGGACTCTCAGGCTTCTCCCAAGTACATGGGGGAGCTGGATGAAGTTCCTGCTGGCTGTCGCACACAGAGACATATGATTGGGCCGAAAGCAATTTTTCTGAAAGCGTTCTTGTGAAGACAACATTTTGATTGAAACACTGATTTGATTGAAAACAAATACTCCCCGCAGTATTCTTTTTCTCTGGTGCCATTTATTTTCATGCTTCATATGGCAATTTTCAGTCCTCTAAGGATTTTAGTTTTGTCCTTTTCTTAGGACTTTTTAGGCTTTTGCCCTAGCTACTTATTAATTGTTTTAGCCTACTTTTACTGCTTTTCAATATCTGCGCTTGTTGAACGCCAGCACTATGTAAGCTCTCATCGGCAGTGGGCAACTCAATCAAGGAAGCAGAATGCATAGAATGATGCCAGTGTTGTAAAGAACTATGCACACATGGACAAATATCTGAAAGCACATACCGCAGTCTTCTGGACCAGAGAGATTTGGGAGATTCTCCCAAATCAGGTTTCAAACCTGATTCCCAGCCCTGTCCCAGGAGCAGGGATTCACTGGAATGGCAGAAATGGTGGCAGAGATGGTGCTGGGAGCAAACCTTTAAAGTCTACCCTATAATTCCACTGTGCAGCTGGGACTGAGACTGCCGACTTAATACCAGAGGAGGAATGCCAGAGGGGGGTAACTGACGGAGGCACTCGGTTTTGTATGGATAAGATGAGTTTTTGAGAGAGAAGAGGCTTACCCAGGGCCACACAACGAGGGGAAAGCGAGGACTAGAATGTGTTCTCTGGGGACCTGGCCCGTCTGCTTCTGGCTGCAGGTGTGGGCAGAAGTGGTGGGATTATGGGAGTTGTTTAAAATCTTTCTTTTGCAAGTCTCTGTTTTCCAGCACAAGCCAGAAAGTAAAGAATAAAGGAATTATATTAAAAGGAAAGAATAAAGGAATTATATTAACGGTATTTCATCTGAAACCACCCCCCCACCACCACCACCACCAGCCCCCATCAGCATTTCCTCTCCAAAGACAGAATGTTTTTAGGGACATTCTGGCTCCTATTTAGGGTCACACAGACCACAGTTCTGAGCCATAGGCGTCAGGAAAGCCACCTCCCTGGGGAAGCAGATGCCAAGTGGGGAGAGGCAGGCCCCTTAAGCAGGCACAGGCATCAGTCTGTGATGCCGAGGAAGCCCACCAGAGGGCAGCAGGAAGCTGCCAAAGTGCCTACGAGGCCTTCTGTGAGGAATGTTATTGGAGGTCAGGACAATCTGTGGGGAAT
Organism: Condylura cristata; assembly: GCF_000260355.1. Lineage (NCBI taxonomy): Eukaryota > Metazoa > Chordata > Mammalia > Eulipotyphla > Talpidae > Condylura > Condylura cristata. Next base: position 27,576,438 of record NW_004567116.1, read on the forward strand.
TTAAGACAGGCTTTGAAGAGGGGAGTGGTAAAGCCATGAAGGAGGTGTGTGCATGTGTCCTGTATAAAACCAAAGAGGTAGGAATTAAGAAACTGAAATTGCCAGAGGTGAGGATGGAGGACCAGAAGCTGGCAGAGAGGAAACTGGATATGTTTACACGTATTAGGTCAGAACAGTGTCTAGAATAAAATGTGTGTTAAACGAATTGTTGCTCACATGCATGAATGGAGATACAGTTGGGAGGGAGGAGGGAAGGAAAAGGGTAGCAAATGTTTGAAGGCAAGAGAATTTTCACTCATTCAGCACTTCTTATTGGGCAATGTGCTGATTATAAGTAGCTTAAATTCATTCTTTTCAAGTTAATTTTTTAAAGATTTTATTTCTGTGTGCATGCAAGACCTGGGGTGCAGGCCAGGGGTGCGGGAGGTAAGAGGATTCACCAGAGACAGTGAGGAGCAGAACAGGCAAATAGACTGGAATACACTGCTGAAGGAGCAGCTGGCAAGACAGGAGAGGTCTGTTGCACCCTATGGGTCGCGCCCCTGCCTGGGATTGAACTTGTGCTACAGTGGCTGAGGAGAGCTTCACAGTGCTGAGACTTAACCCCTTGCTCCACCAGGGATGCCCATTTTTCAAGTTAATTTTTTTTTTCAAGTTAATTGTTAACTGAAAAGGTAATACATGTTAAAGGTTAAAAAGCACAACCAAACGGGCCCTCCTTGGTGGCACAGCGGGTTAAAACACAGCACTGAGAATCTAAAAGCCGCTTCCACATGAGTTCGATTCCCGCCTGCCCCAGAGGTGACCACATGGCGCGGCAGACCCCTCCTGACCCACCCGCTGCTCCCCTCAGCAGTGTACTTCGTCAATCTGCCTGTTCTGCTCCCCACTCTGTCTCTGGTGAAGCCTCTCGCTGCCCCTGAGCCTCTGGCCTGTACCCCAGTTCTGTATGCACAAATAAATAAATCTTTAAAAAAAAAAAAAGCACAACCAAACAAGAACAAGCCTCAAGAGGCTGACAAATATCTTCTAGAAATTGTATATGCATTTCCCTTGGGTGCTCATACTCTCCTCTGCAGCATCCCTGAATGCTGACTCCAGACATTCTCTTAGAGGAGCATTTCTCAGAGTGAGGTCTGGGACCATCTTCAATAGAAACACCAGTAAATGCAGAATTTCAGGCTTCCACAGATTCCCAGAATCAAAGTAAAGGAATCATGATTTTAATAAAGAGCCCCAGGCAGTTCTGATACTCGCTCAAGTTTGAGAAGCACAGATCTGGCACTCACCATCACTTCACAGGGAAGGACCTGATAGACTTGGGTAGGCTCCACCATTATCTCATCATATAACCTTGACCTGGGGTGAAGAGTTTTATTTTACTTCTGGTCTTAGTCAATGCGGTCATGAAGACTGTCCAGGTTGGTTTCTGGTGCGGCCTCGCTTCCTGGCCTGCAGACAGTCACCTTCTCATGGGTTCCCACAAGGTCTTTCTCTGTGTTTTCTGTCTATGGAGAGAAAGTACTCTGCTCTCTCTCCCATTCTCATAAAGACACCTGGCCTAGTAGATTAGGACCCCAGCCTTATCACCTCATTTAACCTTTAACCTTTAGCTCATTTACTTTTTAAAATTATTTCTTAAATTATTTATAGTTTTCATCCTTACATCATTATAGTCTCCATTGTTCTTTATTATTTCTTTAAAGGCCCCATCTCCACATGCAGTCACTCTGGGGTTAGGGCTTCTCTAGATGAATTTGGGTGGGGGATTCAGTCCATAACATTTCTTATTCCTTTTCCCCTTGGAATCTTTCTACTCAGTATACCTGTTTCTTCCATTTATTCAAGTCATGTTTTATAAGCCTCAGTAATATTTAGGATTATCTGCATAGTAATCTTTCATGTTTCTCTTTATATTACTGAGGGATATATGCAATTTTTGCTTTTTTAATCTTTTCACACCCAAATTTTTATTTGGAAAATTTTCAAACCTATATAGAAAAACTGCAAGATATGCAATGAGTATCCATATGCCTAGATTCACCGATTGTTAATTTTTTGCCATATTTGCTTTATCTTTGTGTATCTACATATTATTTCCTGAACAATTTGAGACTTGATTACAGAAACTGACACTTTAAATACTTTAGCATGCTTCTCCTAAGAACAAGGGCACTGTCCATTATAACTACACTTATCACGCTCAGAAAATTTAACATTTAAAAATAAACACTAACTAATTGGAGTATGCCCAATATTTTATGCCTTTTACAGTCACTCCCCACCCCAAGGATATTGTTAAGGATTACATATTGTATCTAGTAGTCTAATCTCTTGGGTTCTTTAACCTAAAACATCTTCCCAAATTCTTTTTTTAGTGGAATAGTCTTTTTTAAAATTGAGCATATGCCCTGGTGGCTCAGGGATTAAAGAAATAGCACTATCAAACTATCTTCAGCCACTGCATCATGAGTTTAATCCCTGGCCAGGAAGCTGACCCACATGACACAGCAGACCTCTCCTGTCTCGCCCACTGACTGCTCACCTCATCGGTGTGTTTCGGTCATTCAACCTGTTCTGCTCCCCACTCTGTCTCTGGTAAATCCTCTTACCTCCTGCACCTCTGGCCTATACTCCAGTTCTTGTATTCATAAATAAAAATAATTTTTAAAATTTTAATAAAGATAAAAAACAAATTGAGGCATAATTTATATACAATAAGATGTGCAGGCATTAAGTGTTCAGTAGGATGTTTTCACAATAGTACACGTCTGTGTTACCACTATCCAAAACTCGATAGAGAACTTATGTATCGCCCTCAAAATTCCTTCATATCCTTTTCCAGTTAATCCCTACCCTATAGTTCTACAGCCACTCTGACTTCTGTCACCATAAATATGCCACTTTCTATATGAGTAGATAAAGATAGGAAAGAGGTCTTTTTTTTACCCTTTACCCAGTTCCCCAGTGGTTACCTCTCATGCAGCTACTGGATAGAACTGGGAAACTGACATTGGTATGTCTATAGTCACATTTGCAATCAAGATACAGAACTATTTCATCACTACAAAGATCACCCTTATGACATTCCTTTATTATCACATCCTTCCCCTCCCCCAACATCCCTAACCCCGTGCAATCTCTGTTTTCCATCCATATAATTTTTCTTTTTTTAAATTTTGAGAGTGTCATGGAAACATATCATATGAGCATTTCTCCAATATAAGGATTCTGGGCAGAAACCGCAACAACGCATAGTACTTTGTGTGGTGTTCCCTCTCAGGAGGAGAGGGAATGCTGGTATTCTCGGCATGCAGGAAAATGGCCAGGTAGATAGTCATGGTATGGGTGTGTTGCTCTTTGATGTTCGCCACCAGCAGGCCTTAGCTGCCTCAGTCACCAGCTGTTTGCTCACCATCAATTCTATAGGTATGTTTTAAATAGTTAATCTATCAAACAGTACAAAAAGGAAGGCAAGGAGGGCCCGCCCTGTGGGGCAAGGGTTAAAGCCTCAGCGCGTCAAGCTATCTGGTGAACACTACAGCATGAGTTCAATCCCTGGCCAGGGAGGTGACCCACATGGCGTGGCAGACCCCTCCTGTCTTGCCCACTGCTCCCCTCAGCAGTGAAATTTCAGTAGATCTGCCTGTTTTGCTCCCCACTCTGTCTCTTGTGAATACATTTACCTTCCCACCCTCCAACCCTCCTCCCCTCTGACCTCTGACCTCTAACCCATTCTTGTTTGCAAAATAAATAAAATAAATCTTTTTTAAATAAGAAAAAGGAACACAAGGGAAAGAACATCTTCCATCGCTCTCACAGAAACAATCACTTTACCTGTTTCTAGTATTTTAATCTAGGGACTATAACTGTACATTTTTTCAACTTTATTGAGATAAAATTGACATGTGATATTGTATAAGTTTAAAATGTACCATGTGTTGATTTGATATACTTGCATATTGTGAAATGATCACCACAATAGCGTTAGCTAATACCACTATCACCTCACAAATTACGGTTTCTTTTTTGTGGTGAGAATATTTAAAAATACTTAATTGTCGGGCCCTCCCTGGTGGCGCAGCAGGTTAAAGCACAGCGCTGAGAAGCTTAAGCCACTTCCGCATGAGTTCGATTCCTGCCTGCCCCGGAGGAGATCCACATGGCGAGGCAGAGCTCCCTGGACCTGCCAGCTGCTCCCCTCAGCAGTGTACTTTGTCCATCTGCCTGTTCTACTCCCCACTCTGTCCCTGGTGAATCCTCTCACCCTCTGCATCTCCGGCCTGTACCCCAGTTCTGTATGAATAAATAAATAAATCTTCAAAAAAAATTAAAAAAAATTTAATTGTCAAGTACAGCAGGTCCTCAAATAACATCATTTCATTCAACATCTTTTCCTTACGTGCCGAGAAAAAAATTAGTTCTGGCAGAGGCTACTGTTTAGTTTGCAGGTTCTTCCCTGGTCTGGGTGAGTTTTCTCCCATACTGCAGTTTCCTCCCACATCCCAGAGATGTGCATGTTCAGCTTAGTGATAGGTCTTGATTGTGCCAACCTGTGTAACTGTGTGTAATGTATTTTTTAATTTACTCCTTTTTTTTAACAGTTTATTTTTACATCATTTTGTACATTTTTTCCCCCATCTCAATTGTAATCCCTGCGGGTTTCCCATCACCAAGTCACCCGTGTGCCATCATCATCATCACCATAATCCCGTGCACTTCCCTCTCTCCCCCTCCCCCCCGTTTTTGATCCCATTCCCCACTCCACCCCCGCAAAATGTCTCTGGTATATGGTTGTTCATTATTTTTGTTATTTTCTTGCCTGGTCCATTATACTCCTGCTATGAATGAAACCATCTGGTATTTTTCTTTCTCTTTCTGGCTTATCTCACTAAGCATGACCTTTTTCAGCTCCATCCAAGTTGCTGCAAAAGACATGTGTTTCTCTTTTTGGTTGCTGAGTAATATTCCATTGTATATATGTACCACATCTTTTTTATATCCAGTCATCTACTTTTGGGCATTTGGGCTGCTTCCATGTTTTTCCAATTGTAAATAAAGCAGCAATAAACATGGGGATACAGGTATCTTTTTCAGTGTTTTTGTGTCTTTTGGGTAGATACCTAGGATTGGGATTGCTGGGTCATAGGGAAGCTCCATGTTTAGCAGTTTGAGGAACCTCCCAACAGTTTTCCATAGTGGTTGTATTAGTTTGCATTCCCACCAAAGTGCAGGAGAGTTCCTTTTTCTCCACATCCTCACCAACATTTGTTGTTGCTAGTTGTTTGAAGATGTGCCATTCTCACTGGGGTGAGGTGGTATCTCATTGTGGTTTTAATTTGCATCTCCCTTATTACAAGTGATGTTGAACATTTTTTCATATGCCTGTTGGCCATCTGCATTTCCTCTTTGGAGAAGCGTCTTTTTAGCTCTTCTGCCCATTTTTTGATGGGGTTGTTTACTTTATTTTTGTTGAGTTTCATCAGTTCTCCGTATATTTTTGTGATCAGTCCTTTATCGCTACTTTTGTGTGAGAAAATGTTTTCCCAGTTAGTAGGCTGTCTGTTTTTAGTAATGTCTTTTTTGCTGTACAGAAGCTCTTTAACTCGATGTAGTCCCATCTATTTATCCTTGCCTTCACTATTGTGGTGTTGGGTGCTCTGTCTTTAAAGATGTCGCTGAAGTGTATGTCGTGTAGTGTTTGACCCATCTTTGCTTCTAGGTATTTTATGGTTTCTGTTCTTATGTCTAGGTCTTTATCCACTTCGATAACTGTGTGTAATTTTTATCTTTAATTCCATTAGTCTGTAGTGCACTACATTATAATGTTGCCCATATGCTGAAACACCCTTGCACCCCCAACAAATTTCTCTGTCAACAGGTGATTGTCTAAGTGTTCCCCCCAGGGGAGACTGGGCTGTGGTTGGGGGACTGTAGTGAATTCACTGGGACTGAGATTTGTAAGTCTGTCAGCTCATGTATTGATGGGCAAGACTCCTGCCAAGTATATAGTGTTAGATGCCAAAGGTCCAGCAAAAGCACTGTATCCTTGGATGGATACCAAATTGTTGTGATGAGGAAGGAAGACACAAATGAGTAAGATTTTTACAAACCTATAATGCTCTCTACTAATAGCAGCACATCATAGATGTATTTCCTTATCTTCTGTTTCAGTACATTTCATTTCAGGGCATAGAACTCTAGCTAATTCTTTTTAACACCTGCATAACATTCCACTGTAGGGGCATGGCATAATTTAATGGACATATTACTTTTTGGTAAGAAATGAGGATTATCTTCAGATTTTTATAATTAATAATCATGCTGTATTAAATACAGGATTTTGTGTCCTATGAAGCGCTAATGTAAGATAAGTTTCTATTACTAGAAATGCTAGATTACAGGATATAGGCATTGAAATTGTAATAGTTATAGGGCCTTCTGTGGAGCCGGGGTGGGGGTGAGGTGGGGTGAGGTTAAAGTCTCAGTGCTATCATCCTCACTGTGGCCTCACCTGCTGCTCGCCTCAGCAGTATATGTCAGTAGATCCACTTGTTTTGCTTCCCACTCTGTCTCTAGTGAATCATCCTACCTCCTCCCCGCCTCACCTCTGGCCTAGGCTCCAACTCTTGTATGCATACATAAATAAAATAAATCTTTAAAAAATTGTAGTAGTTTTGCCAAATTGCTTTAAAAGAGATAACCATTTCAAAGTGCTACCAACAATGAATGAGAATGTCTTTTCTCTATAAAGTGCATGTTTATCAATGTCTAAGAGTATCTAATCTCAATTTTAACTGGCACTTCTACTTTTTATGAAGTCTGGGTATCTTTTCATTAAAACCCCTTTGTATTACTTTTTGTGACCTGTGCGTTTGTGTCATTGCACATTTAATATATTATTTTAAATTACTTTAATATATTATTAAAGAATAATAAAAACACTACTTTCTATTGTCGTTTGCTCTAGAGTCTTCTCAGAGGCAGGAGGTGTTCTGGGTCTAAGCGTGATTGTCTTCTTTCTAGCTCATCTTGGCCTCCTTCCTGTAAGCCAACATCTTTTCCCCAGAAGGCACTTTTATGGTCTCCTCACATCCCCTAACCCTCCCATAACCCTGGATCGCTATCCCATATCTCCTCTCTGATTTGCTCTCGGGCTGCCTTTCTGAGTCACTAGCGCTCAAGCTCTAAACAGTCTCATTTTCACTTGAGTATGTCCCACTCGTCCAGTCTAGGCTAGCTTTCACATCTGTTTACTCTCTGCCCATGTTCAGGGGTGTCAGTCAGTGTGGAGTGTCTCGGGTAGTGTGAGAGACCAAGGCACCTCCTCTCAGCCAGCTGAAGTTTAAGTATGTGGGGGACTAGCACATGATAAACAAAGTAAACACACAAGTAAGAATGTCAATTTAGCCACACCAGTAATGGAATAGTGGAGAGACTGAGGTTAGGGGCGGGCTCCCCAGGAGCTGAGCTGAGCTGAGCACAGAAACCAGAATGTGAGAAGGTCCCGCCATGTAAAGAGCCTTCCAGACCCTCCCCTAGAGGCCCATCGAGTCGGGCCGGTTCTTCTGCAGACTGACGAGGTGCCGTCCAGTCCTCAACACTCGTCCTTCTGTCAGTTGCCACTTGTGGGAAGAAGCCTGTGATCTCTGCAACTAAGGGGTGTGTGAGGCGTGGGTCTGCCCCCGCCCGCAGACCCAGCCGCAATTTCGGGAAAACGACGCTTGACCTGGCATTAATAGTGAGCGCATCTCCGTCGGTGCCCAGGGTCCAGTTAGCACTTGCCATCGTCCTTACATTCCTTTAACCTACACAGCAGCGCCGCGAAAAGTAATATTTACTTTTCTTTTTTCCCCACAGCGGAAGAAACCGAGGCTGGGAATATGGAGGTAACCTGTTCAGTGTTGCAGGTTCGTAAAGAAGTACGGTTCTCGAGAGAGAACTTGTGTCTTGGGGTTCGGGTGGTGTTCACCGGCGTATCTGGCGTGCGCCGGGTTTTCGAAGTTTGTCCTCGGCGCCCCAAAGCGGCTCCCTGCCCAGCCCGGGCCCGGAGTTTCGGGGGCAAAGGGGCGCGCGGCGGGATGGGGGCGGGGAAGGCTCGGGGACAAAGGCCGCGTCCGCCGCGTCCG
>NW_004567116.1:27584783-27641485 GCF_000260355.1 Condylura cristata
CGGCGGCGGTCGGGCGGGACACTTTACCTGAGCACTGGTCCTACGGCGTGTGTCGCGACGGCCGCGTCTTCTTCATCAAGTGCGGCGCGGGGATGCGGGACGCGGGCACGCGCTGGGCGGGCAGGGGTGCGGGGCCGCGAGGGCCCCCCTCGGGTTCTGGCGGCGCTAACAGGTGCACCTCTCTCCCGGCAGTGACCAGCTCCGCTGCACCACCTGGCTGCACCCGCGCACCGGGGACCCCGTCAACTCCGGCCACATGATCCGCTCAGGTGGGCACCAGATCCTCGGGATGGGGCGCTCGGGGGGCGCGCCCCGCGGCGGCCCAAGTTTGACCCCACTTTTCTCGCTTTCCCGCAGACCTGCCCCGCGGCTGGGAGGAGGGCTTCACGGACGAGGGCGCCAGCTACTTCATCGAGTGAGTGATCGGGGCCGCTTGCTGGCGCTGGGGCCACGAGGTCGACCCCGATTCCCGCCGCGCCCCCAGCCCCCGCCCGCTCGGGTCCCCGGCGATTTGGCGCGCACAGCGCCGCGGCCGCACTTGTGTGCAGTTTTGTGTTCGCGAGTTTGTGGCGGGTTCCAGAAGGGCACTGGGGGTGGGGGGTGGTCAGCATCTCCCCTGGAGGACCACGGCAAAGGTCCGTGATGGTGCCCGCTGCGGGGACGGGGACCGCAAACTTTGCGTCTTGCTGGCAGTTGAGCGGGATTCGAGCGGGTGTGAGGTGCGGACACGCCTCCCTGCCGGGGTCCCGCCGAGGGGTGCTCGCGCCGGGATGGGGGCAGGGGGCTGGAGAGAGGCGAACTGAGTTCCGTCTGCGGTCTGGGACCTGGAGTAGGAAGACGGGGTTGTGGTGGAGAGGAGATAAAGAGACGAAGTGAATGTCGCGTGGGAAGGCCTTTCATTTTGGCCGCGTTCTCCGGGGTGGTGAGAAGCTTTGGAGTCCCGAGCGCCTTCCCGCCCCATCCTTGGCTCAGGTCTAAAGTAGGGGTGGGGAAGGGAACTCATCAGCCAATAATATTCCTCGGAACCCTCTGTGTCTCTTTGGCGGGTGCTGCCACTATCACTCCTGCCTTCTCAAGGCAAGCCTGAGATTTCCCCAAAGCCAGGGAGCGTGACCCCACTATCGCGGTTATCCCAACGTCGATCTGTAGAAATGAAAGAGAGGGGCGTTAAGTTGAGGGGCGTTCAGATTCTAACACGAGTAGAATCTTTCCCACGCTGGACGTGCCCCTGTTTTGCCGTCTGTCTGCCTGCAAGTTTGTTTCATGAGGTCAGAAACTGCTTTTGAGCCTTTGCCCCCGTTTCTGGTGCAAGGAGGCACTCGGTAAATGTTCACTGAGTAAACCAGCCCAAGGTCTGCACGGTGACCTGAGTACTTTTAGGTGTGAGCCAAATGCCTTTCTGCTTCAGCTTGAAACTCTGCTAGTCTTTCCTGGAGCAGCATCTAACCGCTGATGGTCCCCCAAAATCCTGAAGCCCCATTCCTCATGGACTCTCATGATGCTTGCACGCCCTGCGGATGTGATTTACAGAAGTGAGCACCAGGCCCCTGGCTGTGGCCCTGCTATTGCTCCCTCCAGTGTGAGGGAGAAGCTGGGGTGGTGGCGGGGCTAGGAACACTATGTCAGTGTGTCTTTCTGGCTCATAACTTCATTCATCCATTTTTAGATTTCTCCTGAGTGCCTGTGCTGTTCTAGGTAGTGGAAATACAAAAGTGAACCAAGTGAGCGGGAAAAGACCTGATCACAGAATTGCCATCTAGTGGGAGAGGAGAGGAAGCAGAAAATAAGTAAATAATCATATAGTGGTAACTAATATACAGTCAACTAGGGTGATACATGTCAAGTGACTGGGTGGTTAGGTTGAATCGGGACATGTGATGGTTTTTCTGAATGGCAAGAAATAGTCATCCTTACGCTGACAATAACAACTGTGGCAAAGCACTTCAGGGAGAGAGAACAGCCTGTGAAGGACTCTAAGCCTTGAAAGAGGTTCAAGTTCAAGGAACCATGTGTCTGGAAGGTGGTCAACAGGGAAAGTGGCATGGCAAGAGGCGACAGATGACAGAGACAGCTAAGCCTTCATAAAGAAGGCTTTATGGGCCCTCCCTGGTGGCGCAGCGGGTTAAAGCACAGCACTAAGAAGCTTAAGCCACTTCCGCATGAGTTCGATCCCCGCCTGCCCCGGAGGTGACCACATGGCGTGGCAGACCTCTCCTGACCCGCCCGCTGCTCCCCTCAGCAGTGTACTTCATTGATCTGCCTGTTCTGCTCCCCACTCTGTCTCTGGTGAATCCTCTCACCCTCCGCATCTCTGGCCTGTACCCCAGTTCTGTATGAATAAATAAATCTTTAAAAAAAAAAAAGAAGGCTTTATGAGCGAGGGTAAGGAGTTTTTTAATTTTACGTGACGTGCAGTGAGTGAGAAGTTACTGGAGAGCTTTAAATAGGAGAGTGATGCAATTTGATTTGCATTTTTAGAAGGATCACTCTACCTGCTGTCGTATGTGCTGTAGCTGGGCAACTGTATGGGCAGGACAGCCATAGCGGCTTGCTGTCGTCCATGCTGAGCTAATGATGGCTTGACTGCAGGTGTAGCCTCGGAGATGGAGAGAAGTCACCAGAGTTAGGCTTGATGAGTTGGATGCAGACTGAGAGACAAGAGTCTGAGATGACTTTTATAGGCTCAATTAGCTGAGTGGGTGCCGTTCAGATCTTTGGGAATATGGGAAAACAGGGAAGAGCAGGTTGGCGGTGGGGAAAGCATGAGATCTTGTTTTGCCATTTGCACTTGAGATATGAATATATCAATTAGTCAGATGTATGAGTCTAAAAGCTCGAGACAGATACCTCCAGAAAGATCTTTGGGCGTGCGTTATAGGTATTATCTACAGGATTAGATGAAATCACTGAGGAAGAGAATGTAGATAGAAGTGAGAAAAGGATGTAAACCTTAGGACATAGTGGCGTTGGAGGTTGGGAAAAGAGGCAGATCCAGCAGAGGAAACTGAGAAAGGACTGAGCAGGAGCAGAAAAGTCAGAGAATGAGTTGTCACAGAAGCCTGGAGGATGAAACCTGCCAGCAGTGGGTGGAAGTGGAAATAGGGAGTGAGGAAATGAGTCAGTGAGTGTAGGTGCCTTTCAGGCACCTCTGTGAGCAGTTTGCTGAGGACTGGGGAAGAAGTGAGATTGAGGGACGGGTTTTCTTTTTTGGTGGGAGGCTGAGAGCATCTTTTGGCCTGATGGGAATGGTCCAGGAGGGAGGGAGAAAGAGATGATCCAGGAAAGAGGTGGTCCAGTTCCTGGAGTAATGCTTCTGAGGTGAGGGGCTTGGGGATCAAAGCCCTGAGTCTCCTGGTTTCATGTGGGAGCAGGCATGCTGTCCACGGGGTAGAAGGAAGGACTTGGGAGTTGTGGAGCCGGGCAAGCAGGTAGAAAGGTTTGGTGAGGGGAGAGGTGGGTGCTCCAGTGTGCTGGTTTCTGAGTTTTCCATGAAGTGCTGGGTAAAGCCTTTTTTTTTTTTTTTTAAACTTTTTGTTTGTTTATTTCTTTGGCATCTGGAGCTGGGGGACTTCAGCGGTTGTGTAGGACTCAGTTACAGCCTCCTGTCCTTCATCTCTTTTGCTCTTCTATGGTAACTCTGTTTGTGAAATCCCTAGTGATAGCCTGCAGCAAGCCCTGGCCTTCTACCCCCCAGGGCTTCAGCTGAGTCCTCCCAGGTCTCCTGCAATTAAAGGCCAGCGGGCAGGAAGCGACTCTGACCGCTGCTCTTATTCCCTACCTCCTGCGACAATTTCTTGAGAGGATTTTAGAGTTCTTTAGGGGCTCTTAGGGTTTTAGGTGTAATTATTTTTTCCCCACATTAAAAACAAAGTTGTGCTTCAGCTGGCTTTCTTTTTCTTAGATTCGCTGTGAGCACTTCTGAATATTTGATTTTTTTTGAGGGAGGATGTTCCTCCAATAGGGGCTAACTTAGAAGACAAAATATCGGCACAGGTGGTTTTATTTTCCCCAGCGGATCTTTAGACTGGAAAGTTGTGCGAGGTTTCAGTTGCTCCTGATGATTAGCAAACGTTTGAATACTCTCCATAGTCCATTTTGTGAAGCAGAAAACCTTAAACTAAGGAGGTGAATTTTAGTTTTTCATTTCTGCACTTCTGTTTCAGTGTTGGACTAGCTGCAGACAAAACATATACAGAATCTGCTCCATATAACTCTTATCTGATATAATTAAACAACTTGATGAACTGAAAACTTTTACTACTTTTATTTTATAGATGAGGACACTCGTAAGAATTCTGGATATTCTAACAGCAAAGGGCAGTTGGCTTTTCCTGGTACCTTTTCTTGCTTGTTCCTTATAATAGTCCCCAAGGCAATAGAACAATGAATATCCCTGTTCTTCGGGTTATGAAACTCAGGTCCGGCCTGTGAGTTTAGATGATTGACAGAAGGGTCAGAGTTGGGACTAAGTCGTAGGTCTTCCATCTCGGACCTACGACTTCCTAGCCTGATCGCAGGTGACAGTCAGCATTGGTACTTGAAGGAGCCTCATGCCATGTGCTATTTTTGCTTTGAGTCAGACCACTCCAGCCTATGTGGCCAGATTCCTTTGCCAAAGATGAGGTGCAGCGACCCTTGATCTCCCCAGTTGACTCGTGGTGGTGCATATCTCTGATTAGTAAGGAATGGTGGCTGTTAGTTATTACTTAGTAAAGATGACTTCGCAGACAGCCTTCTCAATCATGAGATGTGAAGGAAAAGCTCTAGAGGAGACCTTCGAGGTAGAGAGTCACGCAGGCTCGTCCTCTGGAGATTTCATGGATCTCTTGCTGGTTTGTCCATACAGCAGGTCATGAGTTGTAAAGGAAGAAAGTGGCAGAGGGGAGGGCTGAGCTCAGGGCGACTCTGCCAGTGCCAAGGCTGCTCCTTGGCGGCAGGACCCCCTGTTTCCCACTTCTGAGATGCTGGTGCCCAGCCCAGGGTGGGACACTGAGTAGGCACTTGGTATTCAGTGAAGCAGCTCACTAGAGACCTAGTGAGCTTACTAGTATTCCAAGCTGGGAAACTCCTTGTTGAGATCAGGGGCGACTCAGCAAGGTGGAAGAAGCAAAGCAGCTAGGAGACAGCCTGTCAAGCCGGGCACCAGGACCGCAGGCATCGTCGGGGGAGTTGCTTGCTGTTGAGGACAGAGCTCCAAACAGGAACCCTGCCTCCTCTGCTTCTTCAACTCAGACTTCACGCTCTGTCTGGGGAATGGCTGTTGTTGGCCATTGGACCTGGCACCCTGCTTTGGTTGCCAGGCTTTTGTGTCCTCTGTGACTTCACCCCAGGGTCCTGGCGGGAAACAGCTGATTGCCCGAGGTCTCCTCTAGCTTCAGGTGCGTCGGTTTCATCTGTGGGGCCTGGCAGGGCCATCCGGTGCAGCTGTCATTTTCCTGTGGCTCCCATTCCCGCGTGAGGGCAGTGAGGCTCTTGGGAAAGACATTTCAGAGGCTAGGAGGAAAGCCAGCTAGCAGGCCCTGGCTGGGAGCAGGACTGGCGGCCTCATTTACAGGACCCGGTGCAAAGAGCCACTTGTTCAAATAGCAGGGGAAAAGTACCATTAAAGGGGTTAAATTATAAAACTTTTCCTTTTTTCTGTAGTCTTGCCCTCATCTTGGCATGGTGCTTTTCACTTGTTATGTAATGTCACTTAAGTAAGAAAAATTAAAAATTTAATTCATTAGCAGAAGTCTTAAGGTTTATCTCTGTGATACATTGTACATGTTTTATTTTGTTAAAGATTTCTTTATTTATGCATACAGAACTGGGGTACAGGCCAGAGGTGCAGGGGTGGTGAGAAGATTCACCAGAGACAGAGTAGGGAGCAGAACAGGCTGACTGACGAAGTACACTGCTGAGGGGAGCAGCGGGCGGGCCAGGAGAGGTCTGCCGCGCCATGTGGGTCACCTCCGGAGCGGGGATCGAACTCTCACCAAAGTGGCGATGGCCAGCTTCACAGTGCTGCACTTTAACCTGCTATGCCACCAGGGAGGGCCAGATTGTAAATTTAAATACAAACATCAGAAAATTGACCTCATAGACTAAATCATCACTCCCACACCCCGCTTTGAGATATCACAGGGCAAGAGGAACTCAGACCCGCTCTCAGGTAAGAGTGAGAGCCAGGAAGTCAGAGTGGGGCCAGGAGCTCCAGGAGGCTGGAAGTGGGCAGCTAAGAACCTGTCCCAGCGAGGCCGGAGTAGGGACCAGGTAGAAGTCAAGACTTGAAGCCTTTTTCAAAAGTATTACCTTTCTGGAAATAATACCACTTACTTACCTATGTTGCTTGTTTTTGTAATCAACAAACCCACTTTTCAGTCTGAAACTAAACGGGTAGAGGAGGAGGCGGAGGCTGATGCTAAGCCAGGTGTGGACAGGATGGGATGGTCAGCAGGGACTCCGGTGGGCTGCAGCCCCCAAGTAGAAAGGCCTTCTGGAAAGCCTGTAAATACTGGCAACCCAGGAAGCTGCTCTCCTGAGGTTTAATGAAGCCATCAACCAATCAACAATCTTCCAGGTCACCCTAAGACTGTGTCCTGTCTCATGTTTTTCTCCCCAGACTAATGTTGAACTTCCAGGTAGTAAAATTTGTCTTGTAGAGCGCCAACCTGTTTTTTCACTTACTGTCATCTTTCTCACTGGGGCACTGCTTGGGAACAACAGTCCCAGAAACTTTGTTCCGAACCAGAAAGCAGTAATTCCACAAATACTTTTCTGCAAAACTAACTGCTTACATCTATTTAAAACGGAAATTCTGAAACCTCTTGCTGAAGGCTAAGAAAAGGCGCTCCCAGCCTAGCACGCTCGACATAAACCCACATTTTATGTTTCATTTCCTGGTTGTTTTATCCAGGGTGAAAACTGGTTCAGGGACTGCCATGTTTGGTTCTGTGCAAAAGGAACAACATGGTGTTACGCAGAAAGATGCATTAAGGATTGAGACCCACGCTTTGTGCCCTGGCCTCGAAGCCATCCCAGAGAGTTGTGGGATAACCTCTTTAAAACCAGTTGCAAGTTGCCTGTTAAGGCTGTCTCCTTCTGGGAGGGGTGTGATTCAGAGCAGGGACCTCTGGAGGGTGCAGGGGGTCGTGGTACCCCTTCAGTCACCCGTGGGTGTCACTGGTGAAAAGCACCATGCCAAGATGAGGGCAAGGCTACAGAAAAAAGGAAAAGTTTTATAATTTAACCCTTTTAATGGTACTTTCCCCCTGCTATTTGAACAAGTGGCTCTGTGCACCGGGTCCTGTAAATGAGGCCGCCAGTCCTGCCCCCAGCCATAGGGTGATCCCTATGCTGTAGATTGGGAATTTCCTAAATTTCCTAAATTGTGGACTTTGGGAAAAGATTATTTAAGAAAGTGCTTCATGATGTGGACTACTTAGCTTGCTCCAGTTTCCTGTCTTCAGAAAAGAGCGTGATTAGTCTTTTTGCCAGTGCAGCTTCTTGGTGCACTGGCATGGTGTTTTAAGTAAATACCAGCAGAGGAAAAACCACAGGTATATGGGGTTTTCTACCTGTTGTTTTTAAATGACTGGCAAGACATTTACTTTATGATTCTCTGAAATGAGAGGTGTCTTGGGTTAATGTTTGATTGTTTATGGAGTGCTTCATGAACATTACCTGGTTGGAGGCTCACAGAATTGCACTTTTTAAATGCAGAAATGGGAGCTCAGAGTTATAAAGTGACTTCCTCAAGCCACATGCTATATTATTAGTTCAGCTTTTTCGTATTCATAGAAGAGATTGGATATCTTGTCTCAGGTTAGGACTTCTCATAGTTTTTCCCTCAGCCCTACCGAAGAAGGTCGAGGCCAGCTCACCTGGGAGCCTGTGAATGGTTACCTGGGGCTGGCCTGGCAGCAGGGTTAGGTTCTTTTTTTCCCTTTTTTTGAAGCCCAGAGCATAGCAGAAAATACCCTAAAAGGTTCTGCCCTAATATTCATGTAGGCTTTTCCCTTAATTTACTGTAAAATCCACATCTTCCATTCAGCACACAGCCTTGGCTTGTTGCATCATGTTTATTGTATGGCTTTCTGATTTCCAAAGCAAAACCATGTGCCTCTGGGGCACTGAATCCTCTTCTCAGTCATAGGTAGCAGAGAAATGTGGGGAGACTGCTTCTGGCCTTGCAGCCTTCTGGGCCCTTCTGCTCCAGGAGAGGTCTTTTTTGTCTTCCCCCCCCAGACGATGTTGTTCCCTACCACACTCTCCCAGTCTCCTACACTCCACATCCAGCCTATGACTGCTCATCTGACACTGGCCTGGCAGCAGGTTAGGTTTTTTCCTTGTTTTGAAGCCCAAAGCATAGCCAGGCAACTTTACCATGTAGAAGAAAGGCTAGGGGTTGTGCATGCAGTGGTGGGCAGAGCGAGAGGCAGTGGGTAAGTGCTTGGCCTCTGGAGTCTGACTCCCTAGATTCCAATTCCAGTTCCACCATCTACAGCTCCCCAACCTTCCCTTCAACCTGCTTCCTTCAGCACGAAAATAGTTATAAATATGAGGGTTGCATGAACAAGTTGATGGGAAGGACTTAGCAAGTACCTGGCATATGCTCAATGCCAAGAAATGTGAGCTCCTTTTCTGTACCTTCGCACAGTTATCAGACGGGGTGGACATGTGGATTCTGAGTCTTGATCCCATTCAGCTGCTGTTGCTGCATAAGTCTGGCCCCCTTGATCCAGGACTGGCTGAATCTGGAACATGCAAAATGGTGGCCCCCGACTCACAAGCTGGTGTGGGCCAGTGAAAACTGCATAACCATTATGCTTATTGAAAGGGTGTTCTTGGAAAATATATACTGAAGTATTTGCTCTTAAGCGGTTAAAGAAAAACTCAGTGTGTGCAGGAGAGTGGCTGATAGAGCAAATGGAGCAAAATAATTAGGAAGTCTGGGTATGAGAAGATGGAGATGTTTTAACTTGCAACTTTTCTAAGTTTAAAATGATTCCCAACTGTCATTTTAAAAAACAACATTCATAACCTACCTCTGCTTCACCCCTCTCTGCTCCCCCATGCCTGACTGCTCCCCTCTCCTCCCAGCAGGAGTGTGCAGGGACAGGGACTTAGGCAAACCTGAAGGCTGCAGGTGAGCACTA
This sequence comes from Condylura cristata, assembly GCF_000260355.1. NCBI lineage: Eukaryota > Metazoa > Chordata > Mammalia > Eulipotyphla > Talpidae > Condylura > Condylura cristata. The sequence continues at coordinate 27,593,921 of NW_004567116.1, forward strand.
GAGCAAGACTTTTGAGCTCTCCCAGGGCCATGGGTACCTTCTCCAGGACGCAGGCACCAAGTGCCAAGAGCCCTGAGTAACGAGGTATGAAAGTGGCTAGGCTCCTGCTTTGCCTCTCTCCAGGGCATCTAGAAGGCTGAGCAGATGTCCACTCCTTATCTGGGTGGCCACCTGTTTCTCAGCTCTGTCCACTCAGGACAGACTTATTGTCTGGTGCTGCGTGCCCATAGATGTCAACAGTAATAATCTACAAGGTGCTTTACAGTTCAAAACACATACTTTAGAAGCAGGTATTTTGATTTTCCTCATTTAACAGTCAAGCAGGTGAGCCAGGAGTTGGATGGGGGCTCAACTATCTTCCTGAGGCCAGAGCATGAAGGGATTAGAGGGGGCTTGAATCCAAACTTCTTGGGCCCAAGTTTGAAAGCTGTTTCATTTGAAGTTTGAGGTGTTCTCCCTTTGGTTCTAAACCCTATAGATTATCCCCCATATGGGTCTTTTGCACTTTGTCTGATGATGCTGAGGCAGAAGCTCCCTCATGCTCTCCTCAGAAAATCCCCCACAGGAGAGATGAATGATGGTTTGGGTAGAAGGACCCCAGGCATGGCTGGTCCCTGGTTCTCTGGGGTGGGGGGAGGTGGGGGAGGCAAGCTCCCCAACTCTTCCCAGATGTCAGCTGACTACGGCTTCGGCTTCGGGGCTGATGAGCCTCTTAAGCCTGCTTAGGGTCAAGCCGCCTCTTTCAGGTTCTGCCAGAAGGGCGTTTCCAACGTCATAGCAGTGTTCTCAGGGGCTCTTCTTGCCAAGCGAGGCCCTCAGCCTTTCAAGATCTGACAGCTTGGAGTTGGTGCGCAGTCTCTTCCAAGGCTGCGGGCCACCTGCGGTGCGTCCCTGGAACTTGGCAGTCCAGGAGGGGTGGGAATGTGCTAGGGCTGAGGGGACAGAGGCTCCAGTCCAGGCGTCCCCCTGGGTTCCTGGCTGCACAGCTTCCCGGGTTTCTCTACCCCCGGTTGGGGTGAGACAGTCTCCTTCCCCCAGGAGAAGGCAGGCCGTGTTTTAGGTTACCTCAGAGACTGCTACCCTGATGGTGTCCTCTCTCCACTTGCAAACCGAGTTGTCTGTGTGTCCACAGATGGAAATGGTGGCCCCGCGGAAGAACAGTTTAATCAGAGGCTGGCTGTCTGTTGGTCTAGGATTCATCTGTTCAGTCACCAAAGACTGGTACAGCTCCTGGTGGACTGGTGGACCGGTCTGGGCCACCCCGGATGCTGGGCAGAGACAAAGAGGCGTGGCCTCTGCCCTCCTGCAGCGCCAGTCCGAGAAAGCAGGACAGGACAGTTTGAGTATGGGTGGCTGGCTGCAGGGCTTTGAGGAGGGGTCTCTGGGGAGCTCCAGAGGGTGAGAGTGAGGACCGCCCAGCGACTGTGCAGCAGAGCAGTGGGACGCTGAGGCTGGAGGCCAGAGGAGAAAATACAAGGGCGCTGCGGGCAGGTGAAGGTTTATGTGTGTGCACCTGTCTGAAGAGGCTGCAGCTGAGTTGCGGAGTGGGGACTCGCCCTGGGCGCCCTCCTTCACGAGTGGCTAGGCTTCAGGATGGTGACGTCGCTGGAGATGTCGCTCACCTTCTGTGTCTGAGGGATGCCTCTTGGGGTCCCAAAATATGACCTTTGGAATCTGGGTGTCCTCGTTGAAATTCTCATTCGGCTGCCAGGCTGGGCAGGTGACGTGAACCTCCCTGTGCCTTTGCATGTTTCTTCATCTGTAAAATGTAACCGATGGCCAGTTCAGAAAGTGCCTGGCAAACTGTACACACTACAGAAGAGTTAACTGTGATCACTGCTAATCCTGCAGAGGAAGCCCTTCTCCTGGTGAAGGAGAGGACAGGAGCTGTGATTTGTTCTCTTTGGGGAAATATCTGAGATCAACTTAGCAGGGGAAGAGCTGGACTTTCTTACGGAGGCTTGTCTCTGATAGGAAGCTGACCATGAGATGGTGGGGGCTAAGCATCACACACGATTTCCTATGGGTGTATCTATATCCAGCTAGGGAGGAAATGAATAGGTTTTGGGTGCTTGTGATCTTTGTGATCTATGCATTTTCCAAAGTGGGCAGTTTTGATTTACTCCCCGCCTACCCACCCCACCTCCAATGAGAGGGTTCCCAGGGGTTAGTGTTTGCACTCCCTTGTTTTTGGAGATAATATCCCTGGTGTCTATGGTGAGGTAGAGATGCAGGACAGGCACTGGTCTAAAATGCTATGTCAGGGGCCCTCCCTAGCGGCGCAACAGGTAAGGACGCAGCATTGCAAGCTAGTCACAGCTGCTTCAGTGTGAGTTCGATCCCCGGCTCTGGAGGTGACCACATGGCGCGACAGACCTCTCCTGTCTTGCCTGCTGCTCCCCTCAGCTGTGTGCTTCCTCAATCTGCCTGTTCTGCTCCCCACTCTGTCTCTGGTGAAGCCTCTCACTGCCCCTGCACCTCTGGCCTGTACCCCAGTTCTGTATGCATACATAAATCATTAAAAAATATTTTAAATGCTATGTCAGGACCTCTAGGGGTTCAGCATTATTGCACATTCCGGGGTGACTTTATGGACATTGGACGTGAAAGCACTCAGGACCTCAGCTTCTGCCCCGTTCAGTAAGGCCAGTACTTTCCTTCCCAGTGTTAATGTTGCCTCTTGAACACCACAGGTCCCTTTACATGCGGATTTGGTTTTTTTATCCACATGCACGAGTTTGACTTACCTTGGATGCTAGTTGGTTGAATCCAAGGATCTGGAACCCTCGGAAAAGGATGTCTGTAAGCGACACAGGGATTTTTGACGGTGTAGAGACCAATGCCCCAGGTCACCCGTGTTTGAGTATTAAACGTGATAGTCTGTCTGAAGCTCCTAGCTGTGGGTGCTCGGCTGCTACAAGCCCTTTGTTTACAGGAAGACATCTGTCAGCACTGATTGGATGGAGCTGCGTGATGGCCCATGTCAGTAGGGCACAGGTGTTGGGGTTGTCCCCCCTTTACCTGGGGAGGCTGGGGCCAGGTTTACAGGCTTCTGGTTTCCTCCACGGAAGTTGGGAGTGTGCTGCCCTCCTGCTGCCCAGACGATGCTGTCAGTCCCATAGGCTGTCACTGGGCTGGTCTTTGGGTGACCACTGAGCGGGCCTGTGCTATCTTGTTGGGGGGCTGCCAAGTTCATAGTTCCATATCTCAGAACCCACGACCACTTAGAAAGCCTCCTGAGGATAGAGGAGGGCTGGGAGAGAGATGCTTTGTTCTGAGTGGCTGACAGGACTAGCCAGGGCAGGTTGGCGGGCAGTTAGTGGACATGTAAAGATGCTTCCTCTGTGGGGGACAGTAAGTGTGTTCCAGCGGCCAGTGGTGATGATGAGTGAGTCACAGCGGCGCTGGCCTTGTCCCTGAGCTGGTCCTAGCGGAGGGGGTGACTCAGTGCCTAGAGCCACCTGCCTGCTCCTTGGGGACCATCAGGCATAGTGCCAGTATGCAACCAAAGAGGGGAGACGGGGCTGGTCAACATGGCGAGAGCATCTTGACAGTGGCCTACCTGGCGTGAGCGAGCGTGGAAGGAACTGGGGTTGGTATCCAAGGAAGTAGAGAGGGTCACAGAGCAGTGGTCAGTGTCCAGGAAGGGGAAATGGTTCCCTTCCCTGATGATAAAAATAGAATGATTTTTTTTCTCAACACATTTTGACCTGTGGATTAAAAAAAAAAATAGATGAATGCTGTGAAGATAAATATCTATAATCACTGTACCCATTAATGCATTTCTAAATGGAATTGGTGGTACCTGAAATTACATCAATTTACCGAGTCTTTGAATATGACACATTTTCAGCCCTGGTGTGTGGGCGGAAGCTGGAGAGAGTGGGGGTGGCTGCTGCCTGGCTTCTCCCCACCCCGCTCCTCACCCGAAGGTGTGTGGATGTGTTTATGTGTTTGGCACCAGATGGTTTCCAAAACTCAAGAGGGTGTATAAATTCTTTGGGGGGAGAAGAAAGTAATTGCTTCCTAATCTTTGAATAGATAGACACTTAAATTAGAATCCAAAAGCACATGCTTCTTATTTCAAACGCCCTGTGTGTCCGAGAAGTCCAGTGGTTTAAGAAGTAATAATTGTGTCGTGAGCTGGTCCCGCAGGCCCGTTAGAGGAGCAGTTTACAGGGGTTTTTCTTTAAGGTCTAGGTTCAATTTTGTTTGGTTTGGGGTGTAATAGCTTGAGCACTTGAGCACTGGGGCGGAGGGACTGTCACACTGAGCAGTCAGTTGATCCAGTCAAGTCCTTGTTTGTTTGTTTTACAAAGGTTTGCTTGGTGTTCACCATGTGCACCTCACCATTCTAAGGGCTTCACAGACACGGTCTGGGCTCATTCATCGTGGCCCGCCTATGAGATAGGAACTTAGGTGATTCTCCTTTTGCAAATGTGGAAGATGAGAACAGGGCGGTGACAGCACAAGTGTTAGGTGGCAGCCCCAGGGCCAACGCCAGTGGCCCTTAGTTGGGGTGCTCACAGAGCACTCATGGGTCCCAGCACCCTGCTTGGCCTGTCTCTACCCTCCTCCCTGACTGGCTGTGCTGCAGAGATTGCCTCTGGCTTCAGTTCCTTTCTGGGAAGTGCTCAAGCTTCACACAAGTTAGTGAGGGGCTGTAGCTAGAGAGGAGGATGTTTGCTTTACAGAGGGAGGTGAGGGCAGGGCCTGGGCGAGTTGTCTAGGACTCACTGGGAGCAAATTCTGTAGAGTCAGCTCCTGGATAGAGCTGTGCTGGACTCATTCACTTAACACACACACACACACATACACACACACACACACACACACACACACACACACACACACACCACAACTGTAAAGAAGCCCTCTGGGCTTTACAGTGAGTAAAGCACCCTTTGAAGGGTGCTTTGGGCTGTTCCTGGAGATGGCTCTGAGCACTGTCTAGGGGGCCACAGCGCAGACACCAGCTTCTCCCCTCCTTGCGTGGCTGGCCAGGGGTTCCTTCCCCTGAGGGTGTGGGGTTTGGGGGAGCAAACAAATCCTTCTAACCAAGTCTCTGGTCTAGATTTAGCTCTTTTTAGTGGCAGAAACCTCCCTCCCCTGGTCCCACCCAAAGTAGAAAGGAGATTTTGTTTTTGGAGGTGGGGGGGAGTGTTTTTGGCTTCTTTTTCTGTTTTGTTTGTTTATTCTCCACTTGGGATTCAGCTTCAGGTCAGACAGTGCTGTGCATGACCTCGTGTCACTGCTGGCAAGCCTGCACGGTGCGCCTGGCCACGACAGCATCCCCAGGACATCACCGCGCCCTGCCCAGTGTGCACGCAGCCTGGTGGCAGTAAGCCCTTGGCTCCGCCTCCCTTGGGGACTGACCTCACCTAGCCCTAAGGGGGAGCAAGTCCCACAACAGCGGGCTTCTGGTGCCATGCAAGGGCCAGGTCAAGAACCAAGTACAGGGCCACTTCTGTGAAAATAAACCTTGGCGGGGAAGTTAGAAAAGTATTGTGTGGTCTAGGGCAAACTGACCTTGGTTTTGATATGAGCTCATTTGATTTGCTAAGAGAAACACGGTAGCTAGAGGCGGATCGAGGAGGGGTGGCAGCGAAGACTCCCAGAGGTCTGGAGGAGCTTGAAAATCAAGCAGAGACTTGCTGGGCAATGGAAGGGAGTTTGGAGATTCAAGAGAGAAGCAGCAGCAGAGACAGCCCTGAGTGAGAGTATGGCATGTTCAAGACATGGAGAGAGGAAGGAGTCCTGCTTAGAGGAGTTGGGGCTTCATCCCGAGTGCAGGTGCAGCGGTCAAGCAGGGCTGAGTCTGGGGCCGCCATGGTCGTGGGGAAGGGAGTGGGGGTATCTGGGGTGCTATTTATTTTCCCAGACTCCAGCTTATACTTCCCCAGGGGTGGGACTGGAGGAAGCAGGTTGTAGTCTGCAAGGGATCCCACGGGCAGGTGAGGGGTTGGCTTCCGAAAGAGGAGAAGCAAAGTAACCCAAACCATCGCCTGGCAGCATTCCTGTCTTAACATAGAGACGGTGATAAAGAGTGGAGGGTGTGAGTGCCCAAGGGGTGACCTAGTTAAAACCTGACCCCCTGGACGTGCAGGAGGAATTGTCACCCTTGCTGAAAGTTAGACTGTTCTAAGGGCAGCTGTGAAGACAGCTCTGTCCTCCTTAGCTCCGGGAGGGATAGGAAGCCCTGTCTCCCTGACCTGGCCCTGTTCACTGACAGAGGAGTCTGCTTTCCTGGCCCTGTGCTCAGTGCTTTTAGGGAAGAGGTCAGATTCAAGTTAGTAGTTCCCATGCATTTATCAACTCCAGTTGAAAAAGTTTTGAGGGAAAAATATTTCTTTATATTTAGTTGCATCATAATTCTTTATAGGCTTAATTATCTGATAAATACTAACACCTTTGCACACCTCCCCTCTCTAAATTTCCTCAATTATAGCCGCCCCTCCTCGGAGAGAGTAGAAAAGAAATAAATGGAGAAGGCTATTACTTTTCTCTTAGGCCTGCTGCTTTATTTTCTTTTAGTCCATCCTGATTTCTCTGAGACCTTCAGAACTTTTTTTCTGTGACTGATACTTTATATACAGTTCTGCCGAAGGTCCTTGTGCAGGACTTTTAGACTTTAACTGAGGTTTGTGTCTGACAGAAAATGTGAGATCGGCGTTTGCAGGCACGTGACGTAGAACCACCTAACGCCATAGGGCCTCGTGGTGTTTTTCTGGCCTGCAATCGGTGTCCAGAGGGTGCCCCTGACTTGGTTCTGTGACCATGGACCGACCACTACTTTGACCCCTACTGTGCTGGCCTCATACCGTCTGTGAGGGCTGGTTCTGGAAGGCGAGGGCCTGCCAGAGAACTTGGTGTGAGCCTATCATGCTAATGCTGGATGGTGCTGGATGCCTGCAGAGGCTTCCACAGCTGTGAGGTGCTTTTCTGTGACCACCACTTCTCATGGACCGCTTGCTTTAGTCCTCATGATAGTCTTAACCTGGTATTATTTTTCCATTTTATAGATGAGAACACAGAGGCTGTATGACAAAGTCACGCTAGGACTGGTCAGTGTGTTCTGAGTCAGAACCTGCCAGCCAGCTTTTGCAACGCACAATAGATATATTACTTCTCTGAAAGCTTCCAAGAGCCCCACAGGTAGTATATTATGATTCCCATTTACGCATGTGGAACTGAGCCCCAGATTCAGATGACTTACCACCGAGTCACACAGCTGGGAGGCAGAGCCAGACTTCCCTGGGAAGCAGGGACGGTTTGCCCATGAGTCACCCGGCACGGCAGAGCTGAGATGAGGCTGGGGAGGATGAAGGGTGCTGAGTCCTGCAGAGAGGCCCCTCACAGCCAGGCCACCTCGCTGCACAGTCACATGTTCTTGCCTGCAGGCCTGCGGTAATGTAGCTTGCACGCTTGCACGCCCGGACTGGGGCTCTATGCACCAGATTCAGTTTGTCTTGAGTCTACGCAGTCCAGATAGATGCTGATGCTCCAGATCACCTGGCAGTAGGCTCATTTCTAGGATACTTCTAAAATATTGCCAACTGTACTTTAAAGTAGGTCCAGAGTCAGACTGGTCTCCCAACCTCAACGGCTACTACCCTCCTTCACGCTCTGTTGTCTGTTAACTGGATTATTGCAGCACCCTTCTATCTAATTTTATGCTTTTCCTCCCTCTCTCAGTAGTAGTCACAGGTTATTGGAACAGTTGAAGTTAGATTATGTTCCCCTCCGCTCAAGCTACTTCAGGGATCCCATCTCACACATCGCCATAGTCCATACAGAGGCCCAGGAAGCCCGATGTCATTTGTTCCCACCCCGACCCCCACTGCCTCTCTACTATTCTGCTCCGGCCAAGTTGGTGTCCTTGCTATTCCTGAGCTGGCCTCAGGCCTTTGCACTTGCAGTGAGCAGAGGCTGCCAACCAGGCTCTCAAGGTTCTCCATGTAGACTTAGAGTTGAACTGTCTCCGAGACAAGAAGACTCTGGAATGTGACAGACCACAAGGAAAGAAGCTGAGGTTGAGTGAACACCTGTTGTGTGTAGATAGATTGTAGCCACGATGTTTATGCAGTTATCTCCTATTTAACAATGTTACGAGCTTGAGGTTGGTGATTGTGGGCCCATTTGATGGGATGGGGGGAAATATGGTTCAAAATTGATGAACCCAAGGCTGTCACTGACTGTGGAAACTTAGGGACAACTGGGAAAGGTTTTGAAGGAGAACCCACAGCCAGGCTGTGAAGGACTGACTGTATTTGGGACACACGGATGGTGTGGCATTAAGCAATAGTGCAGGTGTTGAGATCAGAGTGTTTATCAGGTGTGGTTTGGATGGTATTGTTAAATCAGGTGTGTCTTCCTTTTTCCTATTTTTAATTACCTGGGAATAGGGAGAGGATTTTTTTAATGAAGCCCCAGAGAGCCGGGGCTGGAGAAACCCTAGCATCAGGCTCCCCTGATAGGACCTTGTGATTTGGGGGCCACCAGGGACCACCAGACAAGGCTCATCTGATTACACACAGTTCTGAGTGATCCCACGAGCAGCTTTGTGCAAACTTCAGCAGTCTTGGAGGTTTCTGTGTGGGGAAGGCAGAACATTGCTATAGGGTAGGAGACCAAGGACAGAAGGGAGAACTACGAACACCTTCCCTATTGGAAGGGGGTTGCGCTGGCACCATTCAGTACTGTGAGCTCTTATGAAATAAATGGTGGGGTTGGAGCTGCCGAGAAGAGGCAAGGAGCCTGTCTTCTTGGTATCAGATGGACGTTTTTATGTAATCATTTCCTCCTCATCAGCATTTGTTAGTGCTGATGTTAGTTACTCAGTGTCAGGTGGCATCATGTTAGATCCTGGGGCTACGAAGACAAGGGTATCCTCAAGGAATTCACAGTCCAGTACAGGGAGAAAGGAAACCAAAAGAGATATCCAGGAACCCCCAGAGTGCTGAAGTGAGGTGCCTGAGGTTTTAAAGCTTTGGGGTGGCAGCTTTGAGTTTGACTTTTATCCTAATCTAACCACCTACCAGCTTTGACCTTGTGCAAGTTTCTGGGCTTAGTGGTTACATTATCTCATTTATTTCTCAAATCAGCCTGCTGAGGACAGACTTTCCCCCCTTTTTGTAGTGAAGCAAATTAAAATTGGAGAGGGTGAGTCATTTTGTCTGGGTAACTCACTGAGTGGCAGGGCCTGGATCCCAGCCCATGTCTGACCTCAAAGTTCCTGCACTTACTGTTTTTCCCAACTGAGCAGAAGAGTTTTGCCCATGTCCCTGCGTGTACAGGGAAGTTCACCCCTGTGAACTTCGGAGGGCTTTATTTACCATGGACTCTGTAGGCGTCAACAGGAGGATGTGAATATCCAGAATGTTAAGCTCATTTAAGGTTGTATTAACAGTAATATAGTCCTTATAATATGGGAGGTAGTGGTGCCACTCTGCCCAGGGGCACTCACAGCTGAAGTGTTGAGGCCCATTCTGAGCTCACTCATGTAATAGGGATATGGCCAGTTGAAGCCCTTTCAAGGAGATGACTGTGATGGATGCTGGAAACCTTGTTTCTTGAAAAACAGCTGAGGAAATGGTGGTGGTGGTGGGCGGGGGGAAGGGGATGTTTCACTTGAGGAAGTAGAGACCCACTGGGAAATGAGGACTGATTGCAAATAGCTATAAGATTATTATATAGGGTGTTATTCTCTGAGAAAGCTACAGGGAGAAACTTTTGGACACTAGGTTTGCAATAAAACCTTCTGAAATATCTCAGGATTTAATGAATTCACTGTCTCTAAAGGTAATCAAGTATGGATGGACACAGTGGAAAGTGTGGGGTAAATGCCTCCGATTCGTCCTGTACCAAGTCCCTGATTGTGGCTATATATGTTTGTGCTCTCAGGGTGGTTCTCAAAGACGTGAGAGGGCAGGGTTCTGAGGGGAGGCTTGCATCTCTTCCCAAGCCCAGATCTCCTCATTAGGCTCCAGGATTGTGTGTACCTCCAGTTGTAGGGAGGACACAGTGTTAGAGTAAGAACCTGGGTTTGATCCTTCCTTGCTCAGCCCCTTACAGCCTTGGACAACACATTTGTTCTCCCCGTGAAAGAGGATCATATCAGTCAGTCCCTTCCCTGCTGGGTTTTTTGTAGTGAGTAAGAAAGCCCTTTGTCGGGCGCAGTGGGTTAAAGTATAGCATTGAGAAGCTAAAGCCATCTCAGCACGAGTTCGATCCCCACCCCAGAGGAGACCCACATGGCACAGCAGACCTCTCCTGATCCGCCCGCTTCTCCCCTCAGCAGTGTACTTTGTCAGTAGGCCAAAAAAAAGAAAGCCCTTTGTCAGGGAGAAAGGGTTCAAACACTGGTTATTACAGGCCCATTTCTAGTCATCCTCAAGGAGCCTGTACAGCAGAACAGTGCCTAGAAAACTTCACCCAGCAACGCTGGAGGACCTCTTAGGAGTTTTGAGAATTGGCTCTGGTTTGTGCAGAGTCCTCTTACTTCCTGATAACTTAAGTTTCCTGTTATGTGATGAGTGGGAGAAGCCCCGAGACAGGTGTTGAGAAGGGAGAGATCTGGGAAGCCTTCATGGCAGAGGTGACACGTGAGTGGAGCAGCGAGACCATGACTTCACTGGAGCAGGTGAGGGCTCCTGTGGGGTACAGATGACATGGAGGGAGAGAATGAGATGCTGAGTCTCCTTATTGGTGTGGAGCATTGCCCGGCAGCTGGAAGACTCTTCCCTTCCTGACAGAAGAGCTTGCAGCTGTCTGGTGGCTGAAAGGGATCCTGGTGAAGCTTAGGTCATGGAAGGGCAGGATGAGAAGATCCGGGGAGGCCGTTTGCCATTCCCTTCATCTCTCAGATGAACGGTGAGGTCCCAGGATGGGAAAAGGGTTTCCTGGCAGGTAAAGGGTAAATCGGGGGTAGCCCCCAACACCTGATACCTCATCTGAGGTGTTTTTTATCGTGTCTGGTGGATAAGTTTGCCCAGAACCATTTTTCCTGGTTCTGCCTCCTGGCAGGCTGTTCCTCTTGGGGAGGAAAAGAAAGAGAACTGTTGTATTTACCAAAGGGGCAGGTTGGGCAGGTCTCTTTGCTGAAGCCAGAGTCTAGGCCAAGGTCAGCTGAGCTGGTTGCTGTGGGTGGAGTCAGGCCTGACTGGCCACGAGCTGGGGGACTTTTGGGTGGGGGTAACTAGGAACGGAGGTTTCTCCAAGGCATTGCCTTGGAAAGAAGGAAAGATTTCAGCCCACACATTCTTTTTCAGGAGATTAGGGCCACGGAGTTTATGGGATATGCAGAAGGCTGTAGGAGGCCTGTAAGTTTCCCATTTGGGGCAATTCATTTGAGGGATCGTAGTAAACAGGTTGCCACTTCCTTTCCCCATCCCTGGGCTGGGTTGGGCTGGGCTGAGCTGGGCTGGGCTGGGCAGTCAGACCAGCTGGAGAAGGCACCTGAGAATACCCTCCCTGCATCCCTGCTTCTTGTTAAAAACTGGTGTGGGGAGGGGCGCTGGGCATGCCTTTTTCCTGCTTCCCCTTTGGTATAAGAAAGAACACACAGTAGGTGCTTTTCAGTGCAATGCAAACCTGATTGCAGCCTTTCCAAGACGCTGTTAGGAATAGCTTAGGGTGGCAGCACCCACGGGTGAGGTAACCTACCCAAGGCCACTCAGGTCATCATCAGTGATAGCTGGGATGCCAGCCAAATTTCACCACTACTGCACAGGGTGTTTTCTCAGGAGAGCTGGTGTGTGAAAAGTGAAAGTGAAATAAACGGTGGCTTCTCTCTTGACATCTCTTTGCCTCCGCCCCCAGTTATGGGCGTCTGCTCTGTTCTGTTTTGGAGACTGCGTACAAGATGTGAGCCCCACGGGGCAGTTTTGTGGTATTCCATGAGGACTGTGGAAGGGCTACATTGCTGTGTGCCGGGGTTCCTTTTGGCTGCCTCCTTCTCAGTGGGCATAGCTCCCGTGATTGGTAGAGGGCCTGCACAGGGCCTTTCGCAGGGGCCTGCTGAAAGGCCCTGCCCTCGCCAGCTCACGCCTGTACTGGTGCAGCTGGTCCTGACTGAGTGTCTGGCCTCAGTCCTGTTCTCCCTCCAGAACCCTGCCTTTCCTAAGGTGCCTCCTGGTCAGGGCCTTCTCAGGTATTCCTCACTGGGGTTGTTTCTTCAGGTGACCCACACCTTGGCCCGAACTCCCCAGCAATGCCACGTTGCTTGTAAGAACTCTCCTGCTTCTGTGCCTTTGGGGGAAGCTCCTGCTCCCCCTTTCATCCAGATAACTCCTGTGCATCCTCAACTCAGATAATACCTCAGGGAGCCTTCCTTGACCACCCCTAATGAAGTTTTCCAATGGCCTTCACTAGTCCTTCATTCACTTGTCCAACCAATATGGAATATGCCAAGATCTTAGGAGCCTGCCAGAGCTGTAAATGCTGGGGAGTTCAGCAGTGAGCGAGATGAAGACGTTTGTGCCCATGGGCTGATGTTCTCTGTCGTCACATATCAACAGTTTATACTGTGCGTCTCCGTCCCTACAGCATTAGCCTGTGTGTTGGCCTCCTATTTTGCTCATCCATCTCTCCACCCCTAGGGCTCAGCATGATGTCTGACAAAGAAAACATTAAGAGTTAATGTTGAGTGAATGAGCGAGCAGGCTTCCCACCTTGCTGTCCCCTCTCCCCTCCTTGGCCATGAGTGTCTGGCGGCCCCCCCCCCCCTACTAGCTCTCTCCCCCCTGGCAGGCCTGGCACTGTTAGTGCTGCTCACACGACATCCTGCCTCACGTTACACCTTTTTGTGTCTGCATCTTCACCAGCTCCCTCACCCGGTTGTAAATTTCTTCTGGGCCCTATCCATTTCCAGTTAAATTTCACAGATGCAGAATTTCTGCCCAGCCTCAGATTCAGTAAAATAGAGGCTCTATGTGAAGCTGCGTGGAAAGAAATAAAAAAAATAAGGACAGGAAGGGTGCCTCGAAGTGGGTTGATTTCTTTATTTAAACACTGGTGGGCACCTGCCGTGTAGGCCTGGCCCAGGTGCGGGGTGTCCTAGATGAGTGGGCAGAGATGCCGGCTTGCAAAACTCAGACAGAGGAACGTGCAGACAAGGGGAGCATGTCCAGCCTGCTGGCACTCAGGGTACTTGTGGGTGTAGGGTGCCCAGGCCCTTCCTTTTTAAAGGACCGAGTGAGCCTGGTTTTTTTTGTTTGTTTGCTTTTAAGGATTTACTTATTTATGCATACAGAATGAGGGTGCAGGCCAGAGGTACAGGGGTGGTGAGAAGATTCACCAGAGTCAGAGTAGGGAGCAGAACAGGGAGATTGACCAAGTACACTGCTGAGGGGAGCAGCGGGCGAGACCCGAGAGGTCTGCCACGCCATGTGTGTCACCTCCTGGGCGGGATCGAACTCGCACTGAAGTGGCTGCAGCCAGCTTTGCAGTGCGGCACTTTAGCCCACTGTGCCACCAGGGAGAGCCGAGCCTGGGTTTTAATCTCATCTCTGTCCCTTGCTAAATTTGTGACTTTGGACAGGTTACAAAGGTCAACTTTTCTGAGCCTCAGTTTCCACATCTCCAGTAAGGAACAAGGAAGAACACTGGCCTTACAGGGTTGTTCATTCATCGAGTGGTTATTTATCACGTTCCTTCTCTGTCCATGCATTGTTCTAGGTGCTGGGAGTGGGATAGAGAACAAATCAACAAGGTTTCTGCCCGCAGGGAGCTTCACATGTCAGTGGGAGAGAAAGGCAAAAACAAGATGATATCAGAGGGTGATGAACTCTGTGGAGAAAAACAAGCCAGCAACCTAGCAGTGCCTGAGGATTGGCTGGTGGGGGGCGTGGAGTGGTCGGAGATGACATGTGAGTAGAAATCTGTTCAAGCATGTGGACAGCTGGAGTCAGAATATGCCATAAAGATGGAACAGTGAATACAGAGCCCTGAGGCTGGAATGTGCTTGGCCTGTTGAAGAAATAGCCGGGAAGCCAGTGTGATGGGAGTGGAGGGAGGAGGAGCTGAGGTCAGATAGTGTGTGTGGAGAGTGGTTTGCAGGCCTGTGAAGGGACTTTGGCTCTCCCTGAGTGAGGTGATCTTCCCTACTTGGAGGCATTGAACCGTGGACTGATGGTTCTGCCTCTGGATCCAGAAGAAGGATCATTCTGCTTTTTGTGCAGAGACCAGTGTATGCAGGGTGCTTAGCACCTCACCTGACGTGGAAACAACCAGTCCTCATCGGTGAATCAGCCATTACTGAGTGTGCTCAGTGGCACAACGACTTCCATGCTGATGATGATCATGAGTGATGATTGACCTGGACGCCTGGTGGCCTGGACCTCCTCCCACATGCCCCCTGCCTTTGCAGGAGCTGTAGCATCTGGAATGCAGTCCTTTTTTTCCTGAGGGGGAGTAGGGTGGGACCTGGGCTGGGGAATGAGGAGGGAGATGGGTCTTGCCCTTTGCCTTTTCGTGACCTTCTGCTCAGAAGTCATGGTGAGGCGAGGCTGCGCCGTGCTGTAGGAGAGGAGGCGGGTCTGCCTGCCAGTGGCGGCCCACTCAGCACACGGCCCAGCTGTCCGTAGGCGTCTCTCTTTTCTGTCCATCTGCCTCCCTTCCTCTGTCTCGGATTCCCCAGAGGCCAGCCCAGGTGCCCTGAGAGCCACCCCAGAGCCACTCCCTTCCTCCCAGGACTTCCCTGTAAACATCCCTACTTCCTGCCTCAATGCCCAGGTTTCTGGTCTTCATGGAAGGTCTTGGGTCCTTGATGTGGTCTCACAGATGATGGCTGCACACCCCCCTCAAGGTATCCTCATGGCAGCAGTGCCTCTGCCCCATCCCCTTGGATGGCAGGAAGCTTCCCTCCCTGACAAGCACCCTCTCCTGTCGCTGTCACAGCCCCAATGCTAGGAAGATCCATTCCAGGCTGAGTCAAATGAAATCTTTTGTGCTCTGACTTGCCATTGCTTTTATTTTTAGTTTTTACGATTTATTTAGGCATACAAGAACTAAGGTTCAGGGGCAGCAAGAAGAGACAGAGTAGGGGGGCAGAATAGGCAGAGGGACTGAAATACACTGCTGAGGGAGCAGCAGGAGGGCCAGGAGGGGTCTGCCACGCCTTGTGAGTCAGCGCCCTGGTTGGGGATTGAACTCGTGCTGCAGTGGCTTCGGAGAGCTTCCTAGTGCTGTGCTTTAACCCCTGTGCCACCAGGGAGGCCCCCATTGCATTTAATTCTGAGCTAGAGGGAGTCCCTTACTGTCCCCCACTTTGGTGCCCCACATTAGGAGAAGCTTATTAGTTTCCCAAGAGGCTCTGTGTGGTTCTTGCTCTGCTACTCAGAGTAGTGGACTGATTGAAGAGGTCAAGGGAAGCTTGGTAGAGTCGAGGTTGCTGAGGTGAGGCCCTGCAGGGTGGGGTGTGAGCTGGATGGGGAAGGGAAGAGAGGTCTTGGAGGCAGAAGTTAAGGCCATGCATTGACATTATATGTGGCATCTAGTTTGCTGGAGTAATAGGTGTATGTGTGTGTGTGTCTGGGTCACTGTGAGGGAGCTGAGCCTGAGAGGTAGGCCAGAGCCAGAGCGTGAAGCTCCACTAGTGACTTGCCAAGGGTCATGGGCCTGAGGTCAGAGGGCTGCCTAGGAGAATGGGTTTTAAAAACAGGTTTGTTTAAGGACCCAGTCACCTATCACAGGTTTCACATTCTTCTAGAACTAATGAATGGGTTTCTGAGCTCCTCTAACTCTCCTTTTTCGTCTAGTCTGGAGTTACTGATTAAGCCTGTCCTTGGGGGGCCCTCCTTGGTGGTGCAGCAGGTTAAAACACAGCATGCCAAAGCCATTGAACTTCAGCATGAGTTCTATCCCCACCTGCCCCGGAGGTGACCCACATGGCGCGGCAGACCTCTCCTGACCCGCCCACTGCTCCCCTCAGCGGTGTTCTTCATCGATCTGCCTGTTCTGCTCCCCACTCTACCTCTGGTGAATCCTCTCACTGCCCCTCCACCTCTGGCCTGTACCCCAATTCTGTACACATAAATAAATAAATCTTTAAAAAACAAACAAACAAACAAATAAAAACCTGTCCTTGGGACCTCTGATGGGGACAGTGAGCACCGCTCATGTGCCAGTCATCCTGGACATCTTGGTTTTGAGCTCAGAGTACTAGAAAATCCTGTCTCCAGGCCCCTGCCTCAGGAACACCCCTTCCCTGGTGGGGTGGAGGTTGGGAAGCCAGCTGGGCTCAGCTTGCCTCTGTCCCAGATCTGGTTGGATATACAGGCCTGTCTCTGCCCTGCAGGGTTTCTCATTTATGCAGGCAAGCTTGTATGCACATTGCTGGGACTCAAGCCCTTGACCAAACATTCCAGATTCTTTGGGCATAAAGATTTTTTAAAGGGGCTTTAGGCTTTTCCAGGGGTTGACAGTTTCTGTTTATGCTCCATGCAGATAGCTATTTAAATCTGATTTTTAGGTCTTCCCAAAGGTATTCTCCCAGCATCCTGGGGGAGGCCTGTCTCTCCCACCCTGCCTGGCTCATTGGGAATCTTCTAGCAGACCTTCCTGACACTGCTGGCATGTGGAGTGTCCTCTCACCACCGTCTGTCCTTGCCTGGTGTCTTGGATGCTGAAGGACTGAGGGTGGAGTGGGGCTTTTTGTTTTGTTTTTAAATAGGGGCAACGTGGGTAAACAGAACAGCATTTCTGGTGCCGTCAGGAGGGCCAGGACCCTGCATTCCGGCTCCATGACGACAGTCTGTTTCCTTGCCACTTGCTGGGCTGTGGGCAGCAGCAGTTTAGATGGAGACAATGGGACTCTGTTGAGCGGCTGCCGCTGGGCTCTGGCAGAATGCATTTTCACTGAGCACTTTCCACCCTGAAATCTGTGGGGATCTGGTGGCCCACTCCTCCTCATTCGTTCATTTTCTCTTTGCAACCCAAGAGCCAAGTTGTTATAACTCCTTTTTCCCATCCAGTTTTAGCAGTTTCTTGGAGGAAAGTGGTATTGTGAGCCTGAGGGTGATTTGCATTTGTCTGACTTGGCAATGCTGGGGGGCGGGGGCGATGGGGGGGGAAGAAGGGCTTGGGTGAGGGGCCACAGGTATCTGGGAGAGGAACCTGTGACCTGGTCTGGGGTATCATCACAGGGCAGGGGGCAGCAGCAGTGCTTCCCCTGGCGGTAGGGCTGCCTGGTGCTTTGCAGTTCTGGCTTTGAAGTCAGACCCACTGGGTCAACATCCTGGCTGTAATACTTCTCAGCTTGACCTCTCTAGGTCTCAGTTTCCTCATCTGCAAAATGGGGATATGATAAGTGTCTAATCCCCATGTCTGTTATGAGAAGTAATAGAATTTAGCATCTATAAAGTGTTGAGCTGGCACATAGCAAACACCCAGGAAGTTCATTTGTCATTATGTTAAATCATTTTAATTTTTTTTTAAAGATTTATTTATTTGTTCATACAGAACTGAGGTACAGGCCAGAGGCTCAGGGGCAGCGAGAAGCTTCACCAGAGACAGAGTGGGGAGCAGAACAGGCAGATCAACGAAGTACACTGCTGAGGGGAGCAGGCGGGTCAGGAGAGGTCTGCCACGCCATGTGGTCACCTCCAGGGCAGGCAGGAATTGAACTCATGCGGAAGTGGCTTTAGCTTCTCAGTGCTTTAACCCGCTGTGCCACCAGGGAGGGCCAAAATCATTTTAATTAAAAAAAAAAAGATTTATTTATTTATGCTTACAGAACTGGGGTACAGGCCAGAGGTGTGTTGGGTGAGAGGATTCACCAGAGACAGATTGGGGAACAGAACAGGCATATCTACTGAAAGACACTGATGAGGGGAGCAGTGGGTGGGTCAGGAAAGATCTGCCACGCCATGTGGGTCAGCTTCCTGGCTGGGGATCGAATTCATGCTGCAGTGGCTTCTGAGAGCTTCATAGTGCGGTGCTTTAACCCATTGTGCCTCTGGGGAGAGCCCATATCATTTTAATTAAAAAATCATTTATGCATGCATGCAAGAACTGGGGTACAGGCCAGGGGTACAGGCCAGAGCTACGGGGTGGGGGGGAGGGGAGTTTTTGAGAGGACTCACCAGAGACAGAGAGGGGAGCAGAACAGGCAGTTGACTGAAATACACCACTGAGGGCAGCAGTGGGCAGGACAGGAGAGGTCTGCTGTGCCATGTGGATCAAATCCCTGGCCAGGGATCGAACTCGTGCTGCAGTGGCTGTGGACAGCTCCACAGTGCTGCACTTAAATCTGTTGCTCCATCAGGGAAGGCCCTATATCATTTTAGTTTTATGTCCTGATTATTATCAGTTTTACATGAACCCTTCAGGGGCTTCCTCTGTGACCACAGAAGGAATATTCTTTCTGAAATTCAAATTTGATTCTGTTACTTCTTGATTATAGAGTGCCCATTGCTCTCTCTACAAGGAGAAAGGAACTTTTGTCCGTGAAAGGCCTGCCATGTGCTAAGTTCTGGGCACTGGCACACTTCTGCTCATTTAGATTAAGTCCTGGGTCTAGCCTGCTGTGTAAAACCCTTTATCAGTTGGCCCTATGTTGCTCATATTTTCTCCCCTACCCCTCCAGAGTCAACCCAAACAAAACCATAATTCTATCTCAAAGAATAGCTCATTCTCTGATGTCTCACCCACTGTTATTCTCCATGATGTGTGCATGTCTTGCCTTCTGCTAGGAATTGAGATGGTAGCTATGCATCTGGGCAGGTCAATGGCACCAGCAGTGTGAGGATCCCCTCACCACCCTGCACTGTGGGCCAGCTTGGGTGAGATCTCGTTGGTCAGGCTGTCTCTTGGGTGTCAGGTCTGGTTGAATCCTGGGCTCCCCAACATGTGGCCATGGACAAACCCCAGTAATGCCACCTGTCCCAAGCATTTGTTGTGAAGTGTTCACCCACAGAAAACATTCAGGACAACGTCTGACATACGAGTGGGCAGCAGCTCTTAGGCGTCCCTGTCATTCTAATTCTTTCCAGAAGCCTGAGGTGGCATTGTTTGGTTTAGAGTATTTCTCTTCCTAGACTCAACACTCAAAGTTTCCTTTGGGGAAAAAAGAATTGATGACATGCAGTGTGTTAGCCTGGTCTGGAGGTGGGTTCCTTGCCCTACCCAGCATTCCTGTGACTGTTGGCCATTGCTTGCTATTGGTGCACTTGCCTGTGAGATCAAACCACTTGCTAGCCATCCAGGAAGACTTATTTATAGGCCGGAGAGAATTGCTCTGACTTGAGGTTAGCAGATAACCAATTTCTGCTCAAGAAGGAGGCCATACTTCTTTGTTTCAGCTGGCTAATTTCACAGGGATAAGTTCTAAAAGATCAACTAATTCTTTCAAGTCCCTCTCATTGAAAACAACAAAAAATGGTGGAAGGTCTTGGAAAGAGTAAGGGAGAAAAGAATGGAAGATTTAATTTCAGGAGCTGTGGCGACTTGTGGTTTGTATCTTCATGGCTCTCTGATTATTGGGCTCAATAGTCAGGAGAGCTGGGGCTTTATCCTGGTTCTGCTATTAACTGACATTGTGACCTTAAACTTAGGACTGACTCAGAGTCCCGGTCTGTAATGTGGGAACATCCATCCAGCTTTCTCGGCCCGCCCAGCTGTCTCCAGGTTCTAAAGACATGTTCTTGTATCTTCATATTTATTCATCTTTTCGATCAACTTTTGCTAGACTTAAGGACCAGGCATCTAAGGATGGATAGAATTCAGTCTCTTCCCCTCCTGGAGCCCAGAGAGAGGTGAAGGTAGTGTCTGTGTGTGAATGGATGGACATTATGAACATACCAGTCTGGCAAATGCTTTGCTAGAAGCACATAGAAGGTACCTTGTTACTTTAATCTAGGAAATCAGGGGAGACTTCCCAGTAGAGGTGACGCTTGAGTGAGGCAGGTGTAAGAAAGGGAGGGGCACAAGGTAAGGCAAACACACCTTTGCATTTTAGAAAAGTGCCAGGGTATAAAGGTACAGAGGCAGGAATGCTGTACAGGGCCACCCTATGGGCCAGCTGGAGGTGGGCTGAAGGCTGGGGCTTTGCCATGAAGGGGTGGGGCAGGGTGCTGGGACCCGAAACACCAGCTGCGGACTCTGTTATTTTGCTAGTGTCATTCTGAGACTGTGTGTTGGGAGACCCGGCCAGTGCCGGGGAGCCCTATTAGGGGACTCCTGGGATGGTTTTAATGAGAGATGGTGTAGAGCTGAACCAAGGCAAGGTGTGGGCACTGAGGAAAACATGAGGTACACGTGTGTGCGTGTGTGTGCATGTGTGTGTGCGCTCACATTCATGACTAATTGTCTGTGTTCTGGAAAGGGTTCAACTCTTATGAGCACATTGGGCTGTTTTGTTGCTTTTTGAGAGGATTAAAAGCACAGACTCAGTGGCTCCATGTCAGGGACTCTATCCTTCCAGAGTAGTATGTAGACAAATTGCAAAGACACCTGTTAAGGGTGTTCATTCTAGCCTTGCTTGTATTAAGAGATTGATAAACCTAGCTGTCCGTCAGAATCAGGTAGCTGAGCTTTGGGACAGTGCAATCATTCAGTGATGCTGCAGGTATATATCTATGCGTCTGTATGTGTCTAAAATGGTGAACGGGAAGAACTTTTAGCTTGTTATCCCTTTGCCATTTTTCTCCATGATTCTATATCCCTCGTGGTTGGGTTTGCTCTTTCCTCCTGAGTGTGACTTTCTGTCTTATGTTTTTGGGTAACTGTTTAGTGTCTGGGTCTCTATGAACAAGCAAGAACCAGGCCTTGTTCTTGCTCCCTTGGTTCCCTCAAGCAACAGGAGTAGGTGGCCACTAATTACCAGAGAATTTAATTGAGGGTGGCAACAAAAGGCCTTGTTATCAGCATTAGTGATAGTATGCCTCAGGCTGATTCTCCCCCACTCTCACTAACAGTAACAGTGTGTCTGGCTCATAAAGAAGCTTTTAAAGTAAAGTTGTGTTAACAAAGACCTTTTCCAGAGACCTCCCTGCTTGAGGGGAGCAGGAGTAAATTCAGGCTTTGTTTCTTCCTTTTAGGGAGCCAGTTGGAGGTGAGGGGGGATGAGGTGGCTTGCTGTCCAACCGGTTTCCAGGCACAATATCTGAGCCGGTGTGTTTTTGTTGGGGTGGCAGAGGGGGAGGAGAAAACCTTGCCTTACACCTCGCCCATGCGTGTAACTTATATTATCTTCTTTCATCCTCCCAGTAGTCTTAAGATGAAGCTTACATTTGGCCTCATTTTTCAGCGAAGGATACCAAGACTCAGAGAGACTGTGTACCTTGCTCACGGGCCTGGCCAGGATTTGACCCTAGCTCCATCTGTTCTCGAACCGGGGAGTTTTGCTTTCATTGCCAAAGATCCTTGAGTGGGGAGTGGGCCAGGGGCCAGGCAGGGAAGCACTGTTACCTGTGCCTTTGGGGGGTGGTTGAGGAGTGGGAGGCTGCGGCCAGGAGGAGAGCGAGGGGGCCCGGTATTTATTTGATATGTGCTGTGTACACAGCATGCCACTGGTTTGCCTGATACTTAGGGACACAGAAGATTCAGGCCAGGATGACACTCTTCTAACCGAGTCTACCATCTGGTTGACTCCTTGGTTTTTGTTCTTACCTGGAGAGATATACCAGAAAGAAATGAGGGCACAGAAAACAAGAGATGGAAGAAGTGTCACCAGATTGAGGTGGACTGGGAGAAAAAGAGGGAGAGTGGTGAACCGTGGTGAAAGATGACAGGTCTGGCCTGAAGTAGAGGTTTTGTGGAGGTGAGGAGTGGGAGTTTGTTTGCTGGGAGGCCTTGGGTGCTGGACAGCGAATTTCACGAGCCAGGGCAGTGGGGAGCTGTGGAAGATAAACAGACTTGACATGGGGGGAAAGTTTGAGGGTGATTCATCTGACCACAGTGTAAAAGGATTCCCCTTCCATCTCATTCTAGAGTTTGCCCTTCTGCAAAGAATAGTGATGGAAGAGGTTGGGATACCTGTAAGGTGGACAGGCACGTGTCAGGTCTTTGACTTGGATCTGAGGTGATTGTGACGGGCAAAGAAACAGCTTATGTGCTCTGGGGTGGGGGTGTGTGACTGCACACTGAAGGTGTGACCACACACTGAGGGGGTGTGAGCGCATACTGGGGGTGTGACCGCACACTGAGGGGGTGTGACCTCATACTGCAGGTGCTTGGCTTAGACTCTGGCTGGCAGGCGTGTGTGCCGACATGACTGTCTTCCATGGCACTTGAGCTAAGCATATGAACAAAACAGACATGATCCCCTCCTCAGGTCTGGCTTTGCAAAGTTAAATGTCATGGGGGAAAAATGACAGAAAAAAAATATCTGAGCTGCTCTAAGAAAACAACTTCTCCATAGCCTGGTTCTTCCACCAGAGTGAAAACAACTTCCACTGCAGATGAGATCTCAGAGAGGAGGCGTGGCGCAGAGCTTGCCCTGGGGCATGGCTGCTAGCCTCCAGCCCATCCTCTTAACTTAGGGGTGAGTTACCCCACCTGGCTCCCAGAGGTTGGGGGGTAATCCCCTGGAATTGTAGAGCACATTCCTCTCTGTGATGAGTCCTCCATGGTGCTGGCTCTTCTCTGACTGAGCCAGAGTGGTTTCTGCCCTTGAGTGGGAAAAGAGGCTGGAGGAGGAAAGGGGGACAGGGCCCTGGACCTTTCTCTGTGGGCCAGTGAAGCCCCAGATCAGAAGTTCAAGGAGCCTTCCGCTGGGCTCAGATTGGCCCCCGTTTGGTGGTTATTCCCAGGGCTTATTTCTGAAGGCCAAGGGGGTGGGGGCCAAATGCCACTCATTTTAAAGGTCAAATACCCGGAGAAATTCAGAGGCTTTCCTTTGAACCTTGGAACTCTGGCCAAAAACCCCCTGGTTTGGCGGTAGCTTCAGGCCCATCCTTCCATGCGTGTGCCCTACGTAAAGACTGGATTATCTGTGGCCTCTGGTGGGGTGACTGGCTGTTGAAGGGAGTAGATCCTAGCATGGAGACCCACCCACAATACTTTCTTAGCTGGGAAGACACAATTTTGGCAAAATGGGAACTTATATCAAGTATTTGTAATAATTCATTTTTGGATTATAGCGTTATTCATATTCATTGTGTACAGTTGTGTAATAGGGTGGTCCCCAGGAAAAAGGGAAGTTCCAGGTTCTCTGCCCCACCCAGAAGGAGGGTGGAGTGGAGGAGAGAAAAAGGAGAGAAGAAAAAAGAATCTGAGGAGGAAAGAGGCAGGATGGGGAGCCAGAAGGAGACCTGAGGAAGCCACATGGAGCAGCAAGCATGTGATGAAGAAACCGGGCTTGTTTCCTGGCCGTGGACTGGTTCAGGCAGATGTGGGTGAGAGACCTGTAGGGAGGTGACTATGGCAGTGTTTATATTGGTTTTGATTGTGCGCTTTTCCTCCCAGACTTTCCCAGGCCATTTCTGACCCTTTTCTATGGGTCCCGGCTAGAAGGTACTTTAGTCTTGTGGCAGCTTTCAGGCTTTGCTTTGGGTGGACTTTTGAAGATGAGGGGATGGGTAACTTCAGGTGTTTCATTTAGAAATTATGTTCTTTGTCTTCCATATTGTATACTCACTGTATTAATGTTCCCATTCATTAAAGTCTTACATGTTTTGTCTTGATGTGGCGGATGGCAGAACCTATTTAGAGCAGGCAGGTTTGGCGGTTTAGCGGCGCCCCTCTTTTCCTCCCCTGTAACAGTTGGACAATGCAGAGAAGCAGTAAGAAGTAAATTAAAATCCTTCCTAATGCTGTTACTTAGAGACGATCACTGTTGGTATTTAGTTATGTATCTATGCATACGTGTATGCTAACCCAAATGGGACAATACCCTCTGTATTGTTCTGTGTTTATTGAATAACATGTACACTGTGAAAAGTAGGTGATGATAAAAAAGGACCTTTTGGACAGCCCCTTGATCGGTGGAAGGCAGGAGAAGGGCCGAGGACACCTATGGTGTGACATCAGTGGGAGTGTCCTGAGCTGGTGTCCAGTGGTGGTGAGCATTGGGCTGGGCCATCGTGGGGTTGAAGAGGGGAGTGGGAGATGAGGCCGGAATGGGGAGTCACCCAGTTAGGCCTTTCCTCTTTGATCCGCACAGTGTACAACTCAGGAGAAAGTCCCAGGCTGTGTGATTAGAGGGCAGACACGGCCATGGGAGGGCATGGACTTTGAAGGCAGACAGAATGGGCTGCAGCCCCAGCCCACCCTTTTCTGACCGTGAGACCCCAGGTCATCACCCTGGCTATCCCTCAGCTCCTGTACCTGTAGATGGAGCTAAGGATTCCGAGCTCCATGGATCCTTTGGGGGAACACCAGGAGGAGCCGGTGTGCATGTGCCGCGGATCCTAGACACAGGGCCTGGCTGGAGTGGACACTTGGTCTGAGCTCCTGTCCCTCACGCTCACCTTCCTGGGTCCCATGTACGGGTTGTCCCGCATGCGGGCTGCATGAGGACCACCTGGTGTGCTTTCACTGTAGTGGGTGCCTCACCCCACAACTGAGTTGGTCTCTGAAGTTGGGCTCCTTCCCAGTGATTTAGTTACAGCCAGGGTGAAGACTGTTTAGTGAGACCATAGACAACTAAGTTGGCACTTTTAGCACAGGACTCAGCGTGGTGCATGGCTCTTAGGAGGGACACAAAGAGAAACACGTCTCCTGGTCCCCATGATACACCTCCTACTCCATCAGGGGTGAGTTGGAGGCTGGGTGATGGTGGTTGACTTGGGGGCCCCTCTGGGACCCCATGGTGGAATCCTATATATATTATGCTGGTGGCTCGCAGGGTTTTTGCCCCGTCATCTCCTCTCAGTCTTGTGCAGATAGAAGTGATTGCTAATTTTGAACACTGTACTTGATGACTTAATGCGTCCCATGCAGAGGCAGGGAGGGCAGGGAAGGTAAGTAAGAGATGATTTGGGGTGAGTGGAGTGTCTGGAGGGGTCACAAAGAGACATGATGGTCTGAACTTTGTAGGTCACGCTGCTCTCAGACAGGGGTTGATGTGGTCCTTACAACCAACCTAGAGGGCGCACAGCCCAGGTGACTTTATTCCTGTCTAATAGGAACAGGTTCACACCTCAAAGAATGTGTGAGTCACAATGGACCCTCTTTCTTTTGACTATTCATTCACAAAACCTTCTAGGCTCTGAAGCATTTATGAAACAGCCTCAGAGAGTGACAGGTCACTCCCGCTCACTGGAATGTTTGGAAAACAGGAAGGAGGCAAGATTTGAAAATATGCCTATAGCTGCATTTTTCCTGGTTTCTGGAGAAACATTTTCAAACCTAAAATACTTGACTAAGCTTAGGTATCTTACCGGAACCTGAGGGTAATAAGAATAGTAGCTGTGGTGTTAATAACACCTGACATTTATTGAGTGTATCCTGCATTCTGGCACCTGGATCACCTAGGCTTATAGGGCTACAGAGAAGATTAATTATGCCATTTTTTAAAAAACAAGTCACTGAGATGGAAAAAGGCACAAAATGATGTAAAAATAAATTATTATATTATTTTAAAAAAAAAAAGTCAAGCAAAGATCCCCAACCTTTCACTGCTTTTTGGTCATGCTATCTTCATGCCAGGAATTATCATGCATCTATTTAAAGTGGGCTGTAAAATATTAACTAGTGCTATGGAAAATGTTCTCTGTACTTTAGCTGATAAAAAAAAAATGATGAAACAGACCGGCATTTGGAGGTGTTCAATGAATGTTTAAATCTCACATGGGAAGTAGCATGACAACTTCTGTGTTTTACTACTAAAGAAATTGACTTGCCTACAGGTTCTGAGTGTTTTGTAGGAATCGGGTGTGTTCCTCACCATCCTCATGTGTATCTGTCCATTAAAATAATAGCAAGTAAGATATTTTCTAATCAAGGGCTAACTGTTATATTTAGAGCAAAACAAACAAACAAAACCCCCAGCCAGGCAGGGAGACCTGTTTGAGAACTTCCATTGCTTTGTTTCCATAGCTGTTTACAGTTTATAAAGCATGTAGACTTTTTTGCCCTGATTTTTTTTTTTTTTAAAGATTTATTTATTTATTCATACAGAACTGGGGTACAGGCCAGAGGCTCAGGGGCGGTGAGAGGCTTCACCAGAGACAGAGCGGGGAGCAGAACAGGCAGATCTAGAAATACACTGCTGAGGGAAGCAGCGGGCGGGCCAGGAGAGGTCTGGCTCGCCATGTGGTCTCCTCCGGGGCAGGCGGCAGGCGGGAATCGAACTCATGCGGAAGTGGCTTCAGATTCTCAGTGCTGTGCTTTAACCCGCTGCGCCACCAGGGAGGGCCCTTTTGCCCTGATTTTTAAAAGAACATAGATCTGTGGTATAATTTGGAAACCAAAGAAATACTCATAGAAGGAAAAGGTATTTACAATCCCTCAGCGATCATCATCGTTAACACTTTTTTCTTCCTATTTTTTCTCATTTGGATGTATTATAGAGTTTACACACTTAGGATGGTGCTATGCCTGTGTTTGAGCTGTGCTTCTTTCTGTTGTAGCACGTCTCTTGTCATGAGTTGTTTGTCTACAACCCGACTTCCTGTGGTTGTATGGTGCCTAGTTTTTATGAGTCATGCCCACTTGTTGGGTACTAGATTAGATCTGATTTTTTCCTTTATTAGAAGTGATGCTGTTGAAACACCTTTGCTTAATGAACATTTCTGATGGTTTCCTCAGGATCAGCTTCTGACAGTGCATGTTCTATCTATATTTTCTCTTTTAATCTTTAAAATAATACTACCGAGGACCCTCCCTAGTGGTGCAGCAGGTTAAAGCACAGTACTAAGAAACTAAAGCCACTTCAGCATGAGTTTGATCCTCACCCTGGAGCTGACCCACATGATGCAGCAGACGTCTCCGGACCCGCCTGCTGCTCCCCTCGGCAGTGTACTTTGTCAGTCGGCCTGTTCTGTTCCCCACTCTGTCTCTGGTGAAACCTCTCATGCCCCTGCACCTCTGGCCTGTACCCCAGTTCTGCATGCAAATAAATAAATCTTAAAAAAAAATAATAATACTGAGTAGGGACGGAAGGGTGTTTTCCCCATGGTACCTATTGGAAACGGAGGTTTGCAGAAGTTGCTGTTTGCTCAAGATAAGAAACTACTTTGGAACAAGAAAGGGGGTGACTTTAATCCATTGAGTCTGAGGGAGTGTGGTAGGAGATGGGTTTAAAGTCATCTGTTTGGTTGAATTATTCAAACTTCCTAGAAACTCCCCTTTCCATCAACCCACCAATGTTTCGGGTCTGTCCCTGCCCCCCATCGAATGAGACTTCCTCCATTGAAGTGTCTGAAAGGCCTCCATGTACTCTAGCATCCCTGTGTGGAGGCAGACCATCCTCTTCCCTTGTGAAATAGGATGTTTTGTTTCCTCGCTCCTTGGTGTTACTCTGGGTGTATTCCTCATTATCATTAATACTCAGAGTATGTGTTAAATCAACTCTTCAGGTTGGAAGAATCAGAAACCCAGCCAAACCATTGATAGCTTTAACAGAACAGGAAGTATTTTGGCTCCAGGAACTGGGATCTCTGACCTGGCCTTGGCACTGCTGAATTCCTTGATATTGCTGCCTAGAGACACTCTGATTGGCCCTGCTTGGATCCTGGGCCCACTCTGGGGTGCGGCATGCAGCGTGGAGAGATACGGCTATCTGAGGATCGGTCGTGTGTCCATCACATTGCCAGATGTAGAAGTGAAATCTGCGTTCCTGGTGTTGTCTTCAGCTCAGAAGAGCGTGGGATTGTCTCTCTTGTTTTTCTATTAATCCACTTAAAACCAAAGTAGATTCCCCTTTAATATGCATTCCTACTATATCAAGGGCTGTTTCTTAACCTGCCTCTTTCCTCTTGTGTTACTTCTGTTGGAAGATGTTGGGCTCATATTTTGGTCTTTAAGCTGATTGCTGTTGGATCTCCTGTGGCTGTACTGTATTGGGTCCAGGGAATCAGCTTGCTGCAATCCTTTGGCCCTAATTCTGTCATCTGGCATACTGCTTCTCCTTGCCAGCTCTGAGCACTCTGCAGTCAGATGATGACATGTGATTAACATTTAGGGACCGGGAAGAGGTGAAGGAGTGAAATAGCTGCAGGCATTCTGCTGCATCAAAGTAACCAGAATCTTCTCCTGCCTTCCCCCACCCCACCCTCCATCTCTATAGTTTCCTTTTCTTGGCCCCGGAGATCAGCCTTCTGAGTTCAACATACAGTGAAGGTCACCAAGAAGGGCATCAGCCAGTCTACTTTCTACTGAGGCCCAAGTGGACTTGAATGGAAGTAGAAAGGGTCTAGATCATTCATCTTCAGAGGCTGTTAGGCCCCAGCACGTTCCTGAGAAGTCTGCAGTTGGTGTTGGCTGGCCAGCAGGGAATTGGAAGTCCCAGTGTGCTTGTTGGGGTTGTAGGTCAGTAATGCCACCCTCTGAATGCAGGCTTTCTTAGTAATGAGGGGGGCGACGTGGGTGTGCCAGGTGGCCCTTGGTCTCCATTTCTCTATCGAAGATTCCAGACTGTGTTGTTCAGCTGCAAAAACAGTTTCCCTCTCTGCAAGCAAGAAACACAAAGCAGCCCTTCAGAGCGGGCGGTGGGCACGCAGCAGCTCTGGCAGTACATTATGCTAACCGGCTGCAGCGCGGGGCAGACACCCCAGATGGCCTGGCAGAAGCAGAGTCGGACAGCCACATCTGGGGGGACCCCTAGAGAACAGAGGGCAGTGGGGGGACACTTGCCATGGAAGGCCCGTGTGCACAGATGATGGCCGAGAGGAGACCTGATCTAGGCACTGGCTCCCTGGGAGCTGGGCGAGAGTGAGGCTGCAGAGAGCCTTTCCACAGGGCCCAGTGGGTCTGCGTGGAGCCTCACGTGAGCCCGGTGTATGTCCCTGTGTCCAGTTTCCCTGTGGTGTCTAGAAGGAAGGGAGGCAAGTCTGCTGATGAGCATTAGGGGTGCCTGAGACTTCTTTACCACACAGTGGGTCTACCCAGGGTGGACAGCTCATCTCGTTGACATCCACGTGCCCTCCTGGGTAGAACCTGGTTGCGATCTATTCCCTCTGTCTGCACCAGCTCTTGTTTGGACTTTCGGTTTTGACTTGGGCTGAGTGAGTTCTGTTTGCTTATCTGTCTCTCTGTCTGTGTCTGTCCCGTCTTGCTGGAGGAACCTAGCTTGTGGACCACCTGTGCATTGGACAAGGGGAGTAGCGGAGGGGGCAAGGCTGAAGGGCAGCTGGTGGGCTGCTCCATCCCGGAATAGGGCCCGGGAGGGCTCTGTAATCTCTGCAGGAGGGACCCGCATCCGCGCTGTGTGCGTCTGTGTCTCAGGAATGGAGTTGGTCCGCGGGGCTGTTTTCTCCCTCTCCCTTCCGCAGGCTAGTACAGAGTCACACGTGTGTAAAGCGCCTCCTTAATGCTCGTCCTTGACCAGCACTGCCCAGACCACAGTTACCCAACCAGAGGTGGATTTGAATTGCTCAGAATTTTGCTGTGCTTTGCTGCAGGAGAATTAAAGTCAGTTCGGGAAATCCTGTACGTGGAAGTTTACCCTTATAAAAAGCTCCCCGGGATGTCCTGGGACTTGCCGGAGAAATGATATTTTAATGAGAATGTTCTTTTCTAAACTTTAACTAGCAGAGCTGCACACAAGTGTTTATCAGTTAATAATGTACTTGGTGTGTTGCTGAGCTGAAGTTTAATAGCTACTTTGAAAAACAAGGTAGGGAATTTAAAAAACAGGACATCACGTGTGTCCTGGAGTGCTTTCCCTGCTTCTGTTTGAATAAGCGCCTTTGTGCCGACAAGGTGGGTTTCCGAGCCTGGTTACTGTTGGTGGTCTTTCCTGGGGGGCTCTGCTGCTCGGGCCCCCTGTCCCTCAAAAGTAACTTACGGTGCAGCCCATTTGCCGATGAAGCAGGAAGCCACATCACCCCTTTGCGGAGTCCTGAGGTTGGGCAGCTCTTCCCATGGTGGGGTAGCCCAGGGAGGGCCACTGAGGCTGAAGGAGGGCCCCAGGCCTGGCTGCAGCAAACAATGGCACACACACTCCCATGGCCAAGCTGGGGTGGGGCCGACTGAGGATAAAGTAGGGAGTGGTGTTTCTGTTCTGCTATCTGAGATGACAAAGTCCTCTGCAGAGTTTGCTTTGGAAAAGACAAGAAGTTAAAACAAATCTCTGAATGGAAAATTTAGGGAAACAGAACAAAGGCTGCTTTGGAGTGGTGTGTGCCACTGTCGTGTGGTGCTTTTGTTAGAGGCCCTGGGCTCCGTCGGCCCCTCTCGCCTTAGCTCCATTTTCACTTTTACACCCCAGGATGGCTCCACGTACCCCCGCTTGCTCTCTCTGGTGCCCAGGGGGACTGTGATTCATGGGGTGGAGCAGGATATTAACTGAGAGCATGGACTCAGCCTGGCTTATGCCTCCATCACTCAGGGTGCCCGGCGCTTGTGGTTGCACGGTGGGTGTTTGTGGAACACATGGGGTGTTTACTCACAGCTGTGTGCAGGGCACACACACACACGCACACACACACACACACACACATCTTGTCCTGCTGGAGTGCCCTCACTCTCCCAGCTCCATCCAGAGTTTTCCTTCTTTTGCTCTCATGTATCCTCACTTCTACTATTTTATAAGAAGATGTACTTGGTGCCTGGCGGACACTGCTCTAGTGCTTTATCTCCACTGTCTCGTTTGTTCCTCGTAGCCATGCTATGTAGGTGCCAGTAGAACAGTGTTTCCATTCTACAGATGAAGAAATTAAGGGCAAGAGAGATGAAGCGATTTGCCATAGATGTGAACGCTGACACCGCTGCTCACCCACAGCATCTCTGATTCAACACATGAGTTCTTAATGTAGGCCATGCACCTCCCTTTTCTGGACTCTGAGCTGGAGTGCAGTGAGTGACTCAGACAGAAAAGAATCTGCCCCATCTTCCCCTCCCCTGCTCCACTGTCCGTGATCACTTCCTCAGGAGTGGGAGCTCCTCAAGCATGAACAGTGTCAGGTGCTGAGTGCTTCGGCTGGTGGGTTTTATGAATTTATTTTTCTGTAGTCACTATTAGTGCTATTGACACAGCATATAAAAATCAGAAGGGAAAAAAAGGTAATCAAGGAGCTGTTGGTCTAAAGTATGTGTATTTATCCTTATAAGTAATATCCCAGGGCCTCCCTGGTGGTGCAAGGGGTTAAGTCGCAGTACTATAAAGCTATCACAGCCACTGCAGCATGAGTTCATTCCCCAACCAGGGAGGTGACCCACATGGGCACAGCAGGCCCATTGCTCCCCTCAGCAGTGTATTTCAGTCGATCTGCCTGTTCTGCTCCCCATTCTGTCTCTGGTGAATCTGCTCCTGTACTTCTGGCTTGGACTCCAGTTCTTGTATGCATAAATCCCATTAATAAGTGAGTATATATACCAATATATGGAGATACATTTATAATTTATTTACAAACATTGCTATGATAATGAACCTGTAAGATAGATATGCACATACATTTGGAAGGGTAATATAAAAATAAACATGAATAGATGTTCTAATATTTTCTTTCTGAGTTGTGGTAGATTTGCTCGAGCACTTCAGGGTTGAGTGTATCCATTTTTGGAACCCCCTGGCATCCCCTCAGGTATCTGATGCATGCTCTGTACTGCCACCCCATGCACCTTCCATTTTTAGGTACTCTGATTCCAGAAGTGGGCAGGCCCCACTTCCCAGCCCTCATGAATCCCACCTAGCTGAGGAAGGAAGGACACTCCCAGCTGCTGCAATGCTCTGGCTGCAAGTCTTTGCTGTCATTCCTGTGTCCCTTAGTCATCATGGTTCCCAGATACCCCAGGGTATAGGGCAGGGCCATTTCCTGGGCTTAGATACAATTCAAGGATTAGTGAGGATATGGAGACACTGGAACTCTTCTGCGTTTCTGGCGGGACTGTTCACAGTGCAGATGAAACAGATACGTACCAGTGTTTGCTGCAGCATTATTCACTCTATAGTAAGGGGTAAAGACAGCTCATGGGCTCAGAGGTTGAGTGGATGAGTGAGATGTGGTAAATACCTGCAGTGGAATATGGCTTGGCATGGAAAGGGGAGACATTCTGACACATGTGAGCTACAGCATGGATGCACCTTAAACGCACCGCTCAGAGAAGTCAGTCAGATGTGCTGCTACTTATGCGAAGCACCTAGAATAGTCAACTATGTACAAGTAGAAAGATTGGAGGTTACCAGAGGCTGGGGGAGAGGGGAATGGGATGTTTATTGCTAAGTCAGTGTTAAGCATTCCTGTCTGGGCTAAAGAAATTTTTGGAAATAAATCATGGTGAATATAATGAGAGAAGAACCTTAAAAAAATGAGGAAACAGTGAGAGGAGACGGAGGCCAAAGGTAGAGGGCCAGGCTGTTAATTCTGTTGTCCGCAGGTGGTGCCGTTGCCGATCAGATGCCAGGCTGTCCCTCTCCCTGTGGGCAGCCTGTATTAGGGCGTTGGAGTGGGGCACCGCTGGCCACACCCCGGCCATTCAGGCTGTCTGCGCAAATAGCTCTCCCGCTGCCCTAGGGAATGGTCACCAGGATTTAGGCCATGAAGTGGGGCCACTTGTTTCCCTTCTGTGCCCTCTCCCCAGTCAGCTGCTGATGGGTCTGGCACAGCACCCAGGGACTGAAGGCACACCTCTGGGTGCCCCAGTGCCAGGGCCCTCTGACTTACAGAAGGAGACAATGCTTTTTCTCGGAGGGGCGGAATCATGAAGTAGGGCAGATGGATTTCTGTGGAGTTAAATTTAGGGCTTAGCATCTCAGAGTGGCTGAGAGAAGCCCCACCACCAAAAAAGAAAAACAGAGTCCTAAATTAAGCAAGGTAACAGGACCTGAAACCTCAACCAAACTGGAACACGTACCTCTAAAAATAAAAGATGCTGAAATCTGGAATATACCAAATACCTCTGCTTGGTCAGGTGCTTGTGTCTCTGTTTTTATGTTTTCGCCACCCGCTCCATCCCCCAGAACTGGAGCTGCACTGGGACGGTGGAGGCTGCCTGCTCGAGAGATGGGGACACCGACGCTACGAGGGGCCTTGCCGACTGCCCCAGGTCCAGTGGCTCTTCTGCTCCTTTCCCAAAGTATTGCCCTTCGTTCACCTGGGGGGACCGTCCTTTGACTCAGAACCCTTTCCCTCCACCCCCAGTGCCCAGGTTTCCAAGTAACCAGTGGCTGACCCATCTTGGGCCCTGGTTTTCCTTTTTGTTCCTGGGCTCTGAGTTGGCCAGGAAGATCCTCAGAAACACAGGCTCAAGGGAGACCATCCCAGGACCACCTCACGGTGTCTCTTCCCACTGGCAGAACTTGAGTTTGTAGGAGAGAAGACTTATGATTATTTCAGGAGCCCATTTTACATATAATCTCAGTGGAAGGTACTGGGCACTTAACTGCCAGTTGGACCCATTTCCAAGGGCCTCTAGGATGACCTGACACCGTGTGAGGTAGGTGAGTGCTTGATTATGCCCATTTAGAGTGAGAAATCCTAGGCTACAAATCCAAGCCAGGGCCATGTGGCCTGCAAGAGGTGAAAGTGTGTGGTCTGTCTCTAGGGTCCATGCACCTACCTACCTGGAAGTCATTCATTTTTGTCAAAGCCACAGGGCTGCTTCCTTGCCTGAGGTAGTGTTCATGGTCCCCTCTTTTGGGAAAAAGGACAGAATAAAAGTTGCCCCTCTCAGCCTTCATTTGAGTGGGGTGGTACCAGCTTGCCTTTGGCATCAGACTCCAGCTGTTTCCCTGCTGCATAGTTATCAGATGCCATCATGTGCAGAACCTTTGACAGGTGCTTGGCTCCTGTTATCTCACAACAGCCGACAAGGGGTAGGTATTAGTGCTCCCAGCTTACAGGTGAGAAGACTGAGGCCCAGAGAGGTGACTTGTCCAAGTTTATGACAGAACCTCAGTTTGATCTCAAGGCCATCTGACTAAAAACATCCATTACTTTCTTCCAGAAGGTGTGGCAATTCCAGGAGAGACTGCTATAACCTCCCTCACTCTGGACTCAGCAACATCCTCTCTCTCGCTTTGATGATGCTAGGGTTAGGTCTAAGGACCAAGACTGAAACAGTATATGCCTTTCCAGGGAAGCTGCAGGGACAAAGGTGGGCAAATGGGTTTTTCTGACGATCCCCGTCTGTCCTGCAGACCGTCCTGAGTGGAGGACGAGCTGGGATGCCCCCCTCAGGCATGGGGGAGAGGAAAGGGTGTAGGGCTGAGGGCCTCTTTTCTGGGCCACTTCTCCGGTTGCCTGTAGCCCGTCCGTAACTGTAAACTCTCCTGAGTGCTTGGCTGCCTGGCTGAATCTGGTTGGAAGCCGAAGGAGGGTCAGTGCCTTTGAGGGCCGGACTAGGTGTGAGACGCAGGTGTTCTTTCTGCCTCTGAGACTCGCGTACCGACAGGCAGAGGGGAGCCTGACATCAGTGTCACCTCCAGGAGCCAGGGGTGCCTTCCCACAGCTCTTCCGGCCAGAGTAGCTGAGACTGCCATTTTTTCAGGAGCCTTGGTCAGCCTGGTGAGTGGCAGAGAAGTGGTGGCAGGTAGGTGGGGATGTTGGTGACCTCACCGAGGAAGTGGCTGAATGACCTGACTTCTTCTAAAACTTGAGGATTGTTGTGTGTTGGGTTTGGAAAAAAGCTACAGCCGGAATATGAGGGGGAGTATGTTCAGAGAATCAGTCTCTTCAGCCAGAGACTCCTGAGGGCACAGCCAGCACTGTGGGGCTCAGGAGCTGGGGGTTGTTGAGCGAGAGCTGCTGCTGCTGGCCAGGCCTATTCCTGGGGAGAACAGAGCTGGAGACGTGGTAGGTGGAGACTGGAGTGCGAAAGGAAGCAGTAAATTTGAGGACAAGTTTGGGTCCAATGACTTGCTGAGTAACTGGAGTGAGAGCTGGACCTGTGTGCCTCAGTGTCCATACGCGTTAGGGGTGAAATGCCCTCGTGGCAGTGATCCTGCCCTGAGCACTGTGCCGCCTCCCCTGTGGGGTGTAGCTGTTACACAGTTGTCATTATTTATTATTTAAGCATCTCTCAGGGCCTGTGGGCGTAGTATCACTTGGTCTGCGGGTCCGTTTTCTCTGCTGGACCCCGCGCTCCCACCTGCGGTTAGCACCTGCTGCTCACGGGAGGCACCAGAGGCTTAGTCATGTCGGCCAGGAGCCACCCTGGAGCTCCTGTGCATTCCAAGTGCTAGTTTCTGCGAGTGTGGGTGTGCATGTCCCTCTCCTCCCAGCCCCATCCTGCCTTTCCCTCCCTTATCAGACACTGGCCTGATCCTGACTCTCATAGTATGTGGCACCCAGGGCTCAGGAAACATTTGAGTGAGTCCAGGAGGGAGTTTGGAATCCACATCTCCAGTGGTTTCTCATCTTCCTGCCTCCTGGTCCACACAGGAGACCCCGGGTGTCAGGGCTTTCTGATCTGGGTACCAGATGCTTGGGTGCTTTGCCAGCTTCTCTAGGACTGATGGGACTTGAGGCTGTCATGGCTGCAGGAAGAGGGAGCACCATGGGTGCCTGTGTATGGGATGAAAGGGAACAGGGGTGGGTATCTAGGAGTGAAGGCATCAAGGGGACTGAAAGGAATCATGGCCCAAGATGGACGGTGAAGCTGGCTCACAGCAAGGAACATGGGTGGTCGGGCCATAGCAGATTGTGTGTGCATGCACTCTGCTCTGCCTGAGTGGGGGGCTGGAGAGTTGGGCGTGGGATGCAGAGGAATCCAGGCAATTCGTCTTTGGGAGCAGTCATTTTCAGCTCTGGAAATCCATGGGTGTCACCTGGCTCCTTCTTCTGAGCTCTGTGTGGAGTGAGACGTGTGTGGAGGTGCACCTCACCTTCCCGGGTGCAATCCGTCATGGACTTCTTCTAGCAGAAAGTCTCAGTCCCCTCCACTCAGGAGCCACATTTTATGGGAGAGCTTGGCCAGGAACTGCAGGCTGATAAAGAAGTGTTTTCATTCTCAGGGGCGTTAATTAACACAGATTAGATTTCAACAGAGTGGGCCTTTTGTTGCAGGAGCCTTTCTAATCAAGGTAGCTTCAGTATTACTGTGGTTTCACTGAGCAATTCAAGTTCATTACTCGGGTCTGTTACTGTTTCAGGGCATCCCAAGGGAAACATGGTGATGGGGTGTGAGTCCTCATCCACGCACTTAAGAACTTGGGACAAGACTTAAAAGCAGACACTCAGAAAGAAATGAGAAATAAAAAACTTACTTACAAAGGCAGCTAGAGGAGGGAGAACAGAGAGAGAATTGGTTAACATGTGGTAAGATACTACCCACTCTTCTAATAAGCAGTACCAGGGAACAAACCGAGGCATAGAAGCAAGATTTCCCAGTCCACATGTGTTGGGTTATATGCCAAGCCTGATGCTAAACTCCACCTCCAATTCCCAGTATCTGCTCAGGAAGTCTGCTCCTTGGCATGCTGAGACTTAGAGTTCAAGGCAGCTACATGGTGTGGGGTGGAGAAGGATGTCACCTCCCCTTCATGGAGGCGAGTCTGTAAAATTACTACACAGATTTCAGCTCTGAGGTTACTGCTATGGCCCTCCTGAGGCCACTCTTCAAACTTGATTTAACTATCTGCCTGGCATCTCCCTCAGAGAGCACCTTGGAGATTGCTGAGCCTGGAAAAAGATAACCCAAGTATGTGGGCATGTTTTCTTGGCTCTGAAATTTATTAAACATTTACAAATGTTTTCTTCAGTTTCCTGAGGTTGTCTTGACACAAACAAGATGGGCTTTGAGTGTTCCTTCCAGTTGTCATGTTTATTAATAATTCTGTCAGTTCCCACTCTAGGGGAGACTGGAATGAAGCAGAGAGTGGTAGTAGGAAAGCCAGGTTAAATGTAGACGAGGACTCCGTGGCTGGTGGCTAGCACCAGCTGTGAAGCGGGGGAGCTTCCAGGCTTGGGATCCCCTCCCTCAGCCTTACACTTGCATTCCTGCAGTGGGCACTACCTTGATGCTGGGTGAGCACCTTCATGCTACTGTTAATTTGCAGTGTGTGGGGTTGGTTACCTCTGCGATGTAATTAAGGAATTAGCAAAGGTGAAAATAAGTCACCTATAATCCTTACTACCCTAAGATTATAAAAGCTATGCAGCATATTTCCGTTTAGATTTTGGGGAACAGTTAAAAATACTATTGAAGTCTTACAGTCTTCATACATGTCTGTGTATGTTGTATTTGCAGAATAGTTATTTCCTTTTCTTATTATGGAAACAATGTGTATTTGATTTTAAATTTTGAAAAGGTCAGAGAAAAAGTGCAGAGATGTAAGTCAAAGTAACACGAATTACTATTCGGCTCCAGTGAGAAAAGACCATTTCTTTCTTTTTTTTTAAAGATGTATTTATTCATATAAGGACTGGGGTACAAGGCAGAGTTGCAAGGGATAAGAGGATTCACCAGAGATAGAGTGAGGAGCAAAGCAGGCAGATGGACTGAAATACACTGCTGAGGGGAGCAGCGGGCTGGTCAGGAGAGGTCTGTTGTGTCATGTGGGTCACCTCCCTGGCCCGGGGATTGAACTTTAACCCTTGCGCTACCTGGGAGGGCCCAGAAGACCCTTTCTAATGACTGCCTGTACGTATACACTACATGTAGGATCGTCCAT
This sequence comes from Condylura cristata, assembly GCF_000260355.1. NCBI lineage: Eukaryota > Metazoa > Chordata > Mammalia > Eulipotyphla > Talpidae > Condylura > Condylura cristata. The sequence goes on from NW_004567116.1 coordinate 27,631,578, forward strand.
ACACAGACAACTTTTTTCTTCTTTTTGACTGAAGGAGTCCCTATAAATGTGTGTCATGGCACAGTTTTCTTCTGAGACATGATTTTGAAAAATAATTTATTTAGGTGAAATTTATGTTAATACAGCATAACCTATTTTTAAGTGAATGATACCATTGGCATTTACACCCTCACTGTGTTGTGCAAACAGCACTCTACCTAGCTCCAGAGCCTTCCTCTCCTCCTCCTTCCTTACCTATGAAGCCTTTCCTCTTGGTCTCTGGCACCAACCAATCTGCATTCTGTCAGTATAGATTTATCTATTCTGGGCATTTCATGCAAATGGAACCATCCTGAAACATGATTTTTAATGCTCTTATTTGCACATCAGTGAATACAAACTCAAATATCAGCCCAACCAGTGCCTCACTGGGATCTTTATTCCAAGGATTTATTTTTCTTTTATTACTTTATTACTGTTTTCTCTCCGCCCCCCCCCCTTACATCCCTTTGTTCCCTCCCCCAACTCCCTGGGATGTTTCCTTGTGTCCACTGGTGTTTGGAAGTGCTTTGTGTTGTTATTGATATACTTGAATAGACCCGTGGCTTCTTAGGATTGTGGGAGCTAGGATTCTGTCCTAGGGATATACCATAATTTATCTAACTCATTCCTTGTTTTGAGCTTGTTTCCAGTTTTTTTTTTAATGTTTTAAACGTAATGATAATGGTGAATATCTTTGTGTCTAGATCTCTTTGAATTTCAGATTAGCAAGGACACAGCACTCTTGAATAGCCCATGCCCCTGTGTAATTTAGACTTGAAAGTGGTTGTGAAAGAAACTTTTTTTTTTGGTCTCCTTGAATGAAAGACTCTTCTCTAACCTTTGGGCACTTGTTGCTTTTTTCAAAGTCTTATCTCTTCTGTCAAAGCAATTCCTTAGCTAGGGTGACTAATGTTGCCCTAAACCATGCAAGCTGATAATGCCTCCCTTTACAAGAAGGTAGCACTTAAACCTGCCACTTCCGTTGGGATCATCTGGACTGTCTTTGTTAAATCTTTCTGTTTTTCATGGGCAGCATAACTTCTGCATGGACTGGTTAAGCAGCTTTAGACTGAGTTGAAGGGCTGGCCAGTGCTTGCTGAACTGGAAACTGCCAAAGATCTCAGGCAAAAGTGATTTGCTTCTTCCTGTCTCTCATCTAGGTACAGGAAATGCCAGAGTAAGTCTGGCTGTGAGATGCCCTGTGTAGACAGATTGAGGCATAGCCAGGAATAGGTTTACTGGAGAGGCCTCAGACCTGCAAAATTCAAGACTGGTGAAAATTTCATTTACTCCTATTGTACACCTGAACTAGGTCTTATTAAAATATGAGCTAACTTTGACTTTCATTATGACATTGTGGGAAAAGGGTCATTAAAGAATCTTCAGCTGGATTTTCTGTGAAGGATTATTGTGTGGATTGGGGGAGGGAGGAAGAGAAAGAGCGAGCACATTTGCTGGCATGCAATAGAATTAGCTGATAAGAGGGGTAGGAATTGAGGTATAATCTTTAATTAGCTTTATGGCTTTGGGCACTTCTTCCTTCTAGGAATCAGGTTGTCAGTATTTTTAGTGGTTGTTGACTTGCCCTGGGGGTTAGTGCCCCCTTCAGTATTGCACTTAGGAGGTCATTTTAAATGACTTTCCTCCAAGCCTAGCAAAGTGCTTGAGACAGAGTGAGAATTCAGCATACACTTGTGTGGGCATTCACTTGTGTGGAAATTATCTAAAAAGATCGTATTTCTACAAAGTGGATTACTACTGCATGAGGTTCCTAAAATTTCATTCTTCCCTCCCATCCTAGAACTTTCTGGAGGCAATCTTTCCTGTCCTTGGTGGAGATTATGTATTGCTAGCTCATGTTTGACATGGCTTGGAGAAAAAAAAAAAAGAAGAATCAATCTAGGTTACTAATTTTCTTTATGTTTCTTTGATTCTGAACTTAAGTGTATACATCATCTTCTAGATCAGTCTATAAGCAACTTACTTATTCAATTCATTCAAGCACTAACGGAACCTCTATTGTGTGCTAACACTATAGTCAGGGAATCCAAGATGACTAAGTCGTGTCCCTCAAGATGCGCTCTGCCAGGGCGGACAGTGGACACACAACCTAATGTGAGAAGAATCCTTACGGGGACCTGTATAGAATGCAGCTGAACACATCCAGCAAGAGGTGAAGGGGGGAGCAGTCTTACTTCATGGATGCGGCGCAAAAGGAAACAGCATTTGAACGGGCCTCTGGAGATGGGATTCCATATGGGTTGATGTGGGAAGAGAATTATGGGGAAAAGTTTTCCTTCTCCCTTTCCTCCCCTTTCTCGTCCTTTCCTTCGGCCAACCATTCCTGTTGGCCTGCTGCTAACAGGTTTGTTAGGAGTTCTGATTTTCTTCTTTGTATTTTCTAGGATATCTGCTTTGTATGCTAGCACAGTATTTTGTATACAACAGTTGTTTGGGAAATATTTGAACAAATGAAAAAAATAATCCCTTTGATAATTAAGGGGAGTAAAAGCCACACTCTACCATTTGCTGATTTCCAAATAAAACAATATATAGGAAAGCAGGAGACAACTATGAGGTATGGAGTTAATGTTTAACTCTAGTTAGAAGTTTTATTTTGTCCACTTCCAAAGAAATTTATTTGGAAGATTTCTCTGACCTTTCAAATAACTACAGCATCCCAATTTTTTATTCTGTGCTGAATAAGAGAACATTTATGGTGATATTTTTAGTTTGTCTCATGACTTGTTACTGTTTAACAAAATACACAGGGCTAAAAATCCTACAAATCCTTTCTGTGTATTTTCCTTGTCTTTGTGTTAAATTTGCTTTTTATACAATAAAGCCTGAAACTCTTCTTTTGATTCTTACATCCAGGAGTTTCCTATGGGTCTAAGAAGTCAGTTTCTGAATTTTACATAAGCTTCTATTTAGTGAGTCAACTAACTTTCGAATCATGATAAAGGCCAAATTATTCTTTCACAAACCTGGTACAATTTGTCACATTCCTGTCTCACCAGTTTCTTGAGGGGGAAGGGAAAGAAAAGCATAAGAATCCTCTCAACTTATTTTGCATTTTCCTACAAATCATAGACTTTTTTTTCCATTTGACATTTTTTATTTTTATAGTCTTTTTTTAATTTTTAAAAATATGTTTATTTTTACATCGTTTTGTGTCTTTTTCCATCTCAAATGATAGAAAACACAACAGTGAATCGCACAAATTTTATCCCAGAGCTAGTATGTAGGTCTTACAAAGTTTTCTTGGTCCCCAGCACTAAATTTGCTGCTCTCCAATTCCTAACACCTGCGCTTTTATCCCAGAGCTCAAAGTGACTGCTGGAGCTCCAGCTTCTGTTGTGCTCACCGGGCCTTACTCATCTGACTGCTGATAGTGGCATGGGAAAGCTGTCTTTATTAGTGGCTTACAGAGTGCTTGTCAGACTGTTGCTAGGAAGAGAAAAGATCTTGGGAGCTCATCTGCCCCCTTTGGGCCAGGCTGGGCGGCACAGGTAGTGTTGCAGTGCTCAGCAGTGTAGAGGGTCAGTCACGATCATAGTTCAGTTGCTGTGTTCTATCTCCCAGGTTCCCATTCTCACCTGGGCCTGACTTTGCAATGCAGTCATACTTGCTTTGTTTCACAGGGATGTCAGTTGAAGGCAGAGGTAAACACATGTTAGTATTTAAATGCAGCTGAGGATTATGGAGGCATATTTATAAATGCTTCTGTCCAAACAGCCTTGTTGCTTCTTATCTTCCTTCCTCTCGTTAACATCGGCAGCTGTGGACCAACTTTTCTGAGAAACGTTCCCCAACTAAAAGTTACCAACCCAGAAATGTTTGTAGCTTTTCCGTTCCCATTGATTTTCACCCTACCTTTCGTTTGTAATATGCAGATTTGCACAGCCTAGGTAGATGAAGGCATGGCCCGTAAAGAACCTGGGTTTCAGACTACTGTCAAATTTATTCCTCTCGCTCTTTTTTAGAGTTTGACTTTACTGGCTAGTCTCTGAAAGTCTCATCCTGCTCTTGCTCTGGTCTCTTCCTTTTCATGTCCCTGGCCTAGGGTCTCCCCCACTTCTGAATTTCTTGGGCTGATAGTCTCTGTACTCTGATGGCACTTGCAACTTTCTTGTACTTTGGTGATTTTTATTCCCATCTTCATTCCTATAAATGCCTTAGCCCAGAGCCAAATGCTTGATAACCCTCTCAGGGCAAGATCCAATTTGTAATTTTCTTCTTTATTTCTCCAAGTGTCTAGTACAGGCTTACAGGGAGCAGTCAGACACTGGCATAAACAAACAAACAATTTGGTGGGATTTTTTTCTTAACTGCTTAGCAGTGTTTCTCAAAGTCTATTCCACAGATTGCCAACATCATATCCATGTGTGGATGATGGGGGCTTGCTGAAAATCCCAGTTTCAGGCTCAGTATTTATTGATCCGGAATGTCTGAGAGCCTGACCCTGGAGTCTGCATTTTAAGCAAGTGTACTCCTGTCCTCCTCCCCCATGATCTTATCACACATTGAAATCTAAGAACTCTTGGTTTTAGGGGACAGTAAATAAACCAACCTTATATCTGCGTTTCTACTGCCAAGTGAGCAGCAGGTGTTTTCTAGGTGAGGCCTGGGAGATCAGCAGGTCGTCCTTCCAGCCCTACCTGCGTGGGAGGTGGGGTTTGGATCAAAGGCATGGGCACTGCCAAGTGGTGCATAGGACGGGAGCACCGAGGGGAGGGGCTTTGCCCTGAACCAGAGGGACAAATGAGATGGGGCGAAGATAAAGAGGAGGATTTGGGGGCTTTCTGGGAAGAGGAACCCGTGTGAGCAAGGTACAAAGATGAAGATCCAGAGTGCAGGAAAGACAAGGGGTCTGATCGGTTGGATCAAAACAGGTGCTTGGCCACAACAGCAGAAAGACCCAGGTGACGGGGCCCTGCTGAGGAGTGGTGACCCCCTGTCCTAACAGGGGTGCCTGGGAGGAGGAGTACGGCCCCTCTGTGGGCCTGTCACCTGCTACTCTCCCTCTGTGTTGAGGATGGTCCCAGAGGACAGAGGAGCTCGAGGAGGGCTTTCTGGAGAGGGCTGTGGAACTCTTAGAGCTCATGGTCAAGTCCTACAACTCTTCATCCGTGTTTGATGTGAGAAAGTATCTTGTTACAAGCTCCTGTGCTTTTTAAAAGTCTTCTCCAGCTCCTATGATCTTGCTGGAGAGGATGGTGCGTATGCCATGTGTGTGTTCCTCCACCATGCCGCACAGTTCACCCAGCCATCTCTGTGTGGGGTGGGCACTCTTTTTTATGTAGATACTGTCTTCGTTTTTCCACATTGCTATGACTGCTGTCACCGACCCTGTGTGAGGGAAATGGAGGGTGGGCAATGCAGGACATTCTGATACATTTGGCTGTGTTTTTACAACCCCACTATTTGAGAAAACAGAAGTCTATTCAGTGGCTAGAGGGGGCTTAAAAACACCCTCAACTCCTCCCCCACCCCTTCTGTGGGGCCAGGTGTCTCTATTCTTTCCAAGTCCCAGGGAGACTGCTAATGCGGATGTAGCTGCGTTTTGGGACCTTCAACCCAGATAACCCGATCGCTTTGTCCTTTCACCTAGGGATTAGAACCCTGCGAATTCCTCAGCTGCCACGGGGGTGGGGGTGGGGTGAGGGGGTTTGAACTTGAGATGGACTCCTCCTTCCTCCACTTTGATCAGTAGAGAGGAAAATACCTCCCAGAGCTGAGAGGTGGCTGAGGGAATGTTCCCCCAGGTCTTCTCTGTGGGGTGGGTGTGCTTGCCTGCCTGCATTTAACAGAATGCTCATTAAGACCCACAGCAAGCTGGGGCCTGTCAGTAATGAGAACTCTTTGCTGTTTTCTACAGAAATTTCACTTCAAAACCTGATTTGCTTTCAAATACCCTGATTTGCCATTCTAATTAGGCACTGAAGTCGAGTTCTGTGGGCAGGTTTGTGGGACCTTCTGTGCATCAAGAGTTCTGTAAACCTCTTGGGAGACACTTAAAGTGAAATTCTTTGAACACATCAAAAAAGTTAACAGAAACAAACACAAATCTCCGTGTCCAAACCCTAAAAACATTCCGTGTCCAATTTTACAGCTCCTATCCACCCTTGCTTTAAGGTTATCATCCTGCCTTGTGGAATGGAGTGAAAAAGGAGGCTTTTTACTCTCTAAAGGGGGTGGGAGGGCTTAGCTTTGGGGGCTTGTTGGCAATGGGGGGTGTGCATTCCTCTTTAGGACTGGTTATCTAGTGACAAGACATTTTGGGAGAAGGCATTGGGAGAAAATCCAGAAGCTTCGCCTGAGCTGATTGAGCACTAGTTCCCATGGGTGCCTGCCCTCCTGGCTGACTCTGCCCACCTGTCGATTTTCTAGCAGGGCAGGGTCAGGGCCAGGCTGGCAGAGGTCCTCTGATGGGCAGTGGGGGTGGCACATGTTTTCTGCTGCCCCCTTGAGGAAGACTCGACTAAGTAAGGAACTTCCTGTTAAAGGAGGAAACCCAGGAGACCCCAGAGGGGAGAATCTGGCTTGTTTCTCCCTGTGGCTAGGTCTTGGGCACACCGGAATGGTAAGGCAGGGAATGTTTTCTCCCCTTAAGATCAAAGGCAAAAGCACAGTGACCCACATAAGAGCAAAACATGAATATTCCTTGAGGCCAGAGAATAAAAGTATGAGATTCTGCAGGACTTTGTCCCTTTTCAGGTATCTACTGGCCTCGTGGGCTAGCCTTTCCTACGCCCAGATTCCTAACTCCTTTGAAAATGTCTTTTAACGCAGCATTCTGATACTGTGCTTTTTTTTTGTGATGTTCTCTGAACATCTTCCTAACTCCCATCCTCACAACCCTCATTTTTCTTTGGCGTTCCTTAACTCCAGAGATTGCCAGATACTTCTGAACCATTTTTTTTTAATTTTATAACAGTTTATTTTTACATCATTTTGTACATTTTTTTTCCATCTCAATTGTAATCCCGCAGGTTTCCCATCACCAAGTCACCCGTGTGCCATCACCATAATCCTGTGCCCCCTCTCCCCACCCCCCCGTTTTTGATGAACCAAAGTTTTTATCATATCTCCTGCTTAGAAACCTATGGGGATTCCATTTATCCATCTGATAAAGTCCGATGATTTAGATCTCTATCTCCTCCCATCAGGCTTATACCCATCAATCTGCCCACCCAGCAGTCCTTACAGGCATCGGTCCACTACATCCATCCATCTGTCCATCCATCCATCCACCAACACTTAGGACTTCGTGAAATTTCTGGGTACAATGATCTGTGTGACACAAAGAAATATTATCCTTTAGAACTCTCAGGTGATTGAGAGTTCAGCATTACAGGGGAAAGTTTGGTAGAATGTAGGTTAACAGAGGGGCACATGTGTTAATTAGATCTGTTAATGTAGGTGTCTGTACAGATAGAATACACACAGAATACACTATAATTTATATTTGTGGAACACAGTAAATACTCAATAAGTACTGGCTATTATAATTATTATCAAAGTCAGAGAAGATATTTTCTCCAGGATCCTTGGAGGGAATTGATGACAATGCAGAGAAAAATATCTTCAGCGTTTGCTCAGTGTGAATTCAAGGAATCTTATAAAACCATCTGCCCTCCCTGGTGGCGCAGTGGGTTAAAACACAGCCACTAAGAAGCTAAAGCCACTTCCGCATGAGTTTGATCCCCGCCTGCCCCGGAGGTGACCATATGGCGTGACGGACCTCTCCTGACCCGCCTGCTGCTCCCCTCAGCAGTGTACTGTGTCGATCTGCCTGTTCTGCTCCCCGCTCTGTCTCTGGTGAATCCTCTCACCATCCACATCTCTGGCCTGTACCCCAGTTCCATATGAATAAATAAATAAATAAATCTTTTTTTAAAAAAAAAAAAAACAGATCCTGGGCCTTTTCTCACTTTTACCAATTGCTCCCATAGCTCTGGGCAGGAACTAGAAGTCTATCTTAAATAAATGCCTACAGGCAGCTGTGGAGCTAAGTGAGGGAAACTAGCTTCTTTTACCTTGGTGACAATGTAGTCATTCAGGTTTCAGACTCTTTGAGTCCTGGGGTTCAGGGTTTGCAGGCCTGGGTATCTAATGAGATGACCTTGGTGACTACTTCTGTGGGTTTTATAGAAGCATCAGATTATCATTCCTGTTTATTCATTGTAATCCTTCTTCCCCGCCCCGCCCTCTTCTCTAATGATTTAATCAGAGTTGTCATTGAACAGCATTTATCTTCTAAGCCTGTGGTTGATTCAGATAGGAATACATTTTATAAAATAAAGAGCAGGTGCTTGTTGTGCGTTGGCCTAACAGCACTTTGCTGTTAAAAGGCCTCTGGTTCTAAGCTCTGACCTGTCTGTACACTCTCCTGTTCTGGGAGAGACCATGCCAGAGTTTATGACTGGACTTGAAAGCTTGAGGTTTGTGTTATCCGACAAGGTAGTCACTAGTCACATGTGACTCTGGAGCACGTGAAATTGGGTTAGTCTGCACTGAGATGTGCTGAGAATTTGAAATACAACCTAGAATTTAATAGTAAAAGTGAATGTAAGATATATCAATAAAAACTTGTATACTGATTATGTGTTAAAAGAGAATATTTTGGGTATGTTGAAGTGAAGTGTATGATTAAAATTAATTTCACTGGTTTCTTTTTACCTTTTAGAATGTGGCTACTAGAGGGTTTAAAGTTGCATTTACAGCTCACATTATGTTTCCTAAGTGAAGTGCTGCTTTAGGTTTTAAGTTAGTCTTGGACTGGAGTAGTTTATAGTGTTTACTCTGCAAATTCAAAAGGTGGGTTTTACATTTGAAATGGAAATACAGAACAGTTATTCTGAATCATTGAACTTGACCTTGAATGTTTGCAGTATTGTTTATTATCACTGGGACTTTTTAAAAAATGGGATTTAATGAAATTCAGTCAGAAGGGCTTTTAAGGCTTATCTCCCATGTTAAAATAGTCTTCTAACATCTCTAGGAGGGGTGAGAGGAAAGCCTAAGTGGAGAAATTGCTTTGCGCAGATTGGATTTTTTATTGTAGAGCTCATGCCCAGAAGACAGCAGTTTAGAGTGGACACTACAATTCATTTTAAAACTGTGGGTTTGGGATGAAACTGCTATGAAATAGAAATGAAAGCACCACTTACCCGCCTTCCTTGTCATTTTTGGTCTTTTCCTGGTTCTTTTTTCTCTCTCTTCTGATTTTATTTAGTGATTATAGTTTTGAGACTGGACAGTTACTTACATTGCAAGGTTGGAAAAAGCAGATTTTATGCCTAAGCAATAACCAAGTTGGAATGGGCACTGGTCACTGATTTTCTGTCTAAATGGCAGCATTCCTGGGAATTTAGAACAGTTTCATCTCTAAAGTGACAGTGGTAAAAGCTGTTATATCTACCACATGGTGGAATTATGAGAAATAAAAGGACAGGATTGGATATGTAGAAATTGTTGAAGATCAAGGTCCCCTGCCAATAACTACTTCCATGGCAAAGGGTCTCTCTTCAGTAGGCATGAAATCTTTCTCCGATTATAAACTAAGGGAATAGGATGATTTGATTGAGTAAAAAAGAACCAAAATATGATCCTGGTTTGAATTCCAGTCCTGCTTCCTATTAGCTATGTGACCTTGGGAAACCTACTTGACCACTGTGTGCCTTGGTTTCCTATGAAATGGGGGTAATAGAACTTGTTGTGAGGTTAAGCTTAGCAATCATTTTTTTCAAAGAAAAATAGAGGCCTGGAGTTTCAGCAGAGCTGCACAGAGATGGAGAGGATTTGAGAGGTAGCAACTCTTCATTGGGTGTGTCCAAGCTGGATGACCATTAGGCAGGGATGTTGTTAAGAGATGGACCTTG
>NW_004567116.1:27642135-27711676 GCF_000260355.1 Condylura cristata
CACATCCTCGCCAACATTTGTTGTTGCTAGTTGTTTGAAGATGTGCCATTCTCACTGGGGTGAGGTGGTATCTCATTGTGGTTTTAATTTGCATCTCGGGCTTGTAGTTTTGAAGATGATGGAGCCTTTGTTTGTTCATCAACATTAAATCCAATTGCGTAAGGAAATCCTATGGAGTGTCACTTGATCACCCCAGCCACTTGGAGCAAGTGGTGACCTCAGAAAGAAACTAGCATTTATCGAGAGCTCTTTGCCTATTAGATTTTGAAGTCCTTAAAAAAAATATTTTATTTTATTTTTTTGCATAGAAGAACTGGGGTGGAGGCCAGAGGTGAGGAGGTGAGAGGATTCACCAGGAACAGAATAGGGAGCAAAACTGGCAGATTGACTGAAATACAGTTAACTCCTTGGGATCAATCTTATGCTGCAGTGTCCGGGTAGTTTGATAGCATTGAAACTTTAACCCCTGCATCCCCAGGGAGGCCTTTTCTTCTTCTGAGGATGGCGTAGACTGAAATGACCTCAGAGCCAAGTGGCTAGTGGAGGATCATGCTGGAATCTGGATCATTCTGCAAGCCCTGTGGAAGCCACAGCCAGTTCTTAATTTCAGTCCCCCAGGATTGCAGCAGTAAGACTTGCTTATAGGACATGAAAAAGCAAAGACAATGTGTTTGCTTGATTAATTTGCTCTTTTTTATTTAAAGATAATTATCTTACAAAATATCTTACTGGTTATATCAGGTAGCTCAGTTGCTTTTAAAAGAACCATTTCTTGAGTACCTACTGGTACAAAACCCCCATTAAGCCACTGGAGGGTGGAAAGAAGAGATGCTTTTCCCTTTCTCAGAAAGTAGCCCTATTCTCCCATCCCCTGAAAGTGCCTACTATGTGGTTAGACCTGGAAATAACAGAGCTGGGTAGAAGAGACAAGGGATCTCTTTCCTCTTGGGAGTAAAATTCCAGCAGGGAAGAGGGGCATTGGATGGGTGATTTTAAGACCCTGCTTGTGAAGGGGGAGACCCCCACACACTGTCCACATGGTGGCTCTGTACCCCTCGTGTCCCAGCCTGCGTGGCCCTGGAGTTGGTTTGCCTAATTGGGCACCTTTTCTGATGGCCTGTGTCTCGGACTCACGTCCTGTATGCCGCTTGGGTCTTATCACATTCTGCTGTTAGTGAGATGCAGCCGGTCTCTGTTTTCTCACTCTGGTCAGTGATTTCTGCCTGGACAGTTCAAGGAATCCCAGCCCTTTCCCTCCACCCATACAGTATTTATTTTTCTTTAAATCAACTCACAAAAATAAACCACACTAAATTATTAAACTCAAAAAATTAATTTCATGTTCATTTTTATTAACCTTCATAAGTCTTATCTACATTATATATAACTGTTGTTTATAGTATTTTTCTTTTTCTTTTTTTTGAAAAGGTTTACTTAGGCATACACGCCAGAGGTGTGGGGCTTGAGAGGATTCACCAGAGACAGTAGGAAACAGAAAAGATAGATTGACTGACGTACACTGCTGAGCGGAGCAGCGGGCAGGACAGGAGAGGTCTGCTGCACCATGTGGGTCACCTCCCTGGCTGGGGATTGAACCCGTGCTGCAGTGGCTGCAGATAGCTTGACAGTGCTGTGCTCTAACCCATTGTGCCACCAGCGGGGCCCCAGTATTTTTATTTTTTCAAATGTTCTTTTCACACATCAGTTTGGGGCACCTTCAGGTGTTTACCCCATTCTTAGAGACATTCTGCCTTCAAATAATGAATGGACTTTTGGGGATGTCCTTGAATCCCCTAAAATGGTCCAAAATTATGTTTATGTATATTTTCCTGGGGGAGACATTTCAAAGCTTTCATTCTATAAAGCAGTCTAGGACCACATAGGGGCAAGAACCACATTTTATAGTTCTTGGAATTATGTCGATTTGTCATCTTTAAAGACTTCCCAGAAAGAGAAACAGTTTTCTATATAAGAAATGGACTTTTTTACTCATAAAACATCCTGATTTTTAAAAAAGGAGTTGCAGATAAACTGAAAATTGAAAAATAGTAATAGCCTCTCTCACATCTGTTCATCTCTATTCCAGTTTTCCATCTTCAATATGTGAATATTAATTCTGGAGAGGAGAGTGACAATTTCCTGATCCAAAAATTATGACTTCTGGTTGATGAAGGATATCATGCCTTTCAAAAGTATAAAGGGAAAACAGCAGTTACATATTTAATGAGTTACTGATTTAATAACGTTATTAGTAAAGCTGCTGCTATTAAACAGCGAATTGCAAAGATTGGGGGGAGGGGGGGAGTGGCGCCTATCCTGGAACATCCAGAATGTAGGTTCTTGCTAAATATAGGTCAGTGGATGTTTCAGAGAAAAATGAGCAAAAGGAAAGCTGCTGCTTGTTAGGCTGGAAATATAATGTGATAAAGTGACTGGATAAAAAGCACCATCACAGAAACCACAAGGAACACACTGCTTGTATAAAAGTGAACCCAGCCACGTGTCTGCCTCTGCCCCTGGGGTAACATGCCAGGCAGGGACACAAAGAGCACTCTGTTAATTCTTTCAAACTCAGTCCCTTAGCCTTAGAAAGAGTTTTAATACTCTGTTATTATCCTGCCTCTTTCCAGTGGAGATCTATGAACACTAGATACAATGATAACATAGAAATAGGAGTTTGAAATTTGGATAAGGCAGCTACATGTTAGAGGAAGAAGACGACAAACCAAAAAGAATGGGAGAATGAGGAACTATATATAGGCATGGGTGAAGGGAGGGTCTCTGTTATTGCTGAGCTTCATATTTGACTTAGAGCTTCCTGGCAGCCAAAAGGGAGCAGAATAGATTTTCTAGATTATACTTTAGAGAAGGGAAACACATGAGTCATGGAGGGGGAAAGCTCATACGTCCTGGTTTGTTCCCTTGAGTTAAATTTCTTACTAGAAATTTCCACTGTGTGTGTGTGGCCGCCTTCAGCTCCCTTTGTCTTTCTAAGCCCGTGTCATCTCACAGCCTCAAACTGGGCCAATTTCCTGACTTTAGGTGGTCATAGTACATATGGCCATTGCCTCTCCTTTGTGCACTCATTGCTGGTGGTCGTTTGCATCTAACTTGTGATTATTTTGAAAGCTTGTCTTCTCCACTAGCCTCTAAGTCTCATGAGGCCATCCTGTCCTGGGTGCTTGCACGCTGTGAGCCCTCTTAGTACATCCTTGTTTGAATAAATAGATTTAAAAAGTCAGGGATTTTATGCAATTGATTTTTGTAAATCTCTCACAGAAAACGGAGGCCCTTTATGGGTGACAACTGGCCCTTGTCCAGAGAATTGGGGTGCTAGGGTGCTCAGGGCCTCTTCAAGTTCATTTTTCTCCACTGTACCCCACAGCGATCATGACCACAACTCCAGAGCATTGGCTTAGGCTGGGGTAGGCTGCCGTAGGTTCTGTTGCCATTAGACTGAGCCGATGAGGAAAACCAAGGCGTCGGGAAGGAAATGACCAAGGTCAAGTAGCTGGCGAGAGTTAGAGAGTCGGTATCTCTGACTCCAAGGCACATGTTCTTTGCTGCCTGCTGTGTCTGAGACCCAGCCACAGGTATCTGCATGAGTTATGGGTTCTTATCTCTTGGCAGTTAGAGCTGCGCAGCAAGGGCATTTCTGGCTCGAGCCTCAGTACTTTCAGACAGCTGTTACATTCCAGGCTCTGTTGAGTTTGGGGAAGAAAGCCCACACCTGGGGTTGACAAAGGTAGTCTCAGAACTCATTTCTCTTGGCTTTGCACACAGGGAATGTGTTTATTGCTCTGGTCGCACTGTCTCTTGAAGTGTGGGCACAGTCAAGTTGAATATTATTTCCATAAAAGTCACTCAGGAGAAGGGGAGAAGAGAAGCACAATTTAGTTGTCTCAGGGACTCACTGGACTTACCCAGTGCTTGGGGGCTGGAGGTAAGGAATGCCAATGTCAGGCATTTGTCAGGCATGTATTCTTAATTACTTCGTGTTTGTTGTCATCATTTTAATCGAGACCTCATTATTAAACTTTTTCTATTCAGCAAAGGTAACAAATAACCTATTCCCATGACTCAGTGATGCCACCTACTGTGTATTGTACACAGCGTCAATCTCCAGCAAATTAGAAGGAAAGAAACACATGTCACATTTAACAGGGCATCATCTGTACTGTCTGCTCTTCCGCAAACTTGCAGGTCCACAGGGCAAGCGTTGTGAATGTTTGTCATCGCTGTGTGGCACAGGGCCAAGATGTCGGGACTTCTGGTGATAAAACAGTCAAAAGTAGACTTTTCCTTTGCTCTCTTGAGAACGAGCCTCCTCAAAAACATTTGCTGCCTGCACATGGGGATCTGAATAATTGCTACATTCAGGTTTCTGTTAGTGTGTTCCCAGAGAAGGCACTTTAAGGAGATGTTTGTAAATGTGATGAGGCTTTGGTTCTATCTTTGGCCCACTCGTCTCAGTAAAGATTTGGGCTCATGTCCCTGATTTGGAATACCTAATAATTTTTATGTCTCTGCACATATGTTCCCAAGCTGCTGGCTATTCCATATTCTAAAGCTTGCTTCTGTGTTTAGAAGTACACGTGAGAATAGCGAAGGACACTGACAGGCCATTGCCTCCCCAGGCCGGGAAAGGACTGACAGATTCCAGCTTTGTTTGTGGGTAGATTCAGATTGAGTCTCAGTCCAATTTCCTTCAGTGGCTTCGACAAAACTTATTTAGAAGATGAAGTAGCATAGTTGGTGGGCTGGTGTCTTGTTGTTGCAGTTTGAATGGCAAGAGCCAGAAGATCACCCACATACATGTAGGATTCTGGAATCCACCCACTTCCCATAAATTACTACTTAGACATTATGACATAAAATATGAAAATTACACATGCTGATTATTACCAGACTCTCTCGCTCTTTAACCTAAGATCAAATCTCTCCCTATCTCCAAAAGATATCTACAATGCACAAGCTTTATTGATTACATGGACCTGAAAATTTAACATAAGGAATGTCAAGACAGCGTACTCTTTGTCTATTCATCAGTTGCTTTTTCCTATTCCATAGAGGACTCGATGCAGCTTACAGGAAAGGGATGAAATATGAATAAAAAATAAAACAATCAGCATCAGTCAGTGATACATAAGCTCTATTAAGAGATTAAGCCTAAGGAGACAAGGCGAATGAGAACCGCCTGGTACTATTTCTGTGAAGCTAAAAAGCCATTTCATTGGACAAGTGGATATAGCCATTTTTCAAAGCTCCTTAGAAGCTGTTCCCGGGTTTGGAAAGCTCTGTGTGAATATGGGCTGCTTCATGTCTCTGGCATTTCAACTGAACTTTAAAAAATTTGCTTTTTTTCTCTTTTCCAACCTCTACCTGACCTCCAACACACACCTACTTCCTCTCAGCCAAGGAGATGTCAATACTGAAAGTATTTTATCAAGCGAGGCTGCTATTTTTCTGGAAATGCTGTAACCCGGATGCCAACCTGGCAGTTGGGTAGCCTGGATGTGGGAGGCTTGTTTTGGAAACCCTTTCATTATCATCACACTGGGGCCCTGTGAGCAGTTCCAGGGACTCACACCCGGATGGGCTTCGTTGATAGGAGAACCAAAAAAAGGAGTGTTGAAGTGGAAGAAGTGAGTAGAAGCCCCTTCTCACAAGCCGGCAGATGCCTGATAATCTTCCTTCCAGAGCTTCTATTTCCAACCTCTCCTCCGGAATCTCCAGGCTCTGTGTTGCCTTCCGGAGGCCTGGTGTGTGAGAGGTCACCCTGAAGGAATGCTGCGTGTGCTTGCTCCCCGGGAGCAGGTTCAGAGCATGGGACTGGGGTGCAGACTTTACTGAACCAGAGGGGTGGGCTGGGCAGTGCTTTTAGCCTCCGAGCGAGTTGCACAGTTGTCCTGAGGTGTGGTGCTGCCCTTGCTTGTTTCAAGGCACCAGAGTCCCTCAGCTGGGAGATCCCTGGTCTCCCACCTTCACGAACACGCCTTCACTGAGTGGAGCCGGGGAGGAGGCTTCAGGCTCCACCCCTCCCCTGAGCAGAGGCTGCCACAGTTGCCTGTGTTCAGGCCCTCTCTACTTGGACATCCAATAGACACCTCAAACCTAGTATGTCCAGAACAGTTCTTGATTCATTTTAATGTCTCCCGTCCCTTCCTTCCTTCCCCTTTGATTTGTCCTTCTCCCAGTTTAATGATGCAGGAAATTGCACGGCCATCCACATCCACGCTGTTGCTCAAGCCCAAAACTTGGGAGACTTCATTTATTTTTTCTTCCCTTCTCCCTTTCATCAAGCCCCTCAGTAAGTACTGTTGACATGGCCCCAGAGGCATTTTGCACACCCGAATCCCCTCAGTATTTTCTCTGTTGCCATGTTTGATCACTCCCTCCTGCCTGTATACTGCAGAGTTCTCTTTACTTAGTCTCCCTGCCTTTCCACACTTACTTTCAGAAGCATGGGGTCCTTCACTTACTGACTGATGGGCAAGTTGCCTAATCTCTTTATACCTGGTTTTTGGCATCTGTAAAACCGGGATAATAATCATGCTCCTGTCAAAAGTTTTCACGAGGATTAAAGAAATTAATACTTAGGACAGGTCAGAGTACATAGTTGGACACTGAAGAAATATTAGGTTTTTACTGCCCTGCCCCTGCTCCCACCCCATGCCATTCTGCATATATCAGCCACAAAAGTCTTTTTTATAAAGGAAATCAGGTCATACCTCTTCTAGGGTGTGATCTCGTCTTTTAAACCTTTCCATGACTTCCCACTGCATTTGGAAGAGAATCTAGATTTATACCAGGAATGACCTCGCCCTCTATAAACTTGACTGTCTAACTCCCAGCTTTATCTCTTACAGCCCTTTGCACTGGTCTCCAAGTTCTGGCTCACTGACCTTCCTTTTCGCCATACACTTACTTTGTTCCCACCTGTTCTTGGACCCCAAAGGCTCTTCCCCTAGATCTTAGTGTAAGTTACCACTATGTGTATAGGCCTCTTCTGATATATATCCAGACCCCCCCCCATATCATTTAATCTACGTTACAGTTTCCTTCATAGCACACTTCAGTACGTGAAAAATATATTTTTTTACATGTTTATTATCTGTGAACTTGTCCCTCTCTTTTGTCACTATCGTAACCCCTGGGTCTACAAAGCCCGACTCTAGGGGACCTTCGTGAATATTTACCCATGGAGTAAATGATGATGGCCCCTGTTTGGTGGTTCTGCATGCCCTGACACAACTCTGCTGTTTCATCCTCCTAAATGCTACAGGGTCGGTATTTATAATCTCATTATAGAGTTGAGGAAATAGTGGCTCAGAGAGAAAACTGCATTCAAGACCACTTAACTGGAAAGTGGTTGAGTTGATATTTTTTTTTTTTTAAAGATTTATTTATTTGTACATTCAGAAACTGGGGTACAGGCCAGAGGTTCAGGGGTGGTGAGAGGCTTCACTAGAGACCGAGTGGGGAGCAGAACAGGCAGATCGACGAAGTACACTGCTGAGGGGAGCAGTGGGCGGGTCAGGAGAGGTCTGCCACGCCATGTGGTCACCTCCGGGGCAAGCGGGAATCGAACTCATGCGGAAGCGGCTTTAGATTCTCAGTGCTGTGCTTTAACCCGCTGCGCCACCAGGGAGGGCCTGAGTTGATATTTTAACTGCCGAAGTGCATGGAGCTTTTTGGTGCTAACACGAGTGACTTCACAGAATTCAGACTTGCCTGATGTGGCCCACAAATTAGGACAGGCACCTGTCACAAGTAAACTTTTCTCGTCCTTTTACAATACAATGGTCTTAGAACCCTTCCTTGTATTTTTGGGTGCTTCCTTGTATTTTTCTGTTTTTCCTGGTATTCTGTTCTGTCCTGTTTCTTTTGTAATTTTTTTGAGGTTTTACAAGAGATATCAATTGTATTCATTCAGCTTCAATGATGGATTGTTTCAAGCCTACCTGGGTGATGCCTGTTAAGAGGTAAGAGGACTCAGGTGTGTTATGCCTTCCTGGCCTGTCAGCTTCAGATTTCTTGAAAACATAGGCTCCAGATCACAGCCAGCCCACCCACCTTGGGTGCTTGCTGAAATGCAGACTGGGCTCACCTGGACTTCTGTCTTGTGATTCTTTGGGGGAAGACCTCTAGAATCTGCTTTTTGAACAATTAACCAAGGTTATTCTGATGAAAATGAATGTGTGAAAATCACTGGTCATAGACATTTGTTCTAGTTAATTAGGTGACTTGTGATTTAGTTGTGTTCTTGATTTTAAAATTGTGAAGCTATATATTTACTTATTAGTGATTTTTAAAAATTATTAGTTTATTTTTACATATTTTTGTGCATTTTTCCATCTCAGTTGCAATCCTCTTGGGTTTCCCAAAACCAAATCACCCATGTGCCATCACCATAGTATTAGTGATTTTATCAAAACTCACTGGGTTGCTTTTGATCCCTGACTGTGGAACCACCCCACCCCACCCCATGCCTTAAGCTTCAAGTCCCAGATCCAAGTTGTCTTCCTTGGCCACTGTGTTCCATGTTTCCTTCTTAGGTGAAGCAGGAGCTTTATTTCTGTCCCTGAGCTGCTGCTGAGCTGAGAGGAGCTGGTCTGCTAGTGGCACGGGGGCTGGATAGTTGTAGAAGAGTAATTATTCAAAAAATTATTTTTTAAAATCAGATTTGTTCTGATTTTTACCTCTTTCTCAGAAACAATTCTGGAATAATCAAGAATCTCAGTCCTCATGTCCGTGTTTTCCTCACCCCTATTTACTCTCTAAACAAAGGCCTCATGTTTTAATAGACACCATAACAGTAAAATTAGTTTTATTAGACTCTAGGTAGATTTAATATGAAACCTAATGGTAGCTTTGTCTGCTTGGAAGTCACATGTTTTGTTTTGAGCAAAAAATTTGGGTAGTTACAGTGCCTGGCAGGGGATTAAATGATTATTGAATTAAAGTGGCCAAATACCACAGGCACTCTTCATCTTTAGATCACGTCCTGGTGGTTTTTTGCCACTGTGTTTTGAGAAAATTGGGCTTATAGGTTAGAATTTCAATCCTACCTCGTTCCTTGCTTAAGAGTTCCCGAATGATGCCACAGGAGGAGATGGTCAGCACAGTTACCTTCTTGTCTGTGTTGTTGAACATCGTAGGTCTTGAAGGTTTGAAATGTGATGTAAATTGCAATTTGAATCAAAGGACCCTAACTAGCCAGCTCTACCCCCAAAATTTCTACCATGTATTTTCTTAAATAATAACATACAACATTAAGATGGTGTTGTTTACTTTGTCCAAATGCTTTCTCATCGACCCCACTAAAAGGAAAGTAGGGCCTTTATCAGGCTATTGAACAGAGGGGACTGAGGCACAGATTTCCAACCAGTAATTGACCGAGCAGTTTGACTGAAGACATGTTCTTTTCCTACTGGTCAGGGCCCTTGGTGGCACCACTAGATCTGGGAAAAGTAGGCTGAACAGCTTTTGGCCTCTAGGGTCAAGGATATATTTGCTTTACATGTTCTTAGCTTAAGTATATTTGCTTGAGATTTTGGGGACAGGGGATAGATCCATTAGCTCATGGATGAGTCATTTTGGACCCGTTAGTGTAAGCATCTAAACATTATTATACACACAGCCCAGGAGGTAAATGTAAAAATAATTTTCTCGCCAGTTTTTCCTGCATGGTATCCTAGCGACAGTGTGTTGTCTGTCCTTGGGTGTTGGGGCATGGACTGGGGCAGTGTCAGAGCTTGTGGTGGGGAAGGATATGAACACATGGCTGGCGTTACCCCTTTTAAAGTCAAGGCATAGTTTTTTGTTACCTTTTGGAGAATTTTTAACCCACTCATTCATGGTCAACATTTTATTTTCAGATTACCGCAGCAGCGTATGTATTTATTATGCAACAACTTGGAAAACATAAAATCCCAAGTAACTATGTAAAAATCAAGTGTAATTCCAACACTTAACATTTTGATAAATAGTCTTCTGGTAGTCTTCTTTCCTGAACTTTCACATAGTGATTAGGTTTGAAACCAAAATATGAGACGAATAGTAGCTCATAAAAGCAAAATTACCCTAAACCAAATGCACAGCAATTTTTATGTGTGTCAAGTTCGAACATCATTAAGCTAGACCCAAGGAAAGAACAACTAAAAAATAATCCAGATGAAATCTAGGGGAAAAACCATTCTACCTTGTAGATTACTATCAAATCCCTAACAGTAAGTAGATGGTTGTGGAGAGTTGCACTGTGTTCTGCCTACCTGCAGATTTATTACATTCTGTTTTAATATTCGTGTCTACAACTTTAATATGAGTCCATAGATTTACTTGCAAGGATGATATACCATAGGTGCATCATGCTTTGCTATTATAAAGATGGTGACATGAACATCCTTGGGGCTAAGTCTTTGTGTTCATAATTATGTTTAGAGGATACAGTCTTGAGTGTGGGATTGATGATTTAAAGGGTATGAATATGTTTAAGGCTTTTCATTCACATTGCTAAATTGTATGCTAGTATGCTTCCTTCAAGAGGTCTTATTTTCCAGCAGCATTTGAAATTATCACTCGAAAGAGTCTCCCGTAGCATACTGTTATATGTATGTACTTTTTGGATGAACCTGGGTTTTTGTTCACTGCCTAGCCAATTTATCTTGGAAAAAAAAATAAAAGAAATACATGTAGAGATGGTAAGAGCTGATGGCTAGAGATAAACGAGAAAAGGATGACCATTTCTTTATCTTGACTCCAAGTTATCCTCAGCAAACATCCAGGGGTAGAATATTACTTAATATTTAGAGGCATATGCCATTTTAAAAGTCTATTAAATATTATAATTTTTGATTTAAGATATGATTTGATGTCTTGTCATCATAGACACTACAGAATGGGAAAGACTCATGTATATTTGTTCAAAAGGGAGTATGGGTTTTTTGTTTTTTTTTAAAGATTTATTTATTCAGAACTGGGGTACAGGCTAGAAATGTGGAGGGTAAGAGGATTCACCAGAGACAGAGTGAGGAGCAGAACAGGCAGATGGACAAAGTACACTGCTGAGGGGAGCAGCGGGCGGGTCAGGAGAGGTCTGCCACACCATGTGGATCTCCTCTAGGGCAGGGGATCGAACTCATGCGGAATTGGCTTAAGCTTCTTAGTGCAGTGCTTTAACCCGCTGCGCCACCAGGGAGGGCCCGGGAGTATGGGTTTTAAAAGAAATAAATGGAGAAACCCTGTCCTAGTCCAGCTCCTCATTTTAGAGGAGTAAATTGATGAGGGAGTTGGAGCTAGATGTAAAGGCCCCCAATTTTCTGTTCAAAGCTCTTTAATTGAGGGGGAGCAGCATGATTCAGGAGAGGTGAGACGCAGACATGAGGACCTCTTTGGACAACCAGCCAGGCTTTCTTCCAGAGCCTGTAAACTGCCTGATGCTTTCCTGAATAAAGGTACAGATGTTCGAGGCATAACGCTTCACTTCTGCTTGATGGTCTCCACCTGTAATGGGAATGAATTTGCACTTTAATAACCAGGGTATCCTGAACATTCCCTCCCTCTAGAAAACTCCTCTTCGTGTTCAGCTACTGGAATGTCACTTCCTCAGGGAAGCTGTCCTGACTGCCAGGACAGTGTAGGGTCCCTAAGTACATTCCTATAGCACTTCTTACCTTGAATACACTTGTCCCAAGTATAATTACCTTGCTTTGCACTTATTCTCTTTCCCTGCCTCCACTATAAGCTCTATGAGAGCAGCAAAGTTGTTGACCTTTCATCTGTTGCTCCTGGAGCATACTGAGCCTTCTTAATATGATTGTATATCTGACTATTTGGATGGATGCTATAGAGTGAATTAGAAGTGTGTATGTGGGTGTGGGGGGGGGATGCAGCTGGGGTTGCTGTTTATGATTGCCTACAGAACCAGGAGAATCTTATTGTAAGGGCATTGAGAGGAGAGAAAGGAGACTCAGCTGAGGTTGTTAGTGTAGACAAGTCAGCTGGCAAGGTCTGCTCCCTGAGTGCCCCATGTGGCCTCCAGGGTGGTGGGGTCAGCAACCACAGCTAATCCAAGCACTCATTTCTGACTTGGAGAAGCAGCCCCAGCAAATGTAGGGGTGCGCTGAGAGGAGCCTCCTTGAATCTTCCTGTGCAAGGGAATTCAAGGTCAGGGCTCTTGAAGGGCCCTTTAGTTGGGAGAGGGTGGGAACCCAGGTCATCTGCAGCTTGGTCTTCACAGTCTATGGGCACTTGCTGCAAGAACTGTTAGGTCTGCTGGTGGCTGGCCAGCTGCCAGAGCAGCGCCGCCGTTGGGCTGCAGGTCCTGCCCCTCTGCCGGTCTCCCTCCCCCTCCGCGGTCTCCCTCCCGACCCACTCCTGCTTGCAGCATCCTCTGCTGGGAGAGGAATGTGCCGGGCTCGGACGCGGCGTCCTGGCAGGGCAGCGGCACCCAGGGCGCGCTTTGAACCGCCGGGGTCGACAGTCTGGCGCTGCGCCACGTGCTTGGATCGGTGCTGATGTCAAGTGGGTGTGGGCTCTTCTGGAAGGCCCAGCGGAGGACGAGGAGGGCGCACGATGCGCCGCGGGCGCGCTGAGGCCCCAGCGCGCTCCGCCGCCGAGCGCTGCTGACCGGTGGCTGGTCTGGGCTGGCGAAGCGGACGCATGGAGCCACGGCCGGGGTGCGCGTGCCCTGCCGCCCTCGGGGGCTGGCAAGGGCCGTGGCGGGGAGCCTGCAGGTGGGTCCGCGCGCCATAACTTTCGGGGGCTTTGGGCTGTGCGGCTGGCAGGGAGCACGAATTGCGTTTGAGGGTGCTTTTGTGTCTGGGCACAGGCGTGATGACAGTGGGCTCGACCCCTGCGGGCCACCCGCGCGGGAGCCGCAGCTCGCAGCTGGAGTTTCAGAGAGAATTCATTGAGCCGGCGTCCGGCTTTGGGTTACTCATCGGGAAGGACTCCCAGGGAGCTGCCTTGTTTTTAAAATCCGGTCTCCCAAGTACTGACTGCGTTCGCGGTAACAGGATTATCTCTCCGCGGACAGCTCGGCGGCGGCTGGGGGCACGGCCGGGCCGGGGGCTCTGACTGCGTTCGCGGTAACAGGATTATCTCTCCGCGGACAGCTCGGCGGCGGCTGGGGGCACGGCCGGGCGGGGGCAGGGAGGTGGAGGGCGGGGAGGTGGGCAGAGACGACCCCAGCACCCTACTCTGCTTGGCGCGCACAGGGGCGCCAGCCCTTCTTCCAACCTTCCCTACCTCTTTCTGGCCCGGAGTCGGCAAAGGGCGGAGGAGGGGCTTAGGGTCATCCTCTAGCCCGTGACCGGTCTGGTTTCAGACACACCTTCCCGAAGGAATGCGGAGGCTTTGTTTCTGCGCGGGTCCCAGCCCCAGCTCTAAAACCCTGAGCCCCAGGCGAGGGGGCCGGGGCCCTGGTGCCTTTACTCATCTTTTATGGCATCGGAGGCGAGCTCCGGGGTAGGCAAGTTAATTATTAAGATGTCTAGGCTGGGCTGGAGAGAGGAACCTGGAAATGAGATTGGCGGGTTGCAGGTTTTCCGTTCGCTTTTAATTTGGCCATGGCAGTGCAGGTTTGAGCCCAAGATATTGCAGCCTGTTTCCTGAGAAGGGCGCTGGCATTCCCCTAGTGACCTGCACTCTGTGAAAGGGACCCCCTCTTCTAGTCTGTGAGAGGCCTCTGAGTCCCCAGGGAGGACAGGAAGCGAGCACCTCTGGTTTTTATGTACTTTTCAACTAGCCTGTACCTTTCCTCCTTGGCTTCAGAAACCAGCCTCATTCCCACCCCCTCTCAGGGCAGCTTCCTGTTGAATCTTCCAGAGTAGGTGTGTGAGTCCTGAGCTGAGTCCTCAGAAAGCAGTCTGGGGCTTTCTAGAAAAAACTGCTCTGTACCAGTCCCAGGGCCTGAAAACCTCTGCACCTGCTCAACAAGTGCTCTTGTGTATTCACAGGCCTCTGGTCTGCCAGACTGCAGGTAACGGCAAAAGTAGCTGCCAGGTGATCACCTGACTGTTCTCTTCAGGTGTCCTTAGTGCTGAGCAGAAGGGGGCCCCAGTGGGGAAAAGCTAAGAGAGGAGTGAGGGTTTCAGTTTCTCTCAGGCATGGCTGGGAGAGGGTGAATTCTAAGGCCGTGGTCTCACAAGGCCTGCTCTGTGTGTGCTCTTGTGTTGAATTGCAAGGGAGGGGCCCAGGCCTTAAATGCAGGGCTGTCGGTGGCACTGCTTGGAGGCAGGCTTGAGATTTTGTTGGAACTTAGTCCACCAGGCAGCATGGCCCCTAGAGGCCTGGTAAACGGTTTTTGTCAGTTTGAGAGAGAGTTTTGTAAAATGAAGGGTTGATGGATCTGTAGAAGAAAGCATGTCTGGCCAGTTGACACTCTTGTGGGGGACCATGCGCGTAACAGGGCTGGGCTTATCCTTGGAGAGGAGTTTGGGAAGGGGCCTGGGTTTATGGGGGAGAAAAATGTGTAAAGTGGGGTGGGCTTATGGGGTTAAGGGTATAGGGACAGGTATTTTAGCTAGGCTTAGGCAGTGCATTATATCAAAGAGGCTCTCAGAGTGGTGCTGGAGAGCCCCCTACCTGTCTTCTCTCCAGTTTTCTCTCCTGTTCCTCAGTAGCTTAGCTTGCTGATTGCATTTTCCTCCTGACTCTGGTCTCCAGTGCAGAACTGTTCTGAGTCCCCACCTCACCCTGGCTTTCCAGGCAGGCAGTGAATGAAGGATTTGGTTTCTGAAAGGCTGCTGACTCTGACTCCTTAGGCGGTGGGGGCATTCAGGCCACCTGTCCTTTCACCTGCGTCCGTGGTATGTGACGCTCAGCAGCTCCTCTTCTCCAAGCAGTCACTTCTGGAGTGCCACCTCCTCTAGCAGGGCCACATCAGGTGGTGATCTGCTGACTCTCTGAGTTGAGGGTTTCCAGGTGACTGTGACTAGAAACAAGCTATATTTAGGGATGTCTGCCAAGGCCTTATCTATAATGTCTGCTCATCTTCAGCCTCCTGGAATATTCTTGGTGAAGTTCTGACCATTGCCTGGGATGCTACTCAAGGTGATTTCTGTAAAGAGTAGATAGGTGGAAGAGTGCCTGGGACCCTGCGAGGTGAGCAGGGGGTTGTCAGGAGTTGTAGGGGAACTGAGGCAGTATGTCCTGCTCCTAATGTCTATGCCAGGCAGAGCATCTATTGGGGCTCCACATCAGGCCTCTGTCCTGGGGCCTGACTGCCCCAAAACCTATTTGTGTTCCAGCTACTGGCCTTGCCTTCTCTCCTTCTCTTTAAAGGGAGAAGGCAGTGGTTGTGACTGTTGCTGTGCTTCCGAGCAGCTGTGGCAGGGACTTTGGCATAGGCAGCGGGAGAAATGACCCAGGTGAAGAGAAAGGTGCTCTCAAGGTTTGTCTTGAAGCACACAGGATCAAGAAGAAAAATAGGATTAGGGCCTCCCTGGTGATGGTGCAAGGGGTTCAAGCACAGCACTATGAAGCTTTCTGCAGCCATTACAGCACAAGTTCGATCCCCGGCCAGGGAGCTGACCCACATGGCACAGCAGACCTCTCCTGTCTCACCCGCTGCTCCCCTCGGCAGTGTATTTCTGTCAATCTATCAGTTCTGCTCCCTACTCTGTCTCTGGTAAATCCTCTCATCCTCCACATCTCTAGCCTGTACCCCAGTTCTGTAAGCATGAATAAATATATCTTAAAAAAAAAAAAAAAAAGACCCTGGCAGCCTTTGCAATTTTGGTTTGTAGAATTCCTCCCTAGGGGTTATACCATCTCTGGTGATGAGGACGAGGCTCATATTCCAGGATTCTGCCCTGTGGGGTAAACAGTAGTGAGGGGAGAGAGAAATTAATTGAAGCAGATAGTGTTTGGCATTTTCTTTGTGCACTTGGGGTCAAAATCAGCCTCTACTACATTTGCATTCCTGAGTCTGTGGTGGGACTGTGGGCTCCTTTGCCTCTTCACCCCTTTTTCCCACAGGTAGTTGGGAGGACTTTAAGAGGTGTTTGTAAAGGATTTAGCACAGTTCTTGTTAATTGGTACCTTTTTAAAAATTAAAGGTAGCTGGAGGATCCTGTAGTAGCAGCTGAGAGAGTTATTTTGTTATATAGAAACCAAAAATGCCCTTTTGTGCCAACCCCAGGGCCATATACCCAGGCTTTTGGTGTGGGTAGATGTGGGGCTGTCCTGGAAGGGCTTCTTCCTGCTTTCACATCAAACCTGCTTTTCAGTCTCAGGTTTTTCAGAGAGACCTTGGAGACCTGTGCACCCCTGGCTGCAGTCACACAGCACAGGTTAGCTGGAAAAGTAGCATGCTCAAACTCTGCGAAAACAGTGTCTGGCAAGGCGGGAGTATGGGGTGTTAGTTCTAGGAGCAATGAGATACCTCACTTTTTTTAAAAAAAGATTTATTTATTTATGCATACAGAACTGGGGTACAGGCCAGAGGTAGGGGTGATGAGAGAATCCACCAGACACAGCATGAGGTGCAGAATAGGCAGATCGATGAGGTACACTGCCGAGGGGGGCAGCAGGCAGGTCAGGAGAGGTCTGCGCGCTATGTGGGTCAGCTCCGGGCAGGGAGATACCTCACTTTTTTAAGCTACATGACTCTGAACAATTCTTTTTGTCTCTTTTAACCAGTGTCTTTGAGAATATTAAATTCTGCCTCACACAGTTGTTATGCTCATGTGGAATAATGGATGCAAACCTGTAATGTAGCATGCAAATAATCCATGATAGATTTTAATGTACCAGATATTTTGAGTGCATTTGTGTATCATCTCATTTTATTTCCACAACAATTTAGGTCACAGTTAACTGTTGCCCATCTTTTATTAATGTGGAAGTTGAGCTGTTGGGAATTGTTTGTTGTTGGATAGCTGACCCCTGGTGGAATCATGTACCTGAGCACCTCTTTCACCCAGAGTAGGAGTAAACCGAAGTTTCTGCAAATGTCTGCACACGGCCTTTCTTCCCTTGGCTTATTCTAATACCCCAGGGTGTACGTTTATAAAATGAGTAGAAGTTGCTCTTAGTGAGCAGCTTGTCCTTTTGTCTCTTGTCCTCTGTTCCCTCATTTATAGGTTCTGCCGGGCTAAAGAACACAGCCACTTTGGCGATAATTTTCAGTGTCATTGTATGGGGCTTTGTGGGAGTAGACCCTCTCGTCCTCACTTGCCTCATGGTGCCTTTTAAGAAGCCTCAGACTGCGAGATCCATTTTTTCTGTGGTGCTGGTGCACTGCTTTGCCTCCTTCCCTCTGCTCTAAACAATCTGCCAGTGAGCACTTATGTCTGAAGTTTTAAATATGTTGGGGGTGGGAGGGAAGGAAGAAAGAAACAAACACCCTATAAAGATAAGAGCTCTGTGGCTGATGGCATTTTTGAACACTGGTGGTGCTCATTAACAGTTGTGATACCAGCTTCAAATTCCTTCTCGCTGCTTTTTTTTTTATTCTTTAAGTATTATTTATGCATACAAGAGCTGGGATGTACGCCAGAGGTGTGTGAAGGGGCGGAGAACAGATTCACCAGTGGGGGAGCAGAACGGGTGGATTGACTGAAATACACCGCTGAGGGGAAGAGCGGGAGAGACAGGAGAGGTCTGCTGCACCACGTGGGTCACCTCCCTGGCCGGGGATTGAACTCGAGTTGCAGTGGCTGAGGACAGCTTCATGGTGCTGCCCTTTAACCTCTTGCACAGCAGGGAGGGCCCATTCTCAAGTTTCTGTAGCATGTTTTAGGACAAGAAAGAAGCTTTGTGGGTTATTTTTTTCATAACAAGGATAACATAAGTGGGTGTTACATAGGTCTGGTTTGGAAAAAAAGCAGAAAACACCTCAGACTTGCCTACGCGATGCAGAGCTCTTGGGAATGGAAACAGCGTTTTCCTGGCACTGACCTGGTGCCCTGGCTCCCACAGCAACTTGGGGATGTCTTCAGTGTGGGTGTTGTTTTGTCATTTGGTAGCCAGATATAATGGTGGACACTGGATAGGCTTCTGATGCCAAAGCAAAATTTCATTTATTGCAATCATTGCAACAGTTTTCCCTTTTCTGTACGAGTTGTGGGAAATTTAGAAAATGACAAAGGAACATAGAAAGGGGTGCTCAGACTAAACACCAGAGACAACCAGCGTTTACATTCTGATGATTTTTCTAAAGATGCTTTTAGGAAGAGGGGACATTTGTTTTTTCCTGGAAAGATTTATTTCCTGGCGTATCCAGTTTCTTGTCTTGAAGCAAGCATGCTTTTTGTAAGCTTGGATTTCCTCACAATTAGATTCAGGTTCTTTATTTCTTGTGGAACACTGGGCTAGGTACTGTGGGGTGGGGTTGGGGGAGGCCAACAAGGCAGTCCCACCTTCAGAGAGTTTATAATTGAGTGGGAGAGGCTGATGTCTACTCAGCTAGTTAGCGACAGCATCACCGTCATAGCAAGCAGCTGTGATACTCGCGCTCTTCCAGGTGCTTTAGACAAATTGCTCACATTTAATCCTCAGTGTTGGGAAGAGGCACTACCCGTTTTACCATGATAGCAAGTACCAGGTTGAGTGGCATGCCCCAAATGCTAACGCTGACAACCCCGCAGGATGTGGGTCAAACGCAGAAGATTGTCCCAATACAAAATCAAGAGACTTCTCATGAAAAACTGCAGGTCAGTCCCAGGAGAGGGATGTGCAGTCCGAGATGAGTGAAGGTGTGGCATGTTCCTGGATGTCACTCTCGTCTTCTCCTGTTTCGGGTTTTAAGATGACTAAGTCTAACTGTTTTTGAGTAGCAGTCTTATTTTTTCAACATTTCCTGCTTGGATACTTTGGTTTATTTGGATCACATGCTAACTCTCACTTTCAGAACTGTAAGGACATGGAAAGCTTGTCTAAATCTCTCCTAGTTGTTTTCTGATTTACTGGAAACATTTCCTTAGAGAAGGGAAATGACCAGGGAATGTACAATTTTAGTTGAGTCAGGACCAGAATTCGGGTTTTTCCATCAGTTCCCCTGAGCATGAAAGGGTATGAGATAACATAGGGGTGAATATTTATTTTACTAGCTTTATGCACGAGTGTATAATTTTGCACATTTGGTAGAAGAGAAATACAGCTAGAACATCAGGCTCATCGTCTAGCAGCACTAATTGGCTGAGGTCTGTGTGGTCTGTTTAAAGAAGGAAGTGGAAGTGCAGGTTGGGCAGGGCGGTGGCGGAAGGCACCCGGGCTTCGTGTGGGTGATGTGTGGATAACATTAGGGAAACTGCGTATGTACCAATTTGTGCTTTCTGACAGGGTTTACTTACCCTGCTGGGTATTCGTTCAGGGGCCGGAAGGAGGGGGCCAGCCCCTAGTGGAAGCACATTGTCTGCTGGCGTTTTACCTGTGGGTAGGTATTAATGGGCTCATGTCGTGTGCATTAAGAAAGAGGTTGATTGATAAGCCTACGGTGACGCAGGAGATCACATCCAAACTTGGGCTCTTTCCATTGCCCCTCCTAGCCACCTGCCACTTTCTACAAAGTGGTTGGGCCCTGAGTCCAGCCTGCTTCTCCCCTGGGGTGCTGACATCTTGTTCAGATACGAGGCTCAAGTGGAAATGACTGTGGTCGGGTTGCTAGGTTGCCACCATAACCTGCTAATTTAAGGCTTGATTTTGAAAGAATTTTAAAGAATGTGCTGCATTTATAATATGTGGTATTTATCAAATCTGACTCATGCTGGTAAGTGATGGAACTCTTATCCTGCTGCCTTTTGGCTCCTGTTCACATTGTGATCATACAGTGTGCATTGTGACACAAGAAGACATAGACTGCACCTGTCAGTCTATCTAAAGGGCAATTACCAGATGATTTTTGAGTGATTCATCTATCCATACTTTAGAGTTCAGAAAATCAACTAGGTTTTTAGCTAAAATGGAAGAATGGTGATTAAAGTGTGGGCTGCTCCAGGTTAGCTGAAAAATAGTTGTAGGTTTAGAGACAGGGCCCCTCTGGCAGATTTTAGCTAGAACTTGGGGGGGTCTCAGCTTGGGTTCCCTCCTAAACCAGCCATGAAGTTTCTACTGCCCCATGGCTTAGGAGCACCAGAGTGCCCTCTGCTCTCACCAGTCTCAGATGTCCCCCAGTGAGCCTTGTAGTTAGACACATTGTCCACACATGCTTGCTCATCTTAAGGATCTTAAAGCAGGGCCTCCCTGGGGGTGCCGGGGTTCAAGACTGAGCTGTCAAGCTATCACCAGATTGAACTCACCACTGAGTTCAATCCCCAGCCAGGGCACTAGCCCACCTGGTGCAGCAGATCTCTCCTGTCTCGCCCACTGCTCCTCTTAGCACTGTATTTTGATACGTCTGCCTGTTCTCTCCACTCTGTCTCTGATGAATATTCTTACCACTCCCACATCCTTGGCCTGCACCCCAGTTCTTGTATGAACAAATCTTAAAAAAATCTTGAAGCAGACTGGGGGATTTGGCCACAGTGGATCACTGAGTGTCCTCATGGGGAGTGTGTTTATATGAGTGTGTTTATATTCGTGGGTAGTGGCGAGGATAGTAAATGGGCAGGAAAGAAGCAGCGAGCATGTAAGTGGCAGCGTAAGTCTGGAAATAAGGAGCGTGGTCTACTTCGTGTTCCCTGCCAAGACACCAGTGCTAGAGGTGACTGAGGGGAAACCTTCCTGACTTAGAGATGGACTTAGAACTTACTATCTGGGTGATTTGAGACAAGTTGCTGTGAGTTCTGGGGCCTCAGTTTCTTTATGTGTAAAATAGGGCTAATGATCTTAATTTCCAAAGTATGTGAGGTGTCTTGGCCAGTGCCTAGCAATGGTGGACATTCAAAAAATAGTGACCATCTCTAAATCTGGCAGTTGAGTCTTGGGGTTAATCCAGTAAACCCCAGCTCTTTGCATGATTCCACCTTTCTCCCTTTCCTTTCAGACTCACTTAGGCCCATAGTAATTGGATGTGAAGGGAGGGTCTGCTCACAGAATGAGAGCCCCATGAGTCTTTTGGAGCGAAGGGAAGACCCTGTACTGCCCAGCGGAAGATAGCAAGGAGCGGATTTCGGTGGCTGCAGTGGGTGCACTGAGCTATTTGGAAGAGAAATCATGTTTGTCTTGCCAAGTAAAAGACTGAGTGTCCCTGTTTTGCTTTCTGGGAATAATGGCTGTGCAGATGAAGTAGATTTATGGCGCTGAGGTACGTCATACAACAGACTACTCTTTTTCTGGTTTTCATCTTCTGATTATTAATGTGTTTTGGGGGGAATATTTGGAAAATACCAAAGAAGAAAATAAAAGCATTAACTTCCATACCCAGAGATGGGTATGACTAACATTTTGGTGTATTTTCACTCTTTCTTGAAATGCATGTTGACTTTTTGTGTGTGTGTGCAAATACTCATTTTGATGTTTTAGTCGCTTAACTTTATATCATCTACACTTCCCAGATCTTTATATAGTCCTTCAAAACGTTATTTGCTGCATAATTGTTTGTGGGGTACAGGCACTCCTTTTTCTCCATCATTCCCTACTCAATAATTGACTGTTTAGATAGCTTCTACTAAAGTACATACATTTCCCTAAAATATACAATTGCTTTTTACCATTGTCTTAGATTCCTAGAGCTGCAATTCATAGGTTAAAGTACATGTAAAAGTGCATATTGTGTTCTATTTACTTTACATTAAGAAGCAAAAAGTCAGAGTGCCTTAGACAACACTGGGCCAGCAGGCTGCGGTCTCTGCTTCCAATTGTTGTGTGCAAAAGGCCACCTCCTGGCTGCTCGCTTGCTTCCTGGCAGACAGTACAGTCAGCCTGTTGTGGTCCCAC
The DNA here is from genome assembly GCF_000260355.1 of Condylura cristata. NCBI lineage: Eukaryota > Metazoa > Chordata > Mammalia > Eulipotyphla > Talpidae > Condylura > Condylura cristata. The sequence continues at coordinate 27,663,961 of NW_004567116.1, forward strand.
AGTGAAATTTAAGTAATGGGTCAGTCTTTCCAGTGCTGCTTGCTCTGCCAGGAAGTTCGTCTGTGAATCTAACCTAAATCTCACCTGCTGCATTTTAAATCCTCGTCCTCTGCCGCCTCCCCTCAGTGGAGTGGATGGAGTGGAGCTGCACCCGCATCTGCAGCTGCCCACTTTCCTCTTTCCTACTGCCTGACCACTGTGACTCTAGCCACCAGCCTTATGTTACCCTGGAGGAAACCTGAGGGTCTCTGGCTGCTGCTGTCTCAGCTGGGAGGGCGGTCCTTGCCTCGAGTTGCTGCTGATAACACCAGGTAGGGTTTCCGAATCTGAGCGTGCCCCAGCCATGGAGACCAGCATCCCAGCCTCTCCTGAGCCCTCTGCAGAACTCTTGGGGGCAATTAGCATTCAGAATGGCGCTCTCCTATTGACACTGCGGGTCTATCAGATTTATTTTGTGGGAATAAAGAAATGTGGCTAGAGTAGGGATTAATTGTGTTTCAGTCCCAAGTGCATTGGCCAAGTGGTTAAGTGTGCAGAATGCATTCCATGAGTGCGAAGCTGGCCGTCAGTGTGGGAGGATACAGTCCTACTTGGCGCCTCCCACCCTTGGCTGACTGGCCACTTGATGCCCTCTGCCCAACAGCTCTGGTCACCTTTCTTAGGGCCCTTTTTGGGACCTGACATCTTTATTATGGAACGTGGGATGTTAATTTGGAAGGAAATGAATATAGCTGCAACTTCATCTGTAGGAGAGGCCCATGCCCCTCACTTAGGCATTTTAGATATGGTTTGCAATAGGCCAGCAGGTGGAGTGAGTCTTGCAGGGAACAGGGGTGGGGATGGGGGGGGGAGGAGATTGAGTCCTACCGCACCTGTGGGGGTGTCTGAGTGTGGCTAGAAGCCCTGAGGAGGCTGGGACCCCAAGGGTGTCTGGGGCAGCCCAGGCTAGTTGACTTCCTGAGCCTTTTCTCTCCCCTCCTTCAGTGTTTGGTACAGTGCTAGAGCTTGATTGAAATGAAACAAGTGTTTATGAGACAAATCTACGAATTCAGTGTCACATTGCTTATCCTGCTTTTGAGGATGAGATTTTCCTTCTGCCTCCCTTTGTTATTCCAAATACACTCCCATGTTGAATGTCACTTAAACTTTTAAGCTTATTTTGTAAGTTGAAGCCCAGTAATCCCATTGCAAGACTGCGGTCTAGTGAATAACCTCCCTGGCTTTCACATGAGAATCATGGTGGGAACATTTAAAAAACATCGATGCTTGGGGGGCCTCCCTGGTGACCAGGGGTTAAAGATACCTCTATCAGGCTCTCATTCTATCCCTGTGTGACAGACTTCTGTCACACCTGCTGCTCCCCTTGGTAGTGTATTTCAGTAGCTCCACCTGGTCTGCTCCCCACTCTCTCTGGTGAATCATTTAATCCCCTGCACCTCTGGGCTATACCCCAGTTCTTGCATGCATAATAAATCTTTAAAAGTAGATATTGATGCTTGGGACCCATTGCTGGAGATTCGGATGGTTTGGTCTGGGTTGGGGCTCTAGTATGTGGTTTAAACATTATACAGGTGTTTCTAGTGTGCGGGGATTTTTCCCAAAATAAGGAATAAGCTTGCCTGCCATGTCCTACCAGCAATTTCCCTTTGTAAGAATTTTGTATTAGAAGCCTGTGGTATCTGCAGCTGTAGGTTGTTCCACATGCTTGTTGGAAACAGAAAGGGTAAAGTGAAAAACGAGAGCACATGTTGGGCCTTCCATGTGTGGTCCTGGCTTGATGAAAAGTCCCTGGTGTATGGACCTTTCTATTATCAGGTATGTTCTGGTTGTGGCGGTAGTTAAATAGGGAAGCTGGTTAGGGTGAGGATGATTTAGTTAAGATTAAAGATAAAAAGGAACAAACAAACTATTTTTATACAGTCAACCCCTGTATCTGCAGGTTCCATGTCTGCAGATTCATCCAACCTCGGATGGAAAACACCGATTTTATAGTTAGACCTATGATGGTTGTATCTGTACTGAACATGTCAGATTTCCTGTCACTATTCCCTTAACAATAGAATATGACAGCTTATTTACATAGCATTTCCATTGTACTGAGACCATTTAGAATATAGAGGAGGATTGTGTGGGCTATCCTCTCACATTTTATATAAGGGACTTGAACGCCCATGTATTTTGAGTCCTTGGGGGTCCTGGAACTAATCCCCACAAATACCAAGGGCCACTGTATTTGGTAGGAAGAGGAAGGTGGGAACAAGGCTGGGATTGAATTGCAGATTGCTTTTCCCCTTTGGGCCTAGAGGACAGACAGATCAGAGCAGGTGGGAGTGTTCAGCTCTTGGGCTTTCTGTTATGGCTTGCAGGCTGGGATCCTCAGGCCTCACTTGTGTGGGCCCTCTTTCCAGAGGAGTCAGTCAAGGATGAATTATTGTCATAAATGAATGAATCTTTTTGCTAAGTGTAAAAGTTTGGGTTTATCTGTGGGTTCTCTTATGTGATTCTAGAGTGGTCATGCTCCTTGTTGGCTAATGTATGTGATGGGATATTCTAAGTCCTTTCCCACCCTCTGCAGTGTTTGTGGTTGGGGCATATTCCTTGAGCAGCCTGGTGTCAGGTTGAAGGGCTGCTTTTGTGCTTTTCTCTGCTCCTGACTTCATCTCTTGCCCTGCTGCCTCCTGGGCCCTCTCAGCCCAGCCTGAGAGAAGTGAGAGCTCCCTTGAGAAAGCTCTCCTAGTTTTCTTGGGGTGAGACTTCAGATTAACCCTTGAGGCTCTGACGGGTGTCATTTCTCAAACTCAATCCTCTTTAGAAAAAGATACACTTTCTTGTTGTTTGTCTTGCTTTTTAATTTTCTCATTCTATTCAAACTGTGATTTGCTAATCATCCATAATTGATTCCTTGGGATGTTTGTTAAAAAAAGTGGAGTATTGGACACTCCCTGGTGGTGCAGCAGGTTAAAGCAGAGCACTAAGAAACTTAAACCACTATGCATGAGTTTGATCCCTCCTGCCCCGCAGGTGATCCACATGCACAGGCGGCAGATCTCTCCTGACCACTCGCTGCTCCCCTCAGCAGTGTACCTCGTAGGTCTGCCTGTTCTGCTCCCTGCTCTGTCTCTGGTGAGTCCTCTCACCCTCTCTGCATCTCTGGCCTGTACCCCAGTTCTGTATGAATAAATAAATAAATCTTTAAAAAAAAAGTGGAGTATCTAAGAATAGAACCTAATTCTGCTTTTTAGCTAGAATTCCAAGCTATTGTCAAGCACAGGAATATTTGGGAATCACTATTTTAAAAAGCAAAACACATATCCTCATTTTGTTTTGTAGGGAAAACATTACAACAGAGCCATTAATGGAGTGGCCCAGGGTCACAAAGCACATTAGGGTTGGAGTCAGCCTGGAAGGACCTGTAGCCAAGTCAGAATGTTACTGTCACCCCATGTTTGCTGAGAGAACTTTGCTTTTGAAAGTATAGCCCATCTTTCTGCTCCTCTAGTTTGATAAGAGAGTGCCCTCCCTTGTCTGTCTTTAACAGAATAGTTTTTGTTGTGGGGACTGTCCTGTGCACTAGAGGACGTTTAGCAACACTACTCCGACCCTCTGGCTGCCCATGGAACCCTCAGTTGTGGCAGTCAGATGTCTCCCTCCATTGCCATATGTGCCCGGGGGTGGGGGCGGACAAAATTGCCTTGGTTGAGACCCACTGCTTTAGTGGCAGAAGCCATATGTTCTTGTGATGGTTTCTAAGGTAATGACATTTTTTACATTTAGGGACGTCATTTTAAAATAAGCAAAGCTGGTTTCTTCCCAACTTGGCTATCCTGCTGGGTTGCACACATAGAGAAGTGATACTGAACGCTAACTCGCTCCTACTGTGGTTCGGCCTGCTGAAGGAAGGCAGACATGTGCTAGGAAAGGCCACTACATTTGGACTGTGGATCCAGGGCACGTGGGGAACCTGCGTGAGCCCCTTTTCTCAAGCTGCCTATGAGGGGAATGTTTGTTGTGAATGAGAATGAAGTGACACCTTGAATGTGGAAGTGTTTATAAAACATTCCTCACATATTAAGTGGTGATAAGATTCAGGTCTAATTACCAGCACTTGAGGTTTTCTTCAAATTCAAAAGTGCAGAATTCAGCACAGTGATTCTAGACTTTTATTTGGCCAAGTATATTACCCTTTTCATCTTTCTGCCTATAAAGTTAATCTTCTCTTCACTCACTTTAAATTTAATTTCTTTCTTGGTGGCTATTGCAGTACGTTTTTTTGGGTCATTGTCTCTGCAAGATTGATCGTTAGTTATTACCTCTGACTGGTGAGAGCCAGGTTTTTCTTTTTCTTTTTCTTTTTTTTTCTTTTATGGTGTGGTTTGCAAAGGACTGTCAAATATTTTATGAAAATCAAAACGAGTGCCACCTTTCTCTTCCTCAGTGCCAGCGCCCAGGGCTGCATATGGTAATTGCGGTGTGAGGTCAGCATGTGGCAGAGATGGCTTGCAGATGAACTTGGAGATTAAAGGTCTCTGAGCTCTTTGGCACAGGGAAACTCAGTTAGTCTGGCACTTAGTTTTGCAGACTAGGAAATTAAGCCCAGAGTAGGAATGTGTCCGAGCTGTCACAGAGGCAGAGTGAGATTATGGCTCAGGCTTTCCAGGTAGCAAGCTCTTGGCATACAGGTCAGACGGTGGGGCAGCAGATGCCCTCCACCTCCTGGGGGCTGGGCTGCCTTCTCTTTACTTCAGTTACTGCTTGTAGGCCCTGTGAAATTCTCTCCCCTTAGTGGCTGGAAATTCACCAGAATTCACACAGTACTTGGCACGATTTTCACGCATGCTAGTGTAGCAGGACATCTTGAGGGGAAATGGCACGGAACATGAAGGGTTCCAGTTTCATTGTGAACATATTCACAAGGGAAAGACCAAGACACTGAAGCACCTTTCATTTCCTCAGTAACTGCAAGCACTCTGCCTTGGTTCCACATTTTCTCCCACTCCGATGTGCTCCTGTGTCCTCATCACTGCAAATATTTATGGTTGGTATCCTTGCTGTTTGCAGGCTTAATACAAACCAGTGCATGTGAAGTGTTTACGATATGCACATGTCAGTTGGTTCCCCCCAAAAACCCCACAAAAGGGTACTAGCACTGTCATTTTTGTAAGTGAGAAAGAAAGTGAAATAACTTATTCAAAGTCACTGACCAGGTGGGAAAACTGAGATTCAAACCCCTCCAACTTACTAAGCTAAATAGGCCTGCTTCTAGTCTCTACACTTCACCAGCCTGCTCCTCTCCAACCAAAACTGATACCTTTAAGGACCTGGTGTTTGCCAGCTGGCCAGCCTGACCTTTGGTACTGTTCCCTGGGTCACCACCTGCCCCTGGGCATTTCTCAGGTCGAGCCAAGAGCCTGAATGAACTGTCCCTGACTCTGCACCGGCAGTGTGCTGTCAAGGGACTGGATTTTGGTTGCATGGATTCCTTAAACTTCTGGAGCCTCATCTTCCTTGGCTACAAAGTGGAGGTGATTCCTGTCTCAAAATCTTTTTTTTTTTTTTTTTTGAGAGCATTAAATGAAAACCTTCACATTGAAAGTGTTTGTAAGTTGAGGCTAGGTGGGATCCTGAGACTTGTGATTACCCAGTGCTTAATTGATCACTGTCATGACTCCAAAGGAAGGTAGAGTGAGAGCCTAGAGGACAATGTTCAAGGAAATGAAGTCCAGGAACAGTTGGGAAGGGAGGGGAGGGAGGCAACCTCATCTCCTGGCCAGTCTTTCAAAGTCTGTTACCATCATACCGTATGCGATGCTGTCATTCTGCCTCCATCCCCCTCTGGAGAAAGTGCTCACAGGCTTTGAGGACCAGGAGTAACTGCAGGCTCCACTGCACTGCAGACACTTAGCTGAGGGCTCATTCTGCTCTCCCTTGGGCCTTTGCAGCAATAACGGGCTCTTGGGGGGTGAGGGCTTGGTTTGTTTAAAGGGAAATTGTTGATAGATACTTTGGGCTATAGGAAAGCAGAGATTTAGTTATTTTCCCCATCGTGAAGGTGGGGTACTATTATATCCCAAACTGGATAATGGAGAAAAATGGGGGAAATACTCGTATTCATTTTAGCTTAATGCATTTTTTTTCCAGGAATTTAGTGGAGGTTAGGGGAAAAGGTGGAAGAGTAATAATTTCTATTCAAGTTGGGTATATATATCATATAAAGCGGTGAAAAATAAGTGTTTATTGAATGTGATTTTAGTGATAATGTACATATGGTTTTTGGCTCTCAATATTACATCGTCTTCATATGTTTGAACAACATTCTTCTTTCCCACCTTAAAGGTTTTTTTTAAAAAAATGTGCAAACAATATATGCAAAATGTATCTATGAATTTTTAATTATATAAATAGCTAAAAAAAACACCAAATTGGTGACAGTGGTGAAATGTTACAAGTGATTTTAATTTTTTTGCTTTTTTTCTAAATTATTTGCAATAAGCTGGAATATAAAGATGTATGAAGAGATGTTATCTATAATTTTATCTATAATTGTGACCTTTTCATAGCCAGTGTTTTTTGGATTTTATAAATATAATTGAGATTATACATTATTTTATATCAATTTGTGTCCTGGTTGGTTTTCATGTAAGATAAGCATTTATTAAGTTTAGATTCTTTATAAACTTTTTAAATGATTGCATAATGTTCTTTCAAGTAGAAACACCATATTTTGTTTCTGTTCATATGAACAATTAGGTTATTTCTGGTTTTTTCTCCACTGTTAATGCCATCATGAACCATTTAGGGAACATAGCATTTTGAAGTGCATATCCTGAAAAAGTCAGCCTGGGACTTGGAGAACTGTATTCCTGCTGGTGGATATACAGCAGACACCCAGTTGTTGCTAAGTGAATGAGGGGACATATGAAGGCGTTTCTATAAATGATTTTAATAAATGGTCACATGGGAGAGTAAAGTCTGTTTTAAGGCAATGAAGCATGTTGAGAGAAACCCCAAAACTGGAGAGGAAAATCCAAACCCTCCTTAATCTCAAAGTTTTTGAGAGGGTTTTGCAGTTTCGGCATGAGAGATTATGAGGGGCAAGGGAGAGCAAGTTCTACAACTCCACAAATCCTTCTTGTTACCTCATGTTGGAGAACCAAGTGGCAGCAATACTTTTCCAGACTCTGAAGTGGGAACACAGCATGACAAAAGCCTCAGGGACAGTTTGTTGTCTGACTGCATGTTGTCCCAGTAGCTGCTGGGACGAAATCAATTTGTGGAGGACTGTACAGTTTTCTTTGGCTTGACTCTCTTTTGGAATTGAATAGCAAAATAGAACTTCTCTGAAAAGTGTCTCTTTTTATTTGTGCCTGGAGTGCTCTGTAATTTGGACCTTGTCGGAACAGTCTGTCTTTATTTTGAATTTGGAGCCACTGACTCCCCTTTTCTTTCCACTGTGAGCTATTTATAATGCCAGAAAGCATAAGTGGAGAGGCCTTTTTACCTTCTCACTCACAATTTCAAGAAATAAAGAAAGGAAAGCAGCATTCTCTAGACTCTATAATCCCTGAGTGTTTGCCACAAAGAAATGAAAAATATTCTAATGTGGATGTTTCTGCAGTGTTGATGGATTACAGACGGACAAAAGAAGCTGGGCTGTTGGGCTGTAGGTGTGTTTCTAACCTTTTTGAAGACCCACTTGGGCTGGGGGACCCTCTTCACCCTCCTGCACAGGCATCCCAAACACACCCTGTTTGTCTATTTATTCATTCCATTCATTCACTCATTCTCTCTGATTGTTCTGCTCCAGTTACTGATCTGCTCCCGTTATTGATCACTTCATGTTCTGAGCCGTGTAATGTGCCAAGTGAAACGTCTGTGGCTAGCACATCCTCCTGTTTCAGTCGAGCGTCAATGGCAGTACTGAGAAATGGATTTAATACAGTGAGTCAGGTGCTCACGTCATTGTTGGAAGGGTGGGTGGAGAAGCAGGCTCTGGGCTTGTCTCTGGTAATGGCTTCTAACACAAGAGTGAAAATGGTCCACTCTTAATTGCTTTTTTCCCCCTTTTTCTTTTTTCTACTCGTCTCCTGCTGTCAATTTCTTTGTCATGGATCTTAGACTCTCCGCTTCTGAGTCCTGTGTCATGGAATTTGGGGGCTGTAGTGTTCATGATCAAGTCTGCTGTTAATAACAGTTGCCCTGCCTTCACAGCGTGCCCGCTGGTGCTCAGTCTTTTGCGTGTCTTATCTAAAGTCTCACATCCTCTACTGGGTTGTTAGTATTATCTCATTGTAGATAAGGAACTTGATGCTCATAAAAATTAAGTGACTTACTCAAGACAATTCAGCTCCTAAATGATACTAGAATTCAGGCAACGTTCCTGTCGAGAGATATTTGCAGTTTAAAAGATAAGCTGGACCAAAGAAGATACACAGATGTCCAGTAAGCTCATGAAAAGGATGCTCAGGATCATTAACCATCAACAAAAAAAAGTCAAAACCATAACGAGACACCACTTCACACACACGGGACTGTCTATATTAAAAGTGACAGACAATTTAAACGTGCTGGTAGGGATGTGACATTGGAACACTAATACACTGCTGCAGTGAAGATGCTGTGGCCACTTTATAAACCAGTTTGCAAGTCCTCTATACATCATTACCATGTGACTCATGATTCTACTTCTATACGTAGACCCAAGAGTAAAGAAAACATGTATGCACACAAACTTGCACATGAATGTTCAGAACAGCAGCATCATTCATTATATCCCTAAAGAGAGTAACCGTTAAGTCCATCAGCTATTGAAGTAGGTTAATAAAATGTGTTATATCCATATAGTGGAGGAGTATTCATCAATTAAAAAGTGTCAGCGGTGATATATGCTACAAGGATAAACCTTGAAAGATGCTACTCACTAAAGATGACATAGTATGCAAACTCATTTGTATGAAATGTTGCAAATAAGCAACTGTATGGAGATAGAAAGTAGGTTAGTCATTGCCTAGGGCTGGATTTGGGCTGATGCCTAAAGGGTGTCAGCTTTTGAGGGTGATAAAATTGATCTAAAATTGGGGTTATGTTTTTATAATGACTATACGAGTATACTAAAAGATATTCCATTGCATACCTTAAATGGGTGATTTGTTTAACACCTGAATTACATCTCAATAAAGCTGTTACTAACCAAAAAAGAGAACAGGGAAACTTGATGGATAATAGCTACTCAAATAAATGGTCAATGGTGAGATTTAGAGGATAGTGGATAAATCCGACATAGTTCTCTTAAAAATTTGGCTTATATTTAGTTTGTCCTCACTAGAAACGACTGAAGAAATTAATTTAACACTAAGTTAAATACTCAGCTCCCAGTCGACTATCTGGTCATTGGTAGATCTTTAGGAGATCTTGAGGTGATTTTTCTTATCTGTCCACTTTTCTAGGTTGTTTGATTTTTCTCTAAGGGATATACATTACTTTTCACATAGAAAACCAGAAATAAACTGTCATAAAATATGTATTTCATTGTGCAAAAGAACATCATGACTTCCACATGATGTGCCCGTTGAACTATTTTGAAATTTTTTGTCCTAGAAAAAAAGATTTTTTTGGGAAAAATGAGGCATCACAAGTGTGTTTGTCCTTGAATTGAGCTGGTGTCAGAATCCAGCCACCCTCGCCTCCTGCTTTTCAGCCTCTCATACTTGTCCTTTGAATCTCTTCAGGGGCCACCAAGGATCATACCAGTGTATGCAGTTTTGCACACAACTTATTTACAAGGAAAAGACAATGAGAGGTGGAGGTTATTTGATGAACAGTCATGTTAAATTGTATACACGTAAAAGGAAGAAATGTAGTGGGACATCTTTGCCCTTAGGTAATTTGTTCCATTTTATTGTCCAAGTATAATTGCTGATGCCAGCATTTCATAGTCTACTTGTAACCATAAAACACCTCATGAAAGTTACAAGGCCTTCACAGAACAGGAAATCACTGTAGCCCCCCCACCCCCTTCCCACCTGAGCTAAGGGCAGGCTGGACCACACGTCTTTTTTTTTTTTAACAGGATTTATGGATCAACAGAGTGAACTTTATTGAGGTCCAACTGTATGCATGAGGACAGAATTTGCTATTATGCAATCAGAGTAAAGCTGAGGATTTACAACCCGTGAGAGGCTTGCATGTGGAGAGTTCTTTTCCCATTACACATTAAGTTGGCAACTTGGAGCGTGACCTGGATTTCTTGGGCTGGAAGGTGGCTCTGGGGGTTCAAGGCCTTCTACATTTATTGTGTGTGCCTGCAAGTAAGATCCAGGTGAAAAGAGTGAGTGAGTGTGTCACTAGGTGTGTCCTGCACCTCACCCTGCCCAGCCAGCACTTTTCCTGCACACCTCTGGCACCAGGAGTCAGTGACAATAGGCCTGGAATAGCTCACGGGTCTGTAAAAGGAAAAATACCAGACAACAGAGTTCAGTTCTTCACCATACCACTGCAGGGACATTCTGTCTTTGGGCAAATCACTCTTTTTGACACTTTCCTAATCTTTTTTTTTTTTTAAGATTTATTTATTTATGTATACAGAACTGGAGTATAGGCCAGAGGTGCAAGGGCAGTGTGAGGATTCACCAGAGACAGAGTGGGGAGCAGAATAGGCTGACTGATGAAGTACGCTGCTGAGGGGAGCAGCGGGCCGGTCAGGAGAGGTCTGTCGTGCCATGTGGGTCACCTCCAGGGTGGGGATCAAACTCATGCTTAGGTGGCTGTAGGTTCTTAGTGCTGTGCTTTAACCCACTGTGCCACCAGGGAAGGGCCTACCTACTTTCCTAATCTTTAATAAAAATAATGCCACGTCCTTTCCATGCTCAGGGTGACGGCTATATGCCAGTCACATGGAAAGCACATAGCACAGTGCTTGAGACATGGTAGAGCTTTGACGAAGGTCATTGCTTCTTTCCCATCTTCTTTTCTGCTTTGCCTGCCCTTTCTCAAGCCTGACTCCTCCAATGGCTTGGCAGAAAAAATTACCCAGTTTTCTCTACCTTCAGAGATCACCTGTCAAGTCAGTATTCTATTAAACTGTTTCTATCCACCTGTCTATTTTTGTGCTAGCTCTTAGTCTGTATTGAACACATGGAAGTAAAACCCATAGAAAGAAAGAAAAAAAAATGTTACTCTAAAATAACATTGTCCAGGAGGGTACTTGTGATGATGGAAATGTTCTTGACTCGCCTCGTTTTATTCATTCACTTAGATTTTAAGAGCAGTTTGCAAAGATCCATGAGAACTTGATTGATTTCATATTGAATGTATAGATTAATTTAGGAACAAATTGAGAGCTTTACAACATTGGGTGTCACAAGCTTTTTCATTCTTTTAAAATATATTTCAGTGAAGACATGTTTTTCTGAAAGTTCTATCAGAGGTTCCTACAGAATGAAATGATGGGCAGAGGTCACGATTTTAGAATATTGGTTGGATGGCTGTGAGGTCAGTGAGTTAGAGCAGAGTCTAGAACCAACAGGTTAGCTGGGGTGGGGGTAGGAGGCTACAGAGTATTCAGCTGAGAGGGGAGGAAGGCTTGCTTTTGGGAGTGTGAGAGGGGACCCACGTAGGCCAGAGACATTTCCTAAGAAGTGTGGACAGGGCCACCTGCCTTAATCCATTCAGTGCAAAACTAGGCAGAGGAGTAGTAAGATCTACTGTCGTTTATGGAAAATTCTTGATGTAGTAGGCAGAGTGCTGACGGGATATGTCCACCATTGCTTCTCCTCACCATGCTCCTCAGTAGATTTTGTTATTCTAGCTTCTAGAGGAAGAAACCAAATCTCAGCGAGGATAAAAACCAACCCAAAGCCACTCAGGGGAGCCAAGCAGGTGTTCAAATTGAGATCTGCTCCTGGCCTAAGGCTGCTGAATACTCGCTCATCTTGGGGTATCTCAGTTTATTGGAAGTACTTTATGAAGCTATGCTAGATCTTTTGAATTTTACGACTGAAATAAAGATGACTAAAATCCTGTTCTTAATCATAGTCAGAAAATTAAATTGGAATGTTTACCTAGTTTTATAATGTTTGATAAAAGAGTTAGACAAGTCTGCGTTTACGAGACCTATAAAATTTGAGTTCTGGAGGAGGGAAAGTGGGCTTTTGTGTGTAGGGGCGGATCAGGTGACTCTGGAGAAAGTGGCAGAAGTATTTTTGAATTCTGAAAGTGTTCCTGGCCTGGTATTTCTGGGTAACGTTTTGTTGATGTTTTTCCTCCATTGGTTATGGGGGTGTTGGTGGGGGGAACGAATGGCCTTAATTAAAATTTCTATTGTCTTTACTACTGAGGAAGGAAGCCATCCCATAGTTGTCATGGTGATTTCTGAGTGACACCCCTGAAGTGAGTAGGGATTGCCATTCAGAGCCCAGAAATGAGCATTAAGCGTTTTCCTCACCCGCGGAGAGGCTGGCAGAATCAAACTGCACATTTCCTTCATCGCCTTTGAAATTCACATTTGAGCCAAAAGTGTGTGTGCAAGGGAACTCACTCCACTGCAGACACGTTAGCGTCGTAAAGTCTGGAACCCTATTCCTAATTGCTTTGTATTCCTGAAGCAAAATGGCATGTGTGAGGTGCTTATGAAAACTCCCTGAAAGTAATTAGAAACTACCAGCCTCTCACATGGCACGGGAAGACAGCCTGCAAGGCCTCCTCTCCCTCCAGCACCCCCTTCTCCCCTCCAGCGCCCCCTGCTCCCCCCCCAGGCACTCTGAAACTCACCTGATGCACCTTCTCTGCAGGCTGCCCATTAAAGAGGCTTGCACTTAAGCCTAGCAACTTTAATGCTGCCACTTACCTCCAGTCCTCCATCTTTCCTTCACCCCACCATAGCACTGGAGCCAGCAGGCTGTATGCAGGCAGATGCTACTATTTCTGTCAGTAAAACCAGGCTCTGTTGCTGGGTTGGGAGGGGGTTCTGCTCAGGATGATTGGGGTGTAAGAAGGGGGATGTACAGCTGGGTAATGTGGATGGATATTTCAGACTCTGTCTGCACAAGAGGTTATACACAGCCCTTCCCCCAAGGTCCTTAAGAAGACAGACATTGTTGTCACCCCCCAAGCCCCATCCTCCCCAGCGGTGCTGTGTAGCTGCATAATGTGGATAGGTTTCCCAGAGCTCTACAAAGGAAGGAAGATCTTCCTCAGGCGAGGGCATCCCCAGGAATGAAGAAGATGGGCTGACACCGCTCACAGCCAACCGGATGTCTGTTCTGTTTCATGTAGGGCAGCAGACAAACAGCAGTAAGTTGCCTTCAGAGAACCTGGTTCGAGCCTTGGCTCCACCCCTTAGCCATATGAGCCTGGGCAAGACTTTAACCTCTTGGAGCCTTGGTTTCCTCTTCTGTAAAATTGTGGTAAACTACCAGTAACTACCTCTCCGGGTCATTGTGTTGCATGAGGTGCTGCTTTGTTAGCTCTTACATACTTTTTTAAGCTGTAACTTCTAATTCATGGGTTATTCAATAAGCTCACATATAGCTCACATATGAATACTAGACCCTGTGCGGGGGAAGCAGTGTCTATCAGGAGGCAGGGCAAACATGACAAAATCAGAGCAAGGTGCAAAGTGTCTGGGGAAGCTTCTAAGAGGAGGTGACCTGTGCATTGAGTCTTGAGGGCTTGATAGAAGATAGCCAGCAAGACAGCCTTGAAGAAAAAGGAACAATGTGTGCAGACTCTGATGGCTGAGTATCTGTGAGGGAATGGTGAACCATGTGGTTGGGGTGTTACAGGGCAGGGAGAGGGGCACCCCTAAACCCCCAAACCTGCCCACTCTAAATAGGTTCTGCCATCCAACGCATCAAGACAAAACATATCAGACCTTTAATGGAAAGCTGTTGCAAGGGAACAGGTAAAGTGGAGTGTTTGCCTTTATCCAGATGGTCAGGGAGCAACTGCATGATTTGAAAGCGGTTTGTAGTTCAGGGAGAACTGTTGAAACTTGACTAGGAATGCATAGGTAGGTGCAGAGGAAGGTTGATGACCTTTGAGGCTGCTGTGGTCATATCTGAAGTGGTGATGGGATGGAGAGGGTGGGCCGGATTGGTGATACAGGGTAGAGTTGCTCTATTTTCTGCAATGGCAGGTTTTCCTTGGCGCCCTCTGTGTTCTTGGTTCACTGATTAATAGACACTTGAGGAATTGTGGGGAGGTGTTTAACATGCATCAGATACCATTACTAGCAGAGGAAGTGATTCACTGAGCTCTCGCTCTGCTGTCTGCATCCCTCTCCGCCAACACAGTTCCACGTTGGGGAATTGAGTCTGGATCTGGAAAAGTGTGGTTTAGATGTATGATTCAGAGTCAGTGATGGGTAGCTGTCTGCACAGTTGAATGTGCTCAGGAGGGGTGGATAGTGAGGAATAAGGTTGCTTTGCACCCCCATTTTCATTTCCTTACTGTTTTTGAATATAGAAAGGATTGCTAGCAAGTTCTCAGCTCTTACCTTCAGGCTTCTAACCAGTACTTACCTCCCAGGTTTAAGGCATGAGATAATGCCCTCAGAGGGCCTGGAATATAGGGTAGGCTAAGCTAAGGTAGGCTTTGCTCACGGCAGTTATTATTATTATAGATATTGCTTTTTTATGTGTTTTTTTTATCCACTCCCTTCACTGCCACGCCCCTGCCCCCACCCCAATTTTTGACTCTCTGCAGATTCTGGCATCATGGCCTTTGTTTAGGGATGTGGAGAGCAAGTTAGGCTTCCTTAGGGAGAAGTGACGTTGACCAGAACACCTACTCTTATTGTTCACCTCCTGGTCCAGGCACTATTAGGATGTCTTTTACAAAGCTCCCCACTGGCAGTGTGGGGCTGTAACTGGAATCCTGTTCTGCTCCCAACCCATAATCTTTCCACTGACATTGATGCCTTTCTCCTGACTGTTCCCGCTCCTGTATCCCCTGCAAAACCGAAAAGTAAATGCTGAATAAAAGCAGTCAGTGGTTTGCTTACTGGAAACCCCAGGTAATCGGGGTCGTGTGGGTCAGCTGTCTTCTTCCTGCCTTTTCCTCAACCTGGTATACCCTTCCTGAATGGGCATCTCTAGGAAATGGAGTAGGAAACTGTTTTTGGGTGGGGGTTTTCCAAAATGATGCCATTCTGCCCTTCTCTAGAAGTGCCATAAGCAGAGAGCCCCTCCCTGGCGGATGTCCGGAGTCTTTCTCCCCCCTTCTAAGCCTCCAGCACTGAGCCTCGGTTGGTCCCCTTCCCCGGTCATGGAGGATACTGGGCCAGTCCTTCTGTGTGCAGAGAAAGCTTTAAGAGGTCTGAGCAGGCCGTATATAAGGAGTTAGCTTGGGGGGTGGGGGGAGAAGGTCACCGGGGGCGGGGAGGGGGGGAGCAGCCTCTGGAGGTTTTTCCTCCTGGAATGTGGCTGGGCCACTTTACCCCTCACACCCCACTGACAGCTTTATCTTTTCCAAACAAAGACCCTGCTTTAATTCCTTAGGGCCATCCCCTGGGCTCTGAGCACAGCCAGCCCTCAGATCTGAGCACTGATACTTGACAGCACAACCCAGGGTGAGGGAATAAAGTGCTAAATGTCAAGATTTATGTGGGTCACTCTATGCCACGCACCTGTGAGTGAGCTCATGTGGCCTCCTTTGTGCCTGTTCTTGGTTTCCTTCTGTACTGCGGTGACCTCCTCCACGCAGCATGGGGAAAGTCACTAGTTCTGTCCTCCAGCTGGAGAGCACCAGAGAGTTAGGCCACCTTCTCTCCCACTTTTCAGACCCATGTGGAGGTGACTCTGAGAAAAGGAATCTGGTAAGGTCCAGTCATCAGGTGTCAGAGATGGGACAATCCCCTACTCACCTTTTAACAGCAGAGGGGACTGAGCCCCCTTCCCCCACCCCCAGGAGAGGCACCTGCACCCTTCTCCCTCACCTGGTGGTGTGATTTACCCTGAACAAAGGAACGCCCCTTTGGGGCCGGAGTAGATAATATGATGGAAAAGAAGAGTTGGCTTCTGGACTTGAATTCCAGTGGGAACCCTAAATCCTCTGAAATATATGGGTGTGGACAAATGACTTAACCTTTCTTAGGCTCAGCTTCTTAAGACGATAGAGTATGTTGCATTGTTGAAGTGACCATTCATTCCTGAGAGTGGCTGCAAGCACGCACAGTGGTAGGTATTCTGGAAATGGTGACTATTAACTTCCCATACAGGCCCAGTGGATTGCAAATAGATACCCAAGGCACTGAACTACTTAAAGCTATGTATCTTTAAAATAAGACAAGAAAGGTTTGACATAAGTACAGTAGATTCTCAAATAACATCATTTTGTTCAACATTATCTCATTATGATGTTGATAAGAAAAAATGCTGGCAGATGTGAGACCATGTTTTTTGGAGGGCCTGTTTTTGTTACCTGTCCTTGGCTTAAAGTCACAGTTTCTGAGGACGAGGACGTGCTGTATTGTTGGACTCAGAGTGTGCTTTCTGTGAAGAAGAGGCTTACGGACCCTAAAGTTACAGGACTGTGACCGCCTGCTCCTGCAGCCAGCTTCCTGGGACACAGTTGTGCCTCGGACCTTGTTTCTTTGTTTTCTCACCGTCTATCTCGCTTAATGTTCAAGAGCACGTCATCCTGTGATGACCTGTGTGTTTCTTGATCACATATTGCTACCTGGTGTGTTTCATGGATGAATAGATTTACAGAGCTAGAGGGCAGCTTGAAGCCCTCTGGGTAGATTGCAGACCTGTGGGCGAGGGGATGGGAATATTTGCCAAGTGTTTTTTTGAGCTGGGCGCAAACACTTCCCCAGCAGGAGGCAGTGGCTGGTCTGATGTTCTGAGGCCACTCTGACTGTCACATTGTTGACACCTAAGTCCTTGAAAAATATGCCTGCCAGTGACTCCACCCACTGATCCTCTTTCTACCATCATGGACTTCTTGGAACAAATCGATTCACTCTTCATCATGATATCCCTTTAGAGATGTTGATACCCTTCATGGGCACTGAGTCAAAACTCCAGTTCCTTCAGTGTAATGGCTCTTACTCATTGGTGCCCTCCCTAGTCCTGGCTGGACTTTCCTGGACACACTAAGTTTCTGCTCAGACCTGTAGGTGGTTACTGGAAATGAACAAAGTACTTGGGTGGAGTCTGGTCAGCTCAGAATAGAAGAACATATTTTATCTTCCTTGTTCTGGACTGTGTACTATTGAGTACCAGGTCTTAGTGACTTTTGTGACAAGTTTTTCCTCTTGCTGACTAATTGTGTTTATAGTAATTCAAAGGCCACTACATTAATACAGAGTCTGTATTGTTTCCTACTGCTGCCATAACAAATTACTCCAAACCTGGTGGCTTACAACCACAGAGACTATTCTCTTATGGTTCTGGAGACCAGGATGTCTGAAAGGAAAGCTCAGGTTGGACTGCTTCCTTTGGAGGCCTTGAGAAATAGTCTACCCATGCCCGTCTCTTTGCTTCTGGTGGTTACTGGCACTTCTTGTCATTCCTTGGCTTGTAGATACATCACTCTACTGTCTGTCTGTCTTCACATGACCTTCTCCCAGTGTGTGTTTTTTATAGGCCATCAAACCCACACGCATGACATAGGATTTCTGTGTAAGTTCTTCTTCTGGCTGTATACAGGATTCTCTGCTCTAAAATATTTGCTAGTGGAAATTAATCACTGGGAAAAGGATTTTGTGTAAGGTAGGAAATTAATTTTAAAACAATGTACAGTGTTTTGTTTTGTTTTGTTTTTTTTTTCCCCATGCTTTTTATTTTCAGGAACTTAGTGCTAATTTATGGTCAGTAATAAGTATGATCTTGAGCAATTTGCTTAACCTTCCCAGATCTCAGTTTTCTCATCTATTAAACAAAGAGATTGGGTGAGGAGAACTCTGTGTCATTTTCAGCTGTACAACTCTTTAATACTGTGATTTCTGAAAAGCAAGTGTTACCCTTTGTGTTAAAATAGATCTCAAGTTGGTTTGACAAACTGATTGAGAATTTATAGTTCTTGACTAAGACAGATTCGCAAATATGGAAAAAAATCAATCACTTGTGAGAGGATACAGAGACTCCTTCCATCTTATCCAACTTCAGATGTCAGGATTCTGCAGGGTTGGCATCTGTTTAGCTCTCAATACTTGCTACATGAGTGAATGAATGAATGGATATACTTATATCACTTTTGTGGGCAAGTAATATAGTACTCTTCAGGACTAATCATCTAGGGCCTTTTAATATTTCTCTTGAACACCTAGATTCAATCCTTTTTTAAAAATGGTAATAACTTTTCATCATGACTTCCTGGAGTAGTTTCCTATCTGAGGTATGGGCAACTTTGAGGGCTGGACTCCAGGGTATCCTATAGCACCATACTAGATGGTGATTTTGACTGGTTTGGGAGGCCTAGGATCTTACCCGAGGCAAGCATGTGGTTGGATGCTTTTCTGTTGCAGAAGTTCCCGCCTGCTGTCAGTGGCCAGTGGGCATCTGTGAGGGGTGACATCCAAGTGTGCCTCTTCCTGTGGATTCTCTATGGCAGCACTGTTGGCAATGCCTCGCTGGATTTTTCTTTATATTGAAAAAACCAATGTTCTGGCTCTTTGGGGCTTACCTCTTCAGGAGACCAGTCAGGAGGCCAAGGGCAAGTCCTGTTATTGTTATCACTGGGAAGATTTTTCTAAAACTTCTTGTAAGGAAAAAATTTTGGCTTATTTTTGCAAGACGTCTTTCTTTATTTTCTTAAATAGGACTTCTTACTGAAAGGAAGATCTAGAGTCAGTGGAGTTGGGACATGGTGGGGGTTGTAAACTCAAATGTCTCTAGAGGCTTAGCGATAAGAGCACTAACAAACACCCTCTGTTTATGCTTTCCTTTTTAGAAAAAAACTTGTTCTACTCTCTTTATCTTTTGTTTTCCCATTCTGGTTGAGATATGGTGGGTACAGAGAAATTACTGCATGAAAAGTACGGGTGTGATGATAACACCAGGCAGACAACCTTTCATGGGGAGCAGTAGGAAGTGACTGAAGTGAACTAGAAGTGAACTCTCATGGGGACCAGTGTTGCCATTTTTGTTTTTTCCAAAATAAGCTGCCTCCTCCCAACCTCCAAGCCAATCATCTCCAGCTTTTAGGCAAGATATGGGCAGACAATGTTTAATGGTATAGGACAACTTTCAGACTCTCCCTTTGATGGACTGCTAAAACCAGAAAGCCATTATAAAACCAAGTGCAGTCTCCATTTGATGTTCTGACCAGGGTAAGTTTAGAGGGCTGACAATTCACATATAGCATATTGTTTTACAACTTTTCACAAACTGACCCAGACTTTGGGGAAATGAAATGAAAATGGCAGATGAGTCAATCTGAAGATCCTCAGTCTAAAAAAGGAACCGCTGCTCTTTTGAAGGGTGCCATCTCAGTGCTGACAGTGGTGAGGCCAGATTGCCTGACACACTGGTCGCCACTTATTTTAGAATCAAGTCTCATTAGGTCTTTCTGGGCTTAGCAGAATCAAGTCTGTGCTAAAAGCTGAGGGAGAAGAGAACATGCAAGTGAATTTCACTCTTTCCCCACAAAGCTTCTGTGCCAAGGTGGCTAATCTGTGTCAGTGTCAAGGAATCCCTCCTCCCAGGAACCAGGAGGAAGTCTGTCTAAACTGGAAAGGGAAGGTATTCTTTTCCCTACATCAGTCCAGCTTCAGTGACATTCTATAAGTGCTTTCCCCCCCCAAAACAACCAAAAGGTACTGTGTGTGCTAACTGTCGGAGACCAGCTCCAACTTTTGAGGTGTCTGGAGGCAACACAGGCAGGACCCTAAGATGGGAAGGCGTCTGCGTGCGGAGATTCCAAGAGGGGGAGAGGAGTGGGAGTGAGGAAGACTCGGGAGTCGGAGTTGGGTGCAAATCTTCCTGCTCTGCCTTCAGCAGAGGTTTATTTTATACATTTCCAGCAGGCAGGGGGATGGCATTAGCATACGAAAGGGGTTAAGATCACAATCGCCTTTTTTCTAAGAAAATGGTCTGGGGTCGCAGGAAGAGGAAATTTCTTGCTAATCAAGAAACTCGCTAAAAGGTTTTAAGTAAGTTTCCTACTTTGAAGAAACTTGCTAAAAGGTTTTAAGTAAGTTTCCTTGAGGTCTAGGCATAATTTGCTCTGAATAGGAGACGTAGGTGAATTTGCTTATCTAAAGACTAGATAGTAGAATCCTGAAAGACTAGCCAGAAAGACTTTTGTGGATTGCTTTGAAGTGTAGCAGGTAAAAAACTTGACTAGCTCTAAAACAGGCAACATAGATGAATTTCCATATCTAAAGCCAGACAGTAGGAAGTTTAAGTAATTCTGTAGAAGGAGGCTAGGTGAGATAGCAGAATAAGATTCGGGTTTTCCTCAGTCCAGCAGTGAGAGACTTTGCAGAAACAGCCCTTTTGTTTTTATTGATCAGCCAGTTGTTAAGTCACTTTTGACTTCAGAGGAATTTCTCACCCTAGTGCAGTGCTTGCTTGTCAGGGCAGGCAGGCCTTATGCAGCTGAGGCAATCCAATTGTAGGCTGAAAGTTGCTCAGAATATTTTGATATGACGATTATACAAAAAAGGGAGGTCATAACACAAGTTAGCATGGAAAGTCTGATCTTTCAGAGCTTTTCCCGAGCTACCCGGAATCTGTCAGACGATAGCCATCGCATAGCTTGTGTCAGCTAACAGCATAGCTTAAATAAATAAAAGTAAATCAGAATTTTGTTATTTTTATAGAGTTGACAAAAAAATATTTCAAACTCTACAGTCACTAGAAATACAGTTATCAGAAGTTCTCACACTTCCCTTGACATCTCCTGAACCTTAAGCATTCTCTGCCTGGTGTGTTTGGCATCGTTTTTTCTGCAGGCTTATTCCTGTCCCTGCCAACATCAGCTTTACCCTCTTGCCCTTTGGGTACTGTCTGTCCCTTCTTGGTTGTAGTTGGTAGATTAAGTGTGGGGTCCTTGGGTTTACTCTGGGAACAGTTTCTCCAGAGTGCCCCTATCAGCAGCACATGGCAAGTTTCTCCATGACACAGAGATGTCAGATATATTTAAAGAACATGTTTATTACAACAGGACAGAAAAGAGAAGGACACATGCATAGAGCAAGCAGGCAGGAAGAGCTGCCCCGAAAGGGACAGGTTGGCCTGAGAGACGCCTGCATGGTTGCAGGCGGGCGGCCTAGAGGAGAGCAGCCTCGCTGAGGGTGGTCATTGAAGGGAAACCCTCCCCCCCCCCCCCATGGTGCAGGTCATGGGCAGGCAGGCAGCTGCTGCCCTGCAGGGGGAAGAGCGGGTGCAAAGAAGCACCTGCACAGCCCCTGTGAGAGGACGGCTGCCCCTCTGTGGGGCAGTGCTGCTCCCTACAGTCCTTTCTGTAGGGAGGGCCTCATCTTCTTGAGGGAATAGTTTGCTCCTAATCCCCATACCTTCACCCCCAGGTGACACTCCCTGCCGCAGTGTGACACCTGTTTGTGTGTTGTACCTCCTGATAGAGCATTGAGACCAAAGGGTCTTGGTTTTCATAACTTGACTACTGCCTTTCGCTAATCCCTTCTACCCCTACCTCCTTGTGTGACAAGTTCCTGATCTTGTAGCATCCCCTGCAGCCTTTCTGTTCTTATCCTCCATCAGTGGCAGTGGCTGAGGGACATAGGTCCTGGATAAGGGGGAGCAGTGGTGCATGGGTTTTGGTTGGTCTGGGGTTGATCTTGCCTCTATTTTTGAGATAGATTTTATAAGAAATTTTCCTCTTTTTGAACTTTGGCTCAATTTTTAAAATCCGTGGCTCAAAATTAATTCATGGACTAATCAGATTAATTAATTAGATTAGCTAATCAGATTAATTAATTAATCTGATGAACTGGCTTACAGGTCATCAATTTGAAACCCCCGATATGTGGTAGGGCAACTTTGCCTATGCGGCGAATTGCAGAACGCTTCTCTGTGGCTTGTCTGGGCTGGTGAGGGGTCCTCAAGGAGCTCTGTGCAGAGGGGACTGCTTATTTCACGCTGACAGATGGATCTGGAGGAGTCCAAAAGAGGTAAAATGAAAAGCAAGTTATAGAATAACCTGTATATTTTTATTCTATTTATGTAATTTTTTTCCTACTAAGATGTGTATATAAAATTTAAACACAAAGCGAAGAAACAAGAAGCTTGGAAATGTCATCTCTGAGATTAACACTGAGACTGTTGCCTCTGATAATTGACCCAGGGAACTTCTGTTTATACCTTTGTGTAACATGAGGAGGGTGAAATGAAAAGAGTTGTTGGGAAGTACAACTACAATTTGAAGTGTGAGCCTTCCGTTTTGAGATTATTGAGAGAAGAAAGCAGAGCGGCCTTGAGTGATCAGGAAGAATTTATGGGAAGAGAAGGGCCTTGAGAGCTGGGCAGAAGTCATTAGAGAAGAGAGTTGCAGGCCCACACCCCACGGGAGGAAAGACAGGCTGATCTGGGGATGAGTGAACAGTTAATTCTACTCCTTCTGAGAGAATAGGAAGTGGTGAGAGATAAGTGTTAGCAGGGAGGAGCCAGCAGGGTGTGTAAGCAGGAAACCTGGAATGAGAGCTGTGCTCCAGCATGAACAAGCTGGCACTGGGGACTAGGGATTTGAAGGCAGGGCCTCAGGGTGGGACCCTTAGGTGGCATCCTCTTGCTCCCAGGCAGCTGTCACTGGTCCCTGCCAGTTTGTTGCCTGGGGAAAGGAGGATTATACCTATGCATTTGATAAGTGCTCGTGGCACTTCCTGTTCCTCCACCCCTGGAGTGTGGGTCTTGGAAGCTTGCTGTTTGACCTCTGCTGGGACCCTGCATGGTTACTGTACCTTCCAGACATTTTGCAGAACACATGGTCATTGACTGCAGTATAGCCACTGAGAACAAGCCCACACATTGAAGTTAGGAAGGCCTGGGCTTGGATTCTGGCCTTGCCACTTGCTGGTTATGTGGCCTTGGGGTGGTACTACAGTCCTTTGGGTCTCAATATTTCCATTGCAAAATAGGGGTGATATAACTTACCTTCGAGGATTGTTGTATGTAGCAAATTAATACTTAGCGAAGTGCTGTGCTTTAGTCCATTATGGCACCCACTCTGATCTCTAATTATATATAGTATGTATGCCTGATATATATAACATATACACTTATATCTATTTGTGATCATATCAGTCTAATCTATAAGCATGTAAGCTCCTATTTGGTGGAGTGATTATGAACTAATCATTGTTTTACCTCAAAGCACATAATGCCTAACACTCTATGAGTGGAGTTCATGCTCTTAACTCTAATCCAGTCTTCACAGCAATTGATTTGTGATCCACCAGGATGTGTCTGTAGGTTCAGGCAGTTCTCTTCTGTGGTTAAAACAAATTTCTGAAACCAAATGTCTCCTTCAAATGACATGTTGGGATGGTGCATGAATCATTCATTCTTTTACTCTAGTGTGGCAGGTCTACATTTTGTTGGGCTTGTGTTTACATGGTTCAGGGGCCCTTTAAAAAGATATAAAATTACAGAAAGCAGGTAAACACATGGTTAGGATCCTTTCTGGGGCTGAGGAAGGAGCTTGTGAAAGTGACAGAGCCTGAAGGTTGAACTTCATTTTTTCCCCAGTAAATCATCCTTTACTGATGATGCATTTTAAGATTTATAGGGCACTCACTACTGCCAGCAGTAGATGTTATGAAGGATGTAGAGATTTATAAAGGAAAAAATTAGTGGTGGTGGAAACAGATGTTAGTAAAACTGCACCCTGAACAGACTCAGAACAAAATTCCCTGAGGTGGTTTTGTTTTTGTCACTCAATTATTTATTGAACACCTACTATGTGCTAGGCACTAGATTGGCATTGGCACATGGCTGTGAATGTAGAAGGCCTTTCCTGTGGAGCTTGTATTTCAAGTGGCCACCTGTCCCTGGACTTGTGTGTGCACATAAGTTGCAATGAAAAGAGCCACAGAGTTCATCTGCAGCTACGGGGGTGAAGCCATAGGAAGGAAATGCACACTGTGTTGTAGTTTCCTTTGCTGCTCTGCCCCCTCTCTCCTTTATTCAGGTGTGTTCTGAGAAGGAGTACCACATGGGGAATTGGTGCTGAGAGGGCCCTGGCCATCTCATGTGAGGGTCGAAATAAGTGTCGACTATCACAGTGGTAGTTTGTAACTGCCCAAGCCCTCCCCTGTCTAGGCCAGTAGTAAACTACTGATAAATCAGCCATCTTTTCTCCACGAAGCGTTCTGCGTTGGCACTGATTCAGCCACAGGATGGCATAGCAAAACTGAGTGAACAATTCACCCTGACTCCAGGCGGTGTGTCTTATGTTCTGGTTCTAGAGGGGCAGAAGACCCCAAAGTCTCAAAAAAGAACAGAGTGAGGGCCTGGAGACACGGAGCACCCGCCTTGTTGTTTAGCTCTTGGCCACAGCGGGGCAGTGACTCAGAGTTGGAACTATGTTCTTGTATTGTTGCCAGATTTTGCTTATGGGGTGGGGAGGAAGGAGAATGAATGAGCCAGTGGCTGCTGGATTTGTAACACCTTGGGAGGCTGCTGCTAAAGAACCTTAAAAACCAAAATTGAGAGAAAGCGGCAGCTGGGAGTCTTCACGTCTGCCGGCAGCCAGGTCTCCCCCTGTCCAGCCTGAGACCTGGGAACGACAGTCCCCAACATGGAACTCGAGGAGAGAGCGAGTGTGTCTGCTGCCTTTCCCAGCGAGAACGCGAGAGCAGGTTAGTCGTGTACTGGTTTCCCAGGGACTCGGTTTATTGCCACGTGTTGTGGTTCATGAATACAACTCACTGAAAGAAAGGAGTTTTCAGTGGTTGGGAAAATCTGCAGTTAAAAAAAACAGCAACACCCCAACAATCTGGTTTGATTGGAAATAAATAGAACAAAAGTGTCCTTAAGTACACCTCCCTGGTGTCATTATGGAGAATATTCTGTTGGCAACTGAGACTGGGGAGGACAGCTGTTCGGCCTCGAGTGCATTGTGTTTTCAGTTATCTGTAGTGTTGTTACATTTCAGTCTGCAGCTCCGGCAGTAACCAGAGCTAAACCTCAGCTCCTTAGGATGTTATAGCTGGGAGATCCTTAAAACATCACCTGGTTCAACCGTCTTCAATTTACACTCCAGGAATTTGGCTTATTGAAGTTTTTTTTTAAAAAGCATCAAACTGGATGTTTTCTGAGCTCGGAAATGTTTTGGTGAAGTTTTAAGCTTTTGTGTCCCTGGCTCTGCACAGTCTCATGGGTTGCACGGGGCTTGACTCCACCTGGGACAGGCTGAAGGTGCGTTCTTGAAATAGAAGTTTAACAGGAGGTTGATTGTTGTTCCTCCGTTGGAGGAAGAAAATGTGTTCTTGAGTCTCTGTCTCGTGACAGGCTCCTAATCCTGGAGTTTGCAATTGGAGCTTTAGCTGATAAAAGGAAAATACCACAAGCACTGAAGCCGCGTGTCTACTGTGACTGGACACATTCATCAGCTCTCTTTACAGCAGTCTTGGATAACGAAACCAAGACTCAGAAAAGGCACTGATTCACTCAAGGTCATGCATCGCTGGTGTGTGGCAGAGTTGGGATTTAAACCCTTGTCTGTGCGACTCTAAACAGCCTGGGGCTTTGCTTTGCAGGCCACATGTGGCCTCTCCAGATGGAGTATCCAACCCCCTCAGTTGATCAAGAAGTTGACTATGTACTAAGGGGTGTGGGATGGGCTGGCAGTAACCAAGCTGGTACCTCAGCTCTTACTGTTGTTTCGTTGTCAAGTTCCTTTAAAAAAAAAAGTTTGGTGGCACATGGGTTAAAGCGCAGCTGCCTCAGTGCGAGTTCTATTCCCACCCTGGAGGTGACCCACATGGCGTGGCAGACCTCTCCTGCCGCGCCCGCTGCCCCCCTCAGCAGTGTACTTCATCCATCTGCCTGTTCTGCTCCCCGTTCTGTCTCTGGTGAATCCTCTCACTGCCCCTGCACCTCTGGCCTGTACCCCAGTTCTGTATACATAAATAAATAAATCTTAAAAAAAAAAAGTTTGGGGAGGGGAACTCGTCAGGGTTTGATTTCCTCATTTTGTCAAGAGTTTGGCTTTCATCTTTTTATGGTTATTGAGATCCATGAAGCCAAAATGAAAACTTCCTATTAACCATACAGTAATCCTAAATATTGGGGTTCCATGGGCCAACTCCAGAAGAAGGTAAGTTTGCCCAGGGGGTTACTGTCCAGAAGAGGTCATTAGCAGAATGAGTCGGCCACTGGGTGGATCTGAAAACATTTGGAGAGAGGAATAAAATACAGAGCTTTCAAACCGTGCTGAGAGACTTCAGTCTGTTAGATGCGGAGTTTACAAAAGACAGACTTTGCTCTTTGCAAGGTGTGAGAGCTTAAGTTCATCCAGTTACTTCTGTGACTCCCTTATGCCCAGAGCTATTTGTGCCAGGCTCTGCCCTTTTGAGCACCATTGGGAGAGGAGAGCAAGTGCTGCTGCTCCTCCAGGAGGTGGCTCTGGGCTGGTTCGGGTTTCAGTGTCTGCCTGGTTTGAGTCAGTGAGGGAGGAGGCCCTTCCTTGACCTGCACCAGGCTCCCCAGGACTGGTGCACTCTTTCAGCCTGTGTGTGGGGTTCCTTCACCCCCTCCCCTCCCAGGGGGATCTGTGATCCTCTGGGCTGCTGAAGTCAGGAAATCAAATGGGTGCTGCACAGCCTCTCCCAGACGTGGTGTGAGGTGGAGTTCAGGCTTGGCGTTAAGTGCCAGCTCCATGGATATTCCCGTCTGTGCAGGAGATCCATGAGAAGTGAGCGAATGACTGCTCCCAGCCCTCCAGGAACGTAGGCTCTCCCGGGAAGTAGAGCGGGGAGGAGAACAAATATGCATGAACTAAGTAGAGAGCAATAGGAGAGAGTGTGTAATCAGGGCCCAAATTGCAGGTTTTGCACCAAATACTCTCCTAATTTACAAAAGGGAGATACAGGTGATGTTTGTATTATCTGCCCGTGTTTTTAATCACTCCGTAATTTCCTCTTTGGTGTTTGCATTCCATTCTTTGATTCTCTCTGTTGAGTGTACTAACCTTCCTTTGCAGGGGTGGGGGGAGTTTCAGGGGAGGGCTAATTTCTTCAAATTATATTGTCACATAGTTGGGAGAGAGCCAGGGATGAAGTGTTCTTGGGGGATTGGTGTGTCAAGCTTCCTGCCGGCAATAGGAGCAGGAGCATCTTCTGATCACCGACGACCCTGTAGTTTCTTGTCTCTTTGTTACATGAGCCCAGATAGAATTCTGCAGCATTCATTGGCCTCACTTTAAGGTAGGATTCTCCTTAGTTATTTCACATCCATTCATTCAGCAAATATAATAGTACCAGACACTGTTACAGACTGATGATGGCAGTGAAAAGAAGGAAGGTCCTTGCTCTGGTGAAGTCCACTATTAGTCAGAGTCTGACAATAATCAAACACATAAGAAAGAAAAATAACAGTTAGTAATAATTAAATAGGGTGATGTGATATGCAGGATTGGCGCGAGCTTCTGTGGGTGGTTGGGAAGGTGATAATTCTGCTGAGGTCTGAGTAACAAGGAACCACTTAGGAGAGTTTGGGGAAAGAACACCCAGACTGAAAGGACAGGTAGGCAGAGGTGGTCAAGGAGCAGAAAGGAGACCGGTGTGACTGAGTCGGCAGGCTGGCGAAGGATGGAGCCAGGCAGGGGTCAGGCCAGCTAGTAACTTGGAAAACAAGGTAAGGAGCTTGTATTTTGCTCTCTATGGTGTTTACAAAGGAGTGTGGCTTGGAAAGACTTGCCAGGTTCCAGTGAGGAGAATGGGTGGTATAAAGGCCAGGGTGGAAGTGGAGAGAGCAGTTAGGAAACTATTGTAATAGCTCATCAAGAGTTGGCTAGGGTGCCGCCTGTAGAGATGGAGAAAGGTGAGTGAATTTGTATTATATATGTCGACAGAGGCATTCGGAGTCGCTAGTCTATTACAGGTGGAGGTGAAGGTAAAGAAAGGAATAGAGGATGCCCCAAGGTGGTGGAGGCTGGAGTGGTGCTGTGGAGGAAGTACGGAAGCCTAGAGGAGCTTGATGGGGTAAAGGGGAGAAGGCTCATTCTGGTTTTTGCCTTGATAAAGTGCACCTGCCTATTAGTCATTGCCAGAGTCAAGTCACGGTCAGGGTCAGCAAACCCTGAGTACCTTATGTATGTCAGCATATTTGCATCCATTCTCTTTTTCTTCACAACAGCTTTTTTAAAGATCTATTTTTATTTATTTGTGCATATAAGAACTGGAGTGTAGGCCAGAGGTGCAGGGGGTGAGAGGATTCACCAGAGACAGAGTGTGGAGCACAACAGGCAGATCTGAAATACAAGGTTGAGGAGAGCAGCAGGTGAGACGGGCAGTGAGAGCCTTTACCAGAGACAGAGTGAGGAGCAGAACAAGGCCTACTGACGAAGTACACTGCTGAGGGGAGCAGCAGGCAGGTGAGACAGGAGAAATCTGCCGCGCCATGTGGGTCACCTCCCTGATCGGGGATTGAACTTGTGTTGAAGTGGCTGTGGTTAGCTAAATAATGCTGTGCTTTGGTTGTGCCACGAGGGAAGGCCTGGTTGGTAGCACCTTTAACCCCTGCGCCACCAGGGAGGCCAGCTTCACAAAAAACTTTTTGGGAATATCTTATTTCCTGTTTGCCCGTGGAAGAGGAGGCTTGGAGCAGAGGTGACTTGCTCTGCTTTGAACTCAGATTTTCTGACCCAGAGCTCTGGACTGACTTGTTCAGGGTGGATAGTGAAGGTGGTTTATTAGTGCTGAGTTGATGGCTTCTGTTTAGAGAGAGGATGTGGCCCTTACATCAGCTTATCAAAGTCTGAGCCCCCAGAAGGGTCTGTCAGAGCAACGCCTGCAGGCAGCAAGCTGTTACAAATCTTGACATTTTCAAAAACCAGTGCAAGCTCCAAATACCATCTCATTAAGGTTCTCAGCACCCTTAGGAAATGCCCCATAAACAGCCTGTGACACTGCACTGAAGGAGCAATTTTGTAAAAGTGTCAAGTAAGATAAAACAACAGGAACTTAAGAAATATTGAGGGATGGTGGAGATGCTGTTTCAAATCTCAGGTGCAGGAGATGCTGTTTCAAATCTCTTTACTCTGTGGTTCAGATGTGGTTCAGAACTGAAGAAGATGAGGAGTTAATTGCTTATGTTTTTAGAATTTCTCAGTTATCAGTTCCAGGGCCTACTAGGATGTATTTATTATAAGGCTACCCAGAATCTGTGGTTTGCTTGGGACCCTGGGATTTAGAGCAAAGATAGCAGGTGCCTTAACAATCTTGGAGGCAATGCTGTGTGTGGCTTAGGACTGCAGGGTGACTTACACAATGTTCTGGAAGCCGCATGGAGAAGCCAAAAGGTCCTGAGGGGCCCGTGCTGCCTGGCATATCAACAAGGAGAGCCTGGCTGGAGTCCCTCTTTAGGCTTTGAGGCCAGATACTTTCCTTACATTTTAAGCTGTTGCTTTTCTATAAAGAGGAGCAGGGGCCCGATAAGAGCAAGTGCTGATGGAGCAGATTTGTCACACTCTCAGCATACTAATGCCACTACTGTCAGACTTATCAGGATGCTCTGACTGCCACTCTTGAGCACCATTCACGAAATTCCAGAACTTCATGCCACGTCCAAAAAAATCACCGGGTTAAGTAATGGAACCTTCATGTTTAACCAGCCACAGGCACTGTGCACATTACAGTCAAAACCTCTGGGAATTGAAAATTAATCTTGCCAGAAACTGTAGCACCATTTACATTTTGACTCGCCCTGTCTGTGATTGTAGGTGGGTTCTTCCATAGGCTAAGCTCAAAGCAGTCTCCAGTTCTCCCTGGTCCTCTCTTTGTTTCCTTACCAAGCCTCTGTGTTTGCTGTCAGACTTCTGGAAGGCCTAACCCAGGTCCTTCGTACTGCAGGCTTGTGAAGACGTGTTTATTTACGTCGATGGTTACCTGTGGCCCGCCTTCATGGAGCTCAGCCTCCTGCCACCTTCCCGTTGCACTCCCAGGTCCTCCCCCAAGAGATTGGCTGTCGTTCAACTTGGAGAGGCTGCTGCTGGGAGGAAGAGCAGGATCTAAGAATAAAGGCTAGGTTGTGTTTTACCTCATTTGCTTGAAAAGAAACAGAAGCTCTTGTGTGGAAGAGAGAGAGTTTCTGTGCTCCCTTGAAACCCTGGCTCCTGGCCGGGCCATTTCCATCACTACCAAGGAGCAAGGTGGCAATTCAGGTTTAAGAACAGGTATTTCAGGGGATTTGTCTGTGCCTGCTAACTGTGTCTTGAGACAGAAGATTCTTCGTGGCTTTTAGAATAGAAACTGGGAACAGGCTTGAGGGCTTTTGGGATGAATGGTCGGGAAAGCAGATAAAGCTAGAGGAATTTGCAGCCTCCTGCTGGACGGGCCTGGTGGTGGGCTTGCTGGTGGGCAGCCTTTGGTGAAGTGAGCCTGGAATAGCGGAAGGAGACCAGGAGGGCAG
Organism: Condylura cristata; assembly: GCF_000260355.1. Lineage (NCBI taxonomy): Eukaryota > Metazoa > Chordata > Mammalia > Eulipotyphla > Talpidae > Condylura > Condylura cristata. The sequence continues at coordinate 27,694,494 of NW_004567116.1, forward strand.
TGGCATGCAGGAACACAGGGGTTAACTTGTGGGCCCGTTGTTGGGCCTTTCTGGCAGACTGTTGTCTGGCATGAACATTCCGAGCCTGCTTGACCTACTGGGAATTTGGGAAGGTTGAATGAAATAGTCCAGGAGCCGGATTCTTCTTCCTTTGCTGAAAAACTGCTGAACCAGAAGCTCTGCCATTAGCAACCTTGGCAAGTTTAGTACTCTCGCCCCAGAGAGGCATCCCTGTTTTCACCTCTTTTTTCAATGTATGTCCATTCTTTTTTCCTGTTAAATTTATTGTGCCAATAACATCCCATACCCTGGATCCTCACTTCTGGTGTGAGTAACATGGATAAAACTGTACCCTGGCTACCTCAGGTGGTACTTGGGAGGGCCAAGGACGGTGATGAATGTGGAGACACTTAAAGCCTTGTGTAAATGCAGGAAATATTGTGGATGAGTCTGCGGCAGAAACTGTCTTGGCAAAGAGGCTAGCTAGCATCTATATTGGGGAAGCGAGCTTGGTGAGCTACCTGTAGATTGACTCAAATGGCAGTTGAAGTTTTGTCCACTTTTTAAAATGGTCTTCCTTCTAATGCTAGAATGTAAAGTTTGTTTTAGTGCCTACACCTCTCAGCTCACTTATGCAAGACCCTAGGCTTGTTCAGCCAGGAGCTGCGAGTGGGACTGTGCATGGCCTATGAAGCAGTTGCTGAACACTCTGGGCATATAGAAGATTCATTCTTTGCTTGCATCCTCTCAAGGAACAGAAGGAGGGGAGGAAGGGAGGGAGACAAGGAGAGGAAATAGAAGTAGCAGCGGTTGGTGGGTGCCATTTTCCGGACATCTTGTCCGTACAGATTTCTGATCATGAGCAGGGAGCTGTCAGCGCTGCAGACTCCAAAGGAAGTGGGGGACCACTGGTTATCACGCAAGAGGAATATGATGTAGAAATAGAAGACCTGGGTTCTTCATGTCTTAGTCTTATCAGTTATGATGAGCTTATGAGCGAGTCACTTAACATCTCGGAGCCTATCCATCCTGTGGGAGATGACAGTGGCACAGCCAAGCCGTAAGTCTATGCAGGCTGTGGAGCCTGTGAGGAATGATAGTGGATAGTGTGAATAGTGAAGACTGTTCAACTCATGCCGAGCATGGCATTTTCCCCCACCTCCAGGTTGCAAGGAGGAGAGCTTAGAGTTCTTGTTTTCAAATTAAGTTCCCTGTGAATAGAGATGACATCTAAAAGAAGTGGAGGATAAATAAAGCCTATCCCTAAACTTGGTACAAGGATTCCAAAACAGGTGTTCAAAGGGTAGAATATAGATGCTCGTGCTTAGCTCTGCTTTTTCGGGACGACCAGGCTGCTGCCTACCAGATGAGGTCATAGGATTCCAAGTGCCGGGAGGGGTGAGGGTGCTGGAAGGGGAGCATGGTTGCAGGCCTGTTGACTCTGCCTTGCTTCACATTTGCCTCATGGGGATCCAGGCTGCTCTCGGCTCAGTGCTCAGCTTGCCTCACTCCAGAATCCTGGACACCCTGACCAGGCAGAATAAGAAAAGGCCTCGAGTCTTTTTTTTTTTAAACCTCTATCCAATGATCACTTTAAATTACTAATTTCTAGGGTGACTCAGTGCTCAATTTAGAGATGGGACTAATCGCTTAACACTACTGAACTGAGATGACAGAGTGATGCTGACATTGAAGGCATGTTATCTTGTGTTAGGAGGCTTTAAAAATGACCAGGTCTTTTGATTCAGTAGTTTTACTTCTGGGATTTTACACTAAGAAAATGATTTGAATTACAGAAAACACTTATAAGCAAAGACATATTGTTTATAATAGTGAATTGCAGTAGAGGAATGTAAATCTTTCTAGAATGTAAGCTCTGTGGGGTAAGGACTTCTCTGTATCACCAGGACCTATGCAGTGCCCCACATGTGGCTAGACAGTAAATTTCTTTTTTCAACAGTAGTATGAAAAAAAGTTTGCATTCACATAATGAAGAAGTCGTAATGCTGTAGGAAATTTTCTATTTTGATAGAATGTGAAAAAATGATACATATTTCTAAATTAATGAAAACACACACACATGTATGCTAGGAAGGAGGAAATAAGCAGATTATCTTCAGATCTTGGGTAACTTTTTTCCTTTCTATATACCCTAAAATCACTACGATTTGTGGCTGAGACCAAGTTTTCAAATAAGTCATATTCCTTTGTGAAGAAGGAGGTTAGATCTTTCATGGAGCAAACCAGCAGCCTCTCCAGCCAGTTCCTCCCCCTTGCCAAGAGGCAGCCTTTGTGAATACACAGAACACCTACACACTCTGGTTGTGTCTGTCAGCTTGGCGTGGAAGCTGATCCCTCCCAACTTCAAAAGGGTGCTAGAAACTCCACAGTGTTGAAACTGTGCAGGTCATGTTGCAGGGACATGCCCCTGCGTTTATAGCCAGCCCATCACGGAGTGGAGAATTTTGTAGCAGAAGAATTTTAAGAAGAAATTTTTCCGGGTGGGTGGTTGATTCTTAGCATTCTTTCCCTAGTTCATGGTTTTGGGAAGCTGTTAAAAGTGCTGCCTGCTTTCTTTCATTCTTGTTTATTAGCTTGTGCCATCTTTCAATAACTTTTGTTCAGCCCTCACTTTGTTGAAGTACTCTGTGGAATATCCAAGATGCTGTGTTCTCAGGGAGTCAAGACTTCCCTAGAATTAATCCCTGCTTCTCAGGAGGGCTTTGGCACCTGAGCTGAAGTTCTTGGTTATTAAATACAGCTGGATTCTGACAGCGTCAGCGCCTCTCGGAGGTGCAGCCCCACTCTCGCCCTGGGAGGAACCTGATATTTGGGGTCCTCAGACATGGCTGACCTGTTGCGCCTGTGACCCCTCACATTCACGTGACTTCTCATTCATTGTCTTTCTCTCTCTCTCTTTCTCTAGCCATAACCAGCAGACCACAGCATTCAGGCATCCTGTGAGTGGGCAGTTTTCTCCAGAAAACAGTGACTTTATTCTTCAAGAAGAGTAAGTACTTCATATATTCTCCATTTCAGAGTTTGGGAGCTTACTGGTATTCGTTCTGAACAAAGCTTGCTGGCCTCTTTCTTCCTCAGATGGAGGGGCTTGGAGTAGGTTCATTGATTTGAGGTGAAATGTGAGAACTTTGTTTTTGAGTCTCTCGACTGCTCTCTGTGGGAAGAGGCAGCTGTGAGGGGATGACTTGGGGATGAGCTGTGAATGGTTATTAGAGCCTTTTAGAAGCTCTCTTCCCCCTCAAGCATCCTCTGACTTGCTGACTGCTCTGAGAGCACCCACCTGGTGGGAAAGTACCTGGTATGATGCTCCAGCACCCTCTGATCCAGCCTCCAAAACAGTCCAAGAGAAGACTGACATTGTTATCTCCAGTCAGTTCTACTTCTCTGGTGCTTTTCCTAAGCCAGGAGTGCTCTGGCTCCTGGGACCTATCACAGCAGGGACTCTGGGATACGCCAAGTCTGGCTCTGTCACCCCGGGCCTGTCTGCTTAGAAATGTGCAGCCCAAGAAGGAAGTATTCTCCCCAAAATGAAGGCAGAGAAATGTGTGCAAGTGGCTCTGCTCCCGTCTGCTCATGGGAGGCTGTTCTGTCTAAGGAAAGCAATTGTCTGAGAAACGAATAAAGACATATCCCCCCCCCTTCAAATAATTTTCCTTCTGTTAAGTTACCTAGACCAAGTTTGATCTTAAAATAAATGATCATTATTTATATTTTTATAGCATTTTTCTCACTCAGTACTGATGCCTTAAATGTTTTATTATGGAAAATTTCAAACATGCACTCAAGAGATACAGTAATGAATCCAATGCACACATCACCCATGTTCAACAGTGTAAAACGTGGCCAATTTTATTTCTTCTGTACCCGCCTCCTTACTCCCTTAATTATTTTGAAGCAAGTTCTAAACATATCATTTTATCTCCATAGTCTCTTCAGCTTAGAAACAGTCTACAGAACTTGTAAATCTAGAAATCTATAATTATGATAATACTGTGTGCTAGGGGATTTACATACATCACTTTATTTAATGCAGTACTCTTGAGAAGGAAAGTCATTTGCCCAAAGTGCCATGACTTAAGTAGAAAAGCCAGGATGTCACCCCAGCTCGATCTCTTTAATTGGGGTTAACCCTTGCCCAAGTCAGAGGCTGCTTGCCAAACTATTTTGATACTGGTGGCCTATGGAATATAATGACTGGACTTTGGGGGTGAGGAACTTCACCTTCAGAAACAAAACCGCTAGGAAGATAGAGTAGAAGGTAAAGATTGTCTTGTCTCCTACAAAGAGAAAGAGCTGCTCTTTAAAGGCAGAGACAGAATGTGAATTCTTCAGATTCCAGTGGAATGAGTTTGTTTATAGAATCCTGAAGGTCAGAGCCTCTTAGGAGGTCACTGAGTTCAACCCCCTTTCTTAGGCATCCAGTTGTTAAAGGTTTGGAGGGAGACTCCATCAGAACAATTAGCTTGGGAAGTTACCAGTTTTACTAGGGACTTCTAGACAAATGCAGACTTTCCATTAGGAATACTCACCAACACCTCCATTTCTCACTGTTAGAAGATTTTGTCCTCTGACAAACTTCTGAGAAGGTGGCCTCTTCTAGCTACCAAAATATTTCCTGGGAAGGAAACTTTAAAAGGTTCCATGGGAATTGATAAAAGACATCACTTAACTAACTTGGGAGACCATGGAAGGTCTCTCCACCGGGAAGGGGGGAGAGATTTGAATTAAGAACTGCCCAGTCAAACTGTATAACTGGACAGAGACCTAGAGGAAGAAGAGGGCACTGGCTTTATACGTTGAGTTACAGTTGAAACTGAAGGGCACTGGAGATACTTGGGAGCTAAAAGGGAGAGGATTTGGTGATTGATTGGCTGTGATGGGGATGACAGAGAGGGAAGATTTTCTTGAAGTGTCTGGCCCTAAACTGGAGAAGGAAACGGATTTAGATAAGTGAAAATTAGCTCATGCATGGGGGTGGTGCAGAGAGGGTGTTGCAAAGAGAGTCTGAGCAGATCTGGCTGGGTCAGAGGGCAGTAAGACAGCCTTGGAACAAAGGCTTGTGAGAGGGAGCTCAGAGATAAGGTTGGGGAGGGAAGCAGCAGCCACTTAGCTAAATTGCTTCCTCCTAAATTCACCTGATTTACTTCCTGGAGGAGCTCTGGAGGGTGGATGAGGCATGATTCCCCTCACAGACACCACTTTTTATGTGTGCTAATGAATGAAATTTCTGTTTTCTTCCCTTCAAGGAGCTTGCTTTTGTTGTGTAGTGTATGTGCTGAGGAAAAAGACTGAGATAGCCACAACCTTTGTGTTCTTTACACATATCAGCTCTCAGATGAATGTTGTGTGTGGAGAAAGGAAAACTGAGTCTTGTCTTTTCCTTCTCCAAACAGGGTGTGCTTATAACAGCGGATAACAACAGCCAGACCCTGGAGACTCCTTGTCAGAGCCTCCATTCTGGTGTGTTGGAGCTAGTCCTTCTAAAGTAGTGGTTCTCAAAATGTCGTCGTTAACAACATCACCTGTGAACTTGTACAAATTCTTGGGCTCCACCCTAAACCTATTGGAGCTGTCGGACCCTGTAAAGTGTTTTAACGAGACTTTAGATGATTCAGGTAAAGTCTTGAGAACCACTAATTTAGATAAACTGTTTCCATCCTAAATTACTCTCAGATTCTTTCAGTTATCCTAAGTCTCCTCCAGATACTTATTTTCTGCACTGCAGTGACAGTCTTAGGTGGATTTTAGTCCAATATTCTTGGGTTTCTTCTGTGGGAGGGAAAAAAAAAGGTCTCCATGGTAACAGATAACAGCAGATAACATGTCCCTCACTGTTGGCAGGTGGGGCTCACTGAGCTGCTTGGTAAAACAAGTGTCTGCTCACCCGAAGATGGTTCCCCCTCTTATAGATTAGAAAGGTGGAGAAGTGAAATAATACGAAAGCTATGATCTGGTGGATCCAGAAGATGTGAGCTCTGTGTGTTCTAGTTTCAGTGATACAGAAACTAGTCCATCAGGATGGACTAGAGGGGCCGCGATGACAATGACAGACAAAATCTCAGTGTTTTAGAACAACGAAGGTTTGGTTCTGACTTTCAGTCCATGTTCATCACAGTTCATCTGAGGGGCTCTGCCCCGGCTTTGCTAGGGAGGCTCCATTTCTGTGCTTAGTTGATTGCCATGGCCTAGAGAAGGGGAACTTGAATTGGGCACTGGCTCTTTTACATTTCATCGGTCACATGACCACCCCCGACTCCGAGGAGCTGGTAGTGCATTTCTACTGTGCACCTGGCAAGTGGACAGTCCACATTTATGAAAGGAAGCAAGACCTAGTTGTTGTATGCCTAGAGTTTTGTTTTTTTTAAAGAGGATTTATTTAGTGATGCGTAGAAGAACTGGGGTATAGACAAGAAATGCAGAGGTAAGGGCTCACCAGAGATGGAGTGGGGAGCAGAACAGGTAGATTTCCTGAAACACATTGCTCCAAGGGAACGAGGGAGCGAGACTGGAGAGGTCTGCTGTGCCATAGTGTGGGTCAGCTCCCTGGCTGGCTATAGGACTCAGGCTGAAGTGGTGATAGAACTGAGACTTAACGCCTATGTCCAGGGAGGCCCTAGAGTTTTTGTTTTCTCATTTCACCTTTTCTGTTATATTACCTAGGTCTTTGCCAAAGTGGGCTGGGCATCTACGGGCTTCTCTCAGTTTGTCCTGGACCTTCATCCCCTAGAGGACACTCTTTTATATACCCAAGCCAACAGACTTGCAGAAATCCCTCTTGGAAGAGCTAGTATAAATTCAGGTTGCACTAACATAAGTGCAATATGTCAAAAGGGGAGAGAATTGTTTTTGTATACTATGTATGTCAGGATGTTTGTGAACTTATTCTCTTAGTTTATGGAACACTGAAGGTATGCCAAACCCAAACATTGTCTTTCAAGAGAGGTGTTCAAGTTGGTACTCCACTGAGGAAGTGGACCATTATGGTGAGGCATCTGGAAAACCTCTCCTGTAACCTGTCAGGTTTATTCTGCAAGAAAGACAATATAAGAGGATACAACAAAAGTCTTCAAGAAGGGCTGGCAGGTGGAAGTAGAGTATACTGGCTGCATGAATGCCAAAGATAGTCGTTAGGTCAATGAATAAAATTTACAAGCAGGCACATTTCAGCTCATTTCGTAATTTCCTATGCAAGAGATTTTCCAGCATCCCTTGTTTCAGGATCTAGAATTTCATCTTTAATATTATATGAAGTAATCTGACTCCTAGACTAATAATTGACTTTTTCTGTGCATGTCTTTTTTCTAACACTTAGGAGTCCTCGGTAGTACTTAAAGCCCTTACTAGAAACAACAGGTACTTTTCTAAGGGCTTTCCATCTCTCAATTTAATTTCCACAATCGCCCAATGAGGAAGACACGATTATCATCATGCAACTGAGACACAGAGAGGTTAAGAGTCTTGCCAAAAGTCACACAGCTAGTAATAATGGCAGCATTAGGACTGAATCCAGGAATCTGGCCCCAAATCTGTGCCTCTAACTAATGTGTTATTTTGTCTCTCATTTCATTGGTCTTCAAGAGACAACCCCGTTCTCTGGCTACACTCAGACATTAATGTGTCGACTTAATAGACTACTGCTGCCGAGAGATTTTAATTGTAATGTTTTTGCAGTAATGACATTTGATCTACTAATTTCACGCTTGTTTGAAATACACCAAGCCTCCTAGGTAGTCTGTTCCGTAGACAGTGTTGTTAAGTCTTTTTTAGAGGGCCTCATGGTTGGGTCATTTAGGCTCTTAACCCTCTTTCCTGATTTTTGGTGACTGTCAAATTGTGAACTGGAAACCAGATCCTTTGTGGTTTAAAGGGCCACACACTGGGCTCCTCCTGAAGGGGTAAACCTTGACACAAGGAACTTCCCAGCTGGGGTTTTGGGGGTTGGTGCTGCGCACAGGAGTGTTTTCTCCTCAGTGCTGGGCTGCCCAGGAAGCTGCTGACAGACGCCTCTGCAGCTCTAGGGAAGAGGAGAAAAGCATTCCGGAGCCGTGACGCTGGCAGCTGACTGACAGCAGGCTGTGTACACTGATCCCCAGGCGCTGTCAGCATTTGATGTTGAGGTGGGGCCCAGTTGAGAGAGAGTGCACTTTGGAAGTTTAGAATCCTGCTGTTGTGCTCAGAAGCCAGCTGCAAGGCACCCTGGAATTTCCTAACCTGGAGAGGACTCTTGCCTGGCCTGCATTTCCTGACTCACTAGTGAGTTTAGCTTATTCCTCCTATTGGGGGCTGAGCACCCCTCCAGTGATTGTTTGAGGGGCAGGCAGGGAGGTGGGAATCATAAGTTGAAATTGCCTGGAATGTTATGAGAGGTGTTGGGAGGATACCACTTAAAAGGATATTATTTGCAGATGGTAAGAATTCCCTTCCTGACCTTTGACCCTTCTGCTAAAGGGGGTTCCTTTTACAGGTTGCAAGACCAGACACTGTGGACCTGGGGGTGGGGTAGCTCCAGTTTCTGGGAGGTGACTGCCTCCTGTCTTTCCATAGTTACAAGTTGGCAGAAGCTCATTGTGAGAAATTTAGGTAGGGGTTGGGGGTGTTCCACAACTCGCAGTCAGAGAAGGAGCGCGTCCTGCTGTTCATCCCCTGAGCCCTGGGCTGTGAGGCTGATGGGTCCCTCTCTGCAGCCAATAGAGCCATCACCTTGTCTCCGTAGACTGGCAGTCTTAGGCTAGCTTTGCCTGTTGCATTTGGTTGCCATGGCAACAGGGGGGAAAAAATGAGGAGAGATGGAAACACCTGGCAAGCAGATGCAGAAACTTGACTGATCAGTTTACCTTCCTGGTGTAGGAGACGGGGGTTTGTGACAGTGACAGGTAGGGGAGGAGGTGGTGGTGGTGTGCTCTGTTCACGCAGACACCGGCTGGGGCCCTGGCTCTATGTGGGTGTTCCCAAGGGCATGGGCACAGAGGATGCGGTCGTCGCCACGCGGCAACCCGGCTCCGGCTCGGTGCTGGCGGAAACGCGGCAGCGGTGGCTGTGCTGTGTGGGGAAGGAGGCTGCTGCGTGCGAGCAGTAATTTTGTTTCTTCCGGTGACTTTCTTTCTCATCCTTTTACCTCCGCGGGTCTAGGAAGCGCTCAAAGCTCTCACAGAAAAGGCCATTTTCTGGTGAGAGAAGTGGCAGCCGGGTGAGCTTGGAGGAGCGGATAGCCGGGTAGAGGGCTCACAGGGGCTCAGGTTAGACCTGCAGCGTCTCTGATAGAGCCGCGCAGAGGCCGAACAGTGGTGGCCAGGTCTGGGTCTCCGCCTGCAGAAAGGACAGGAGATGAGGAGGCCGGCCCAGTCTGGCGGAGAGGGGACTCGTGCCACTCAGGATGGTGCTCTGGGCTGGGGCTCGGAAGGGGCACCCAGGAGGCCCGCTGGGCTGCTTTCATGCCAGAGACGGGATCCTGTTTGCCAGTGTCTAGTCCCTGATGGGGTGGGTGAGAAGCTGGAGCCTGCCTTTGAGGCCCAGTTTGAGAGAGTTGAGGGGGGAGGGAAGGAACACAGACAGCCTTGGTTGAGTAATGAGGTTGGTGAATGAAAACTGGAGTCAGCAGCCTCCCTCAGGGTGTGGGGATGAGCGTTGGTGGTTTGTATGTCTCTCTGGGAAGAGCGGGTGTGGAGGTGTCTGCCTGTTTGGGATAAGAACTTTCTTTTTTCCCCTGGCTTTTCATTGTGCATTACTCTCCCCAAACCCCTCAGGTGGTGGGTGTGAGTGTCTGAAAAAATTCGCTGGCTGTTTGTGACTGCACGTTTTCTCATGCACCTCCCTCTCCCCCGAGCTGTGCTGTAGCTGAGCTCTCTGGGTAGAGTCCTGGAGGTCAGAGTATGAATTTGGGACCAGTTTTCCCAGAAACCAGTTTCCCAGAGCTTTCTAACCTCTCTTCATTGTCTGAAAACTCAACATTAACCTTCTGGGGAAAGACGAGGAGTCCAGTATCCTAGCCACAGGGTTACTGCACCTTAAAGTGTAAGGCCCACATGGAGATTTCTAGGAAATCTTGTCATTTAGAAGTTGTATGGTACCTGAGCTTTCTGGAGAGACATGCATTGGAAACAAATATAAAGAGCTGAGGTTTAAATGTTGGGGTCTCCACTGGTAACGAACAGGGTTCTTCCTTTAGTGTAATGCTTCATGGTTTTCAAAGCATCATTTCAACCCACACCACCAGCTTGTGAGATGAGTGGCAAAATTTATCCTCATTTTGCAAAAATGGAAACTGAGGCTAAGAGAAGTGCTGTGACTTATGGAGGAATCAGCAGGCTGCAGAGTTTTGTGGAGAACCAGTTATTTGGGGTACTGGGTCTTTCCACCTGCCCAGGATTCTGTTGGCTTTGAGGTTGGTCTCTCTGAGTCAAAGCTTGAGTTTGGAGTCCAGTTTCTGACCTGAGCAAATCTTAATCTTGCTAAAGTCACAGTTTCCTCAGCTACATAACAGAGATGGTGAGATAGATCAAGCAATCACACAGTAGGTACTCAACAAGTTGGGCCCAGTCCCTCCATTTGCTTGACCTTGTGTGACTGTCCCTAAGGGCTGGTGATGCTTGTCTTGATGACCTAATTGTTGTGACAGACATAGGGCAGGAAAGGGTCTTGCTGTGACCCCTGCAGTCCACTCCAGGTGCCAACATTGTATGAGAGGCAGCCAAGGGTTTCATTAACCAAACTTGGCTAGATTCACACCAAATGGAAAAACAACTTCCGAATTTATAACTCCCCTTAGTGCATCTGTCAGTGTCTTGCACATTTGATCCTGGATATGTAGGAGGCAGAAACAGCTCCTTTTATCGGTGGGGAAATTGAGGGACACAGGAAGTAACTTCCTGCCCAGCCTTACCTGACACATCCTTGATGAAGTTCAGGATAGAATGAAATTGCTTTCTTGCTGGGCTTCTCCAGACTGACTTTTGTCTGGTCCTACCTGCTTTTGTTCCTGTCAGATGGGAGGCACTGAGTTAAAACTGTAGCTCACTGTTTTGAACTTCAGCCCACAGCCCTCCAGCAGAATAATCAGCATTCATGTAGCCCAAGTCAAGGAAAGGAAGTCTTTGTTCAAATCATCCCACTGTATTTTGGGAATCCAGATAGCACAGAAACCCGGCAAACAGGCTTTTAACTTAATAGATTTTATATAATGATACCAAGACTCTGTCTTCTCAAGGCATGCAGGTGTTTTGGTCTCCTTTCCTGAGATCTAAATGACTCATATACCTGAGGGCACGCTGCTGGGCAAGTTGCTGAGCTCTGGGGCACAGGCTCTTTGCTGGGAGAGGGGGTGGTTCTTGGGTGAAACCTGTGAGGAGAATATCTCCGTCTGAGGAGTCAAGGGCAAATCAGTGCCTGACCCACCAGGCTTTTGAGTGAGGATGTGGCTGCAGGAGCCTGAAGCCTGGGTGCCAGAATGCACACACATCCAGGTGAACGATGACCCTTTCCTGAAGGGACAGGAGGCTACACACATGCCTCACTGATGTGCTTGTCGCTCACAGAACAGTATGCTGAGATGACTTCTAGTGGGAGTGCCGCTACAGATCACCACTGCCAGTTTTTCCGCTAAGCAAAGACATTTTTAAATTAAAGATTTATTTGTATTTATTTATGCATACAGAACTGGGTTCCAGGCCAGAGGTGCTGGCAGTGGGGAGACAGAATGGGGAGCTGAACAGGTGGATCTACTGATATACACTGCTGAGCGGAGCAGTGGGCAAGGCAGCAGAGGTCTGCTGTGCCTTGTCAGGGTCAGCTCCCTGACTGGGGGTTGAAGTAGTGCCACCATGGCTGGTAGTAGTATGACAGCACTGAGACTTTAAGCCCTGCGCCAAAGACATTATTTTTGAGACTTTTTTCATATCCTTGTTTTTGGGTACCAGTTGGTGTCCTAAGCATGCTCACCACCTGTTTTTTATTAACTAGTTGTGTTCAGATGACTTCTAGTTAGATCGTTACTTACACTGACGTTCAGAGAGACTGTTCTCTGAGGGCAGATGATAGTCTGGGTGAGTGGGTACCTCTGTACAACTCATTCATTTAAAGAGCCAGGCTGACCTGGCTGCCAGGTAATGGTGGGGTCTACTGCTTGAAGTGGGAGCTGTTCCTGCCCAGGGGAGTCCTGGTGAGGACATGTTTCCTGTTTGTAGAGACAACATGTCCTCTCCCTGGAGCAGATTGAGTTTGGACTTGGGTGTGGCTGAGCAGAGGTCCCTGTAATCATAAGGAATGGAGTTGTCACAGAGATTTGTTCTCCTCTTTCCCTGCCTCTGCACCACTGCCCCTCACATGATCAATGTGGGGGCTACAACTAGACCTCCAGCTGGCATCTGTTCATAGCTGGCTTCCTGGATGGTGGAAGCACGCTTCTTTCTCCCCTCTCCAAGGCTGTGGCACAGCCATTTTTTCCCCCGACTATTGCTCAGGAGGAACAACGGTCACCCAGCATCCTGGAAACCAACGTGCAGAGGGGACATGGGTTAGGATGTAGGGGATGAGAAAGACAGAACTGAAGATTGTAACGTGCAGACATGTCAAGAGTGGCCATCAGTCCTGGGCTTCCCAGGCCAGCTGCAAATCCAGATAGGCTTTTCTTTGTCCTACAGAGGAGGAATGGCATATGTAGTTGATGGAATGCAATACATTCATCTGCAATGATCTGGCTGAGTTTAAAATAATTGAGAAAGTATTTATATTTCAGTAAGTTTTTAAAAATAAAGATGTAAAATTATTGAGCAGCTGCTGACAATGACAGAGGGGCTGTTCCTGGTGCTCGATGTCCATGACCATTTCCTATCAAGGCCACTGGTGGTCCTTGATAGCCAAGTGGATACTGTGGGAATGCAAGGCGATGTTCCCTGTGCTGTGGGGGATCCACATTTTTAGTGATTCTCTTTTTTTAAAATATTTATTTATTTATGCATATAGAACTGGGGTACAGGCCAGGGGTGCAGGGACCATGAGAGGATGCACCAGAGACAGAGTCGGGAGCAGAGTAGGCAGTAACAAAGTATACTGCTGAGGGGAGCGGCAGGTGAGACAGGAGAGGTCTGCTGCGCCATGTGGTCACCTCCAGGGTGGGGATCGAACTCACACTGAAGTGTCTCTGGCCAGCTTGCAATGCTACTTCCTAACTAGTTGCAGCACCAGGGAGGACCCATTTTTAACGATTTCTATAGAACCAACTTTAAATGCCTCACTTTCATCTGCAAGCAGACATATACCAACCCATTGTGCAGCCCCGACTGCGGGAGATACCCCAGCTGTGTCTGCAGATGCTACTCCACAAAACTGAGGGAGGCCAGGTCACCCTAAAGACGAGAAGAAGGTGGCTCCTGCTACCTTCCAGACTGTGTGTCTGACGCCTACGTGCAGGTTGGCCTACCTGGGCCACCTGGCTCAGGAGGTTGCCTAGAAGAAATTAGGCAGTAACAGCCATCCTGGAGGAGGAAAGGAAAGAGCAGACCGCGATCCTTTACCAGAAGGAAAATTGCTTAGAAGGTTATAGAAACAAGCCAGAAAGAATGTGGAGAAGAAAATTGAGAAATTCACAGAGGTCTTCATGGACTCCTGGTCTGAGACCAATAAAACTGGCTGTTAATTCCTTTAAAAAAATAAAAAGAAGATGCAGAGTCATAATAAACACAGTATGATTGCAATAATAGAAAAACAAATGAAGGTAAATTGATCAAGTCTTAAGAATGATTTTTCCTTTGGGTGGCAGGATTACGAGTGATTTATTTTCTTTTCTCTCAGCTTGGCCTCCCTTATATTTCCCAAATTTTCTATAATAAGCCTTGAGTCAGGTCCTAAATGGGAATGAATTAAACTTGAAATCCTAAACAAATCTTTTCCTAATTACTGGACTGCAGGTCCTGAATTTTAGCTTAGAGGTACCGTAACCAAGATGATTCTTTTTCCTTGCCTCAACCTCTGGAAGTCTGAAATGCCAGGCAAGCCCAGGTTCCAGGGAGACGTTGTGGACATAGTTCTGCCTGGAGGCAGCGCCGGACAAGGCCGCCTCTCAGGCCCCCTCCCACCCCCGGTCTGCGATTATCTCCCTGCTGCACACAGCCTTTGCCAACAGTGAGCTGGCTGAGCGTGATGACATTCTCCGAGTGGGGAGCAGTAACAAAAGTCTGCCTGGGATGGCGGCGGGGGCGGAGAATCTGGAGTGAGTGCTTGAGCTGATAAGGAGCCAGTGATCTTTTTGCCTCGTGGGACTTGCACCTCCAGCTGCCAGGCGTCCAAGGGCCCCTTGGAAAACTGGTGTCCACACGGCAGAGGTCCTGCAGCGGGCCCGGCCTGGGAGTGCGGTGGGCACGGCTACTTCGGCAGAGAACTTCTCTAGTGGTACAGGTATTGGGGCTCTGTTTTGGGAGTGGCAAGGATCCCTTATCCTTGAGCCAAAGTGGATTTTAAAGGAAGGAGCCTATCTCCAACGTGGAAACTAGCATTCTCTCTCGGAGCACTGTTGTAAAAGTGAGCCTGGCGAACCAACATCCAGTTTTTGCCTCAGCTGTGTTCGACCTGGAGTCTCCATCTTTGTCGTCTCAGGGTCCTGGCTCAGGCATCAACACAGATTCTTCTCTACTCAGGCAATGAGCCTCAGTTTACTGCAGCTGCCTCTTCTGGCTGCCCATCATCGGAGCAGACAAACCCAGGCACAGATGCTGGGCCTTCTGCTGTGAGGAAGGCTTATCCAACCTGGAGTTGGCGGGGTCTGACACGCGGGCATGGAGCTGTTCAAGGCTAGGTACTGAATTCGTGTGGAGACTTTTGCCACTGCTGCTGCTGTGAAAGACTGGGGAATGCTGGGGCTCTGTGGAGGCAGGTGAGAAGGTTCTCTCCAGTGTCTCCCAAGTGTCAGCCTGAGATGTTTCTAGAGTTCTGGTGCCCCAGGGCAGTGGAGCTTTCTGGTGGGAAGCATGCTGTTGATGGAAGCTGACAGGGAAGCTCTGAGGAGATCCACCTTGGGGGCCCAGGCATGCATCATTTCTTCCTGCTCTCCAGGCATGGCACAAGGGGTTAATATCTCCAGTGGCTCTATTTTGGGGCTACTGGGTGTTCCCAAAATAGGACTCTTTGTTGAGTAGTCTATTTTGGGAGGCAAGCCCCACTGGCATTTATGTAAGCGATTCTCTGTGTGTGTCTGGGGGTGTGGATGTGTGCGCAAGTGATTTCTTGTTACTAAATTTAAACCACTTCTTTGGGGAGCCAGAGGAATGGAGGTGTGTGTGTCTGTATGTGTAAGGGGAAGGGTTGCTCTCCCTGGCAGGAGTGATGTGACTCCTTCCCTCTGACAGGGCAATTGCCAACGCCCGAGGAGGGTGAATGAGGGGAACTTAGGGCCGCAGGCAGGGATGGCCACGCCCTGTCAGCTGGTAGAGGAGTGACAGTCTGGCATCCTCTCAGTTTCCTGGAGCTCATGGACAGGCTGAGCATCATGGTCTGGACATCTGGCTGCAGCCTGGAATCGGTTTGGGTTGTCTACGCCCAGCAATCAGTTCTCACTTGGAATAAACTTTACATCCTACTCCTCACTGTAACATGGCACTTACAGGATTCTCTTCTGTTTCTCCACAGACCAAATTCACATATGTCGAAGCAAGAGAGAAACCAAAGACCGCCCAGCATGGTCAGTGAGACGTCCACAGCTGGGACCAGTTCCACCATGGAGGCCAAGCCTGGCCCCAAGGTGAGCCCCTCTTGGCTCCTTGTTCCTTCCTTCCTTCTCTGCTTTCATATTTTGTCAGCCCTTGTGTGACCAGAAACCCATCTGTCCCTCCTATACTTATGTGATGGGAAAATGTAAGAAGTATTCTCCCCAAATGATAGATTAGGAAATTGGAGCCAAGTGAGAAAATGTCACATGTCCAAGGAAACACTGAGAACTGACAGAGCCAGGCTGACTTTGAGGGCCTCAGATTCACGCCTCCTTCCCCTGGCGTGAACTGGGAGGGCCTCTTGTTTCACATGTGTGTTAGAAACCACCTGGTGAGGTTCATGACAAAAGGTCCTAGAAATGCCTGTGCCCAAGATTGGGAGCACGGACTGAGGAGCAGGGGAAATAGCCTGTTTTGCAGAGATGGCAGCATGCTGACAGGTGAAGCCAGGTATCTACAACCAAAAAAATTGCCGTGCTCCAGAAAGCCATAGACTATAGTAGGGCCAACAGCTGCTGTTGAAAGTTGATTGAAAAATCTCTTTATTTAAAGTTCTCTCTGTGACCTGGAAGGGAAACACACTACGTTTTAGACTCGCCTTTTTTTTTTTTTTTAAAGATTTATTTATTCATACAGAACTGGGGTACTGGCCAGCGGGCCAGAGATGCGGAGGGTGAGACAGAGTGGAGAGCAGAACAGGCAGATCAATGAAGTACACTGCTGAGGGGAGCAGTGGGCGTGTCAGGAGAGGTCTGCCACGCCATGTGGTCACCTTCAGGGAAGGCGGGTATCGAACTCATGCAGAAGTAGCTTTTGATTCTTAGTACTGTGCTTTAACCCACTGCGCCACCAGGAAGGGCCCCCCCCTTTTTTTTAAAGATTTATTTATTTATGCATACAGAACTGGGGTACAGGCCAGAGGAAGATTCACCAGAGACAGAGTGGGCAGTAGAACAGGCAGATCAACGAAGTACACTGCTGAGGGGAGCAGGGAGCACGTCAGGAGAGGTCTGCTGCACCATGTGTGTCACCTCTGGGACAGGGATTGAACTTGTGCTGCAGTGGCTTTAGCTTCTTAGTGCTGTGCTTTAACCCGCTGCGCCACCAGGGAGGGCTCAGACTCGACTTTTAATTAGGATGCTGTGGCCATGTGCACATCCATTCCCTGTGTCCTTGTTGTTCTTAGGATCTAAGCGCACTGCCGCTTAGAGTAAGGCAGAGAGAGCCTCATCTCTATCATACAAGTGCTTTTTTAATGCTCCCTTAGGCCCCTCCTGGTGCTAGAGTTTGAGTCTGCTTTTTTCTAGATAAAGTCCAGCAATAAAGTCCACAGCTTTGGGAAGAGGGACCAGGCCATTCGGAGGAACCCCAACGTTCCAGTGGTGGTGAGGGGCTGGCTGCACAAGCAGGTGAGGAGACTGAGGAAAGTGGGGTTCTTGTTACTAAATTTAAACCACTTCTTTGGGG
>NW_004567116.1:27711787-27729474 GCF_000260355.1 Condylura cristata
CATGCTGAGTGATTGCAGACACTGCCCACTCACAGAAATGAGCAGCCAGCATCTCCAGCTTTCCTCTTCGTCTACTGGATGGCTTTGGTGCTGTTTCTGGGTTCCTTGGGGACCCAGGCCCTGCTGTGGGAGGGTCAGCAAGGGTCCCGTCTTACTGCCAGTCCTCTGCCAGTGTGCGTCTTCCTGTTGTTGAAGAGCATTTCTTATCATTTGACTGAGAAATTCCATCTTTTCCTCTCCCCCCGCCTGGCGTACGAATCTAACACCCTAGCTCCTCAGATTCTACATCAGCCAGACTCAGCTCATCCTTGCCTCACCCTTTCTCTCGCTTTCCCCATCCTGTTTTTTCTGGGTGTTGGTATGGTCCCACTGCTCTCAGACCCTCGTGTAGACACCTCAGCACCACACCAGCTCCTCATTTAGTCAGGAAGCCCTGCCGGCTGCAATCCCCACAAACCATCCTTCATCTCTCGTCTCACCAGTCATTGTCCTGCCTCTGGGCTCTGGCCATTGCTGGGCTGTGAGCTCCCAGAGCCAGAGACCATGTCCTTTTCCTCTCTCATTCCTTCTCACCTGCCATTCACTCATTCATCATGTGCTGTGTGCTCTCATGTGCTGTGTGCTCTCATGTGCTGTGTGCTCTCGCAGCCAGTGTGAAGTGATGAGTAACAGCTGGGTTCTGCCCCAGGAGCTCGTAGTCTGCCGGAGAAACAGAGATACATCCCTAACATGTCAGTCTCTTACATGTCTCATCCAAGAAGTCACAAATCAACTTCCCAGAGTACTGCTGTAAATTTTACTAAAGACTTTATGGGAAGACAGAGGGAGGCGCTACTTGGCATACCACACAGAAGAAATACATAAAAGTTTCTTTAAAATCTGCCTCCCCCAGGTTTGCCGCCACCCTCACCCTCCCGCCCATGGCAGCTTCCACAGCTCTCCACCTTCTCTGTCAGATCCCTGTGGCCCCAACTGACTCGGTGTCCCCCTCCCCTTGCCTTGTGGCTCTGTTCTCCCTCTTTTCCTGCCTCAGCTATCTCTTGTCTGACTTGAACAGTGTAACCCTCTGACTTTTTTTTGAATTGCATCCCCACTCCCATTTAAACCAAGAGGGCCCCTTTGAAATATGGGGGGAGAGGGTAGAGGTTGTTGTAGTTCTCCTTCCAGCCAGCAGCCGGGGCCCAGTGCTGGAACTGAGACCTGTGTAGCATGCCATGGACACGGCACAGTGTGAATTTGTGTTTCAAAGAGTTTGGGAAGGCTTCCCAGAGGAAGTGATTTTGAACCAGCTCGGGAAGGATGGATAGGAGTTTTCCCAGCACAGCAAACTATCATTTGCCAAAAACTTAAGCAATCATCTGGTGTCACTGTGGAAGAGGAAACTAAGACATGAACTCAGCAAGTTTGTTTTTAGCATTTTAATACATGGAAGATGAATAGACCTCATATTGTGTTTTGGTTTAGAAACATCAGGGATTTATTTTTTGATTTAAGCTAGTTAAAAACTTTTATAAAAGGAAGAGAATTAAGTTTAACAACTAAGAACAGCTCTGAATTTGTCCTAGGTTGAGAGAGGAGGGGAGAACTGATCCTAAAATTATTTTCTTACTCTGTGAAATTTATTAAAAATTTCACAATTACCTAAAATGTTTTAGCAATGTAATGACTTACATTTTTGATGAGTAATGACAGATTCTTGTTATGAGACAATTTGATAGTAAGAAAATCCAAGTCTCTTTACATTGAATGGAAAGAAAATCAGTCCCTCATGGTAGGAAACTGAGTTTATAGTCAAGTGAGAATTTTGCCTCATTGGTTAATTAGCTAACTTAAACTCTTTATTCTTTATTATATAAATCAGTTTTCTAAAGTATAAATGAAGGTATTTTATAGCATAGCATAAATAAATTGCTTATTTTTGTTAAAGGTGATTTCTTCTATAATGAAGTCGCCCCTCCCCCCCCAACTTTTTTTTTTTTAATTTGTACCTTCCTTCCTGGAAAAAAAAAGATACTGTAATATATGAATCTATTTCCAGAAAACAAAAGCTTCCTGGGGATAAATTACCACTGAATCTAAATCTTATGTTCTATTTAAAGAGCAGTTGTATAATTTAAAAAAATCATTAACTTACTTCAAGAAAGAATGGGCAAGTCTTAGTTCCAGAATCAGATTGTGTGGGATTGGGGAGGGAGGACAATATGCTCAGATAGTACCTGACTCATTCTCTTTGCTTTGCAGGACAGTTCTGGGATGAGGCTATGGAAAAGGAGGTGGTTTGTGCTGGCTGATTACTGCTTGTTTTACTACAAAGGTGAGCCAGGGCTCAAGCCCCCAACGCCCGTTGTGCTGTGGTGGCAGGGAAGGCTGGCAATGGTTGTCTTCCCAAGTCCAGTGGCCTGAGCCAACTAAAAACCCATTGATGTGCCAGACTCTTCACTTTCACATATGTGAATGGTTAGTGCCAGTTTTACCATTCCCAGCCAAAGAAATTCCACCTGTTTCTTTTAACTAGCTAGAACCAGCTTGCCTGCTGCTTAGGGTATCTGGCATCATCTCAGCTTCTGCCCCACCTCTGACACAATCTAGAGCGATGGGAAGTCTGGGGAAACCACTGTGCTTGTAATCTGTTGTCTGAATGTGTGGTCTGTGATATTGGATGGGCAACTAAGTTAAGTGGGTTAAGTTGGCCGTGTGAACATTTATTGAGCTCCAGGACATAAAATTAGGGTTGTGCAGCAATGAAAGTGTGGCTCAAAATATAGAGAAGAGTTACAAGGCTAGACTGTTGATAGATGCTTTAGAAGACATCCAGTGGCTTCTCTGGATGTTCATGAGGACCAAGAACTTAATTCCGCATTGGAGAATGTGGGGAGGCGTCCCATAAGAAGAGATGTGTTTTGAGTTGGGATTTTAATGTGTAGAGCTTTGCTTGTGTGCGTGTGCATGTGATATGCACATTACAAGCAGAGGAAACTTCTAGGAGCACAAGAAAGTGGGGTGACAGACCCCTGTGCCAGTGTGGAAGAAGCTCATGGCCGATGAGGTTCAAGAGGAGGGGAGGGCCACGAGGTGAAAGGTGCTTATACTAGGTAGAGGAAGCTGGGCTTTGTTGTATCAGTGGGCAATTAGCCTTTGAGTGGGAGAGTGACAGCACCAACTGTGAGGGAGTTCCCCCTTTTATAAAGATGTTTTGGAGGAGGGAAAGAATGGGCATAGGAGGCAAACTTTCACTTTACCTCTGATGCTTGCTTCACCCAGGATACAGCTCCTTATCCTGAAATATCACCTCAGAAGCCTCAAATTCCCAGGGTGGTACTTCATTCCTGCCTCTGTGTTCCTACAGCACTGGCCTAGGGCTCTTTCAGGAGCTCGCAGGTTGAGCCGACTCATGTAAACACCGTGTTTACATGCCTGTCTGTGTCCTCAAGGGGGGCCTGTCTGACCCACCAGTGTATTTTCAGCAGTAGCACAAAGAAATGTCCCCAGGGAGCACCTGAGGAACAATCAGATTGAGGTAGTCCTGGGAGAGATGAGGGGCCCTGAACATGGGCAGTAGAGTGGACCAGCTGAGGAAGGTGCCAGAAGGTTGTTCTGATGTGTTTTTCCATCCAAAGACAGCCGAGAAGAAGTGGTCCTTGGAAGCATCCCTCTGCCCAGCTACGTGACCTCGCCCGTGGCTCCTGAGGACCGCATAAGTCGCAAGTATTCCTTTAAGGTACAAGCCCCTCTCCATGAGTGCAGCAAATCCATCTTCAGAGGCTTTGTGTTCCTACATACGGCTTCATAAAAACAGTCATTTATGTGTGGAGGGTTAAAAAGTGAAGCAGCTAGAGCTTTTCAGGCTTATGTCAGCAAAATTACACATTCTTTCACAAGAGTAACTTTCTACTTACCAGTACTTTCATTTTTATCTGAGCTTTTGAACCCCCCAGCCTTGCTTAAATATCCAAGCACCCACCCCCCTTTCCTATCACCACTATTCGTGAACTTGCATTTTTAACACAACCCTTCTTGCTCTTTCTTAAGCACTGTAATCAGTCAGTCTCACTGGTATCCAGTCTCTTAGTGCAAATGATGATTCCCCCTATAATGGATTTATAGCCAATTATATTATAAAAGCAAAAGCGCGCTGGGGATTAGGAGCCTGTATATGGATGACATTATTAAGGTTTGTTGGCTTTGTTTATCTTTTTGAAAAGCAATTAGAATCAAGTTTGGTTTGTTTCTAGAACATGGGTGAATCCTAGAGACATCACTTCACCAGCAAAATTCCCCTTCTGTTTCCCTTGTCCCTGTGCCATTTGGAGTGAGTGGAGCCCTGGTCATCAGTGACAGTCCTTGAATGCCCTCTGGCACCTGTGAGGCCAGATGTGGAGGCTCCAGGAAGGTGGTGGTCAGGCCCAACCCTGGGGAGGCCTGCGGCCTTCTCAGGGTCTCCACGCACCTCTTCACTGCTCTTCCTCATGGCTCTGAGGATGGCGAGTGCGGGTGGCTTGAAGGTAGACTTTACTAGCATTTGGAACCTCAGCTTGATGCTAGTGGGCCTGAAGGCCAGTAGCCACGGGGAAATACCCTCTCATGGCTGCTCAGGATAAAAGGCATTGAGACTTGCATTTCCAACTGGGGAAAAGGGCACCTGCCTCCGCTTCTCCTGTGGATCAGCTATTCCCAGGTTGTGGTAGAAGGTGAGTGCCAGACAGTGGGTTCTAACGCAGAGGTTGAACAGAGGTCAAGTTTTCCAGTTGCAAGTAGTTAAAGGGCTATGGAGAAGATGAGATAAGACACCCACCATTCTGTGTGGGTGAAAGGAGAGTGCTGGCATGGCCCGTCCACCGTGTGAGTCTGCAACAGGGCCTGATCGGAGCCCTTGGGGTGGTGGTTAGTCTCATCTCCCTACTACTGCTCTTTCCTGAGCAGACAACTCATCTCAGGTTGCATTGTCCTTCTCTTTCTTTGATTCTCCATGTCCAGTGACACCAGAGTTGTTACAGGCGGTGGATGCTGGTATCTTCATGTTGTGTGATACATCCACAGTACAGCCTTATATATGTAATTCCTTTTACGATGTGAAAAGTACTTTTATCCACACTTTTTTATTTAATGCAAAATCATTGTCATTAGCAGTTTTTAGATTAGGTACACAGAGAGCAGAGAACTTAAGAATCTTTCCCAAAGTCACACAGCTCAACCCTGAAATCTCAGTTGCATTACAGGGCACACTTCTTTCTCTTCTTCTCTGCTTTTCTTCCACTCCTTCTTTTGGTTACTTCATGCACATGCATTGAAGGGAATGATTTGAATTCATGTATATTGCTGTCATTTGGGGGGAGTACTGTCCTAGTCAGTGATTCACAAACCTCTTCTGCACATTACTGGCTATGGAAACATTTTGTTCAAGGGGTTTCAGATTGGTCTTTTGTAGGCAGAAAGTCTTCCTCAGAAAACTTTCCTTTTTAGGGTTGAGCATTGCTATTGGGCAAGCAATTGGGATGATGATGACGTATGTGATTTTTTTTTTTCCCATGGCCAGCATTTGGAATATCCTCACAGTAACTTATTCTATATATATATTTTTCATCTTAACACTTCACTGAGGTGTGAAATAGACTCTAGGAAAACATCTTTTATGCATCTTCGGTTCTTATTCCCCCTCTTTTTGACTTTTTCTTAGAAAGACTTCACTATTGTGAAGTCTTGTCTGGGAGACAGAAAGCAGGCATGTCTTTGGGGGGGGGATCTTGGGGCCTAAGAGTACAGGAAAACTATTGCAGACAGATGTAGTTGTGTTCAGCTGGTTCTCCAGAAAGGACTGATTTCCTGAGTGTGAAAGATGCACTTTTCCTTGGGTTGCAGGGAGGCTGAGTGCTGGGGGGACCCCAAGTTTCAGCCACATCTCCCGGATGAGCCAAGCAGGCCTCTCGGTAGCCTCTAGGGGCCACTCTGCCTGCCATGTCCAGTGGCCTTTTGTGCTCTGCTGGCCCACCTCCTCATTGCACGCTCAGCCCAGTTTGTCCCCTCCGAGCAAGCTTGCCCCTCAGAGCCAACATCTATAGCAGCAGACATCCCCACGCAGCTGAGGCATTTTAATGGAGGAGAAAATCATTACTGCTTCCCTCTCTGAAGACCAGATGTTCTGACTGATGCTTGCAACCGCCCCCCCACCCCCAACCTCAGCAGCAGATAAATCACATCTTGCTTTTTTTTTTTTTAACTTATAACATTCCTCAATTAAGAAAGCAGGCAACATTAGGTTGCAGCAGCATCTGTGCCTTGGTCACCAGTGGAGACCAGAAATATCTTCATATCACATGATAGCTGTATATATCTTGAACTATCATTTATGCTCAAAAGACTTTGAAATTACAATGATTACATCTGCTACTAGATTTGTTATGTAACATATTATTAATGACGCCTGTGTCAGTATATTTTAACATTTAAAAGTACTGTCAGAGTGTCTCTGGTGTCACAGGTTTTAAAGTCTCAGCACTATCGAACTGTCACTAGCGCTACTGCAGCCTGAGTTTGACCCCAGCCAGGGAGCTGACCCACATGGCCCAGCAGACCTCTCCTGTCTCACCTGCTGCTCCCTCAGCAGTGTTTTTCAGTAGACCTGCCTGTTCTGCTCCCCACTCTGTCTCTGGTAATCCTCTCACCACCACCCCCAAACTTCTGGTCTGGACCCCAATTCTTGTATGCATAAATAAATAAAAATAGATCTTTGAAAAAATGTTTTCATAACTCTAGTTCAATATAGTACATTTCCTTTATTTTCTATTGTGCCCTTCAAGACATACTGAGTTTATATCATTCACCAAACTGTCAAAAGGTTATACCCCTTTGCTCTGGATTCTGGTTAAAGCCCAGCGGAGAGACATGGCTTTTCACTAATTTATTTATATTCAGCAAACTTTTATTGCATTCCTTTGTTCTAATTGACAGGGTACAGATGCTGGAGCTATAACAATGAGAAACACCCCTTGCCTGTGTGCATTTATATTCTAGAGTTTCTGTATAAGCTTGGGAGTTACTAGGAGATCAGAAAAGACTAAGAACAAAACTGTCCTTTTTTCCTCCTCTTTCAGTATTTTGTCTATAACTCAAAACCGTGTCCTCCTCTCTGTTCACCATCTCCCTCTTCTAGATCACTAATTTATCAATAGAACAGCTTGGCATGTAGTGAGTGCTCTGGAAGTGTTGGTTACCACTGAACTGCTTCCGCCTTTTACTTCCTTTGCAGCCTCCAACCCATCCTTCATACTTTTCCTAAATTGTACTTTTGATATAATTGCTCTTCTACCTTAAACTCCATTGCTTTCAGAATAAAGCCTGATTTTGGCTTATCTCTCCAGCTTATCTCTAACCACACACACACATTTTTTAAAACAGTTTTTTTCCCCCAAGATTTATTTATTTATGCATACAGAACTGGGTTACAGGCCAGAAGTGCACGGGCAGTGAGAGGATTCACCAGAGACAGAGTGGGGGGCAGAACAGGCAGATCGATGAAGTACACTGCTGAGGGGAACAGCGGGTGAGTCAGGAGAGGTCTGCCGCACCACGTGGATACCTCCAGGATGGGGATCGAACTCATGCTGAAGTGGCTTGCACTGCTGCGCTTTAATCTGGTGTGCCACCAGGGAGGACCACTAACCACATAGATATTTAACCCCCTTCCATCTTTTACCTTCCCTCCAGGCATATGCAGTTGCTTGAAGGCCCAAGAACATTTCTTGCTCACAGACTTTTGCTTGACCTTCAGCTACAGCTGGGTTTATCCTTCCCCAACTCTTACTTGTCCTTCAGCTCTCTGCTTAAAGGTCACCTCCACCAGGCAGTCTGCCCTGAACCCAGGGGGCAGGTTAGGTACCCACCCTTCTTCCTGCATCCACAGTTCTCATTGTCACCAAAAAATGGTTGCTGACTCTTCAGAGCATTCATCAGGAAGCCAGGCACCAGCTAGTTCTTCCTGGTGCCCGGGAAATAGTACCTTGCAGTGGAAATTTTGTGGTCATTGATACTTTGTCCATTTCCCAAGTCGTGGTGAGTTCAGGTTTACCTGCATTTCATGTTTAGTTGTCTAAATCAGTAATGGGAAGGGGGGAAGCAGAGCAGAGTCCTTCAAAATTTCTGGAAAATGTTCTCAGTAAACCATCTTAGGTTACTCAAGGGAGTGCTTATCCCAAAATCTTTTGTTATTGCCACCTCTGTCCCTTGCTAACACAGGAAGACTCCTTTCTGGGCCAGTGAGATGACACACAAGGAAGGAAATTAGGTTTGCCTGGGGCCTGGGTTACCTTTGCACCAGGCTATATGGATTTAGCTGTGCGAAATGTTAGAAACAGGTTTATATTTAATGTGCATTTTCGACCTGGGATGTTAAAGTGAGGGAATGAGAAGTAAATGCTCACAGCTCATCTGAGAGATTTCATCCATGATCATTGGTGATTCTAGAAGCATTTTATTGTGCAGTTTTTAATCAGTTCCCCCGTTTTGTTTCCTCTGACTGGCTCTTGCATGAGGTTAGCCTTTCACCGTGAATCCACATTATCAGGGCCGTGATCAGATTCTGGAAAATACATGGGAACATTGTACACAGAAGCTTTTCATCCACTCAACAGATATTTGCTGAGCACCTACTGTGTGCCAAACACTGGTCGGGAAGCTACACTAGTGAACAAAACAAACTCCTTGCTCTCATGGAGCTTATATTTTAAAGGAGACAGATTGATAAATGTGTAAAATGAACAATGCCAGGGGTGAAGAATATGTCACTAGCCCTGCAAATCTGAGAAAGTTACTTAATATCTCCAAGCTTCATTTGCCACATCTGTGAAATAAAGAATCTGCCCCTCCCTCTTAAGGCTGTTGGAGTTAAAATGAGAGATTATGGTTGTGGAAGCTGTCAGGGGACAAGTATTAGGCACTCAGTCACGCTTTCTATTTCGACACCACCTCCCCATGTAGGTTTGGTGATGTTGTTCCTGGAAAATTTATTTATTTATTTTTAAACAATTCATTGCATCATCCTTCATTTTTGTACAGCGTGCGATTTCCCCATGAATTTCCCACCACCGTTTCACCCGTACTCCATTGCCATAGACCTTTGTGTTCGTCCCACCCCTGTCCGGATCCCTCTCCCTCCTCCTAACCTTACAGAATGCCTCTGTTGTTTCTGGCAAATTTAAAAGAATGGGTTCTATTTATCAGGGTACAAAGGGGGAAAACTGGTGCTGCCTCTTGTTTGCAATCCCAACCAGGTGCTTTTCAGAGCTCGCTTCTAGTACCTCTTCACCAGGTCTTTGCAAGGAGACATGTGAAAAAGCTCTTTGAGGTTCCAAGCACGCAGTAGGTATGCATGCAAGTGTTTTCAGTCAGATGTGAGACAGCTGTCAAATGTTGTAGTACCTCCCTGGAGAGACAGAACACAGCTGCTTTTACAGGCTTACCTCGCATTGCATGCCCTAGCAGTGAAGCACGGTGAGCACCTGCACCAAGCCACCTGCCTTTGCAGCCAACTTTGACTCAATTCCAGTCTGATAGTAGCCGAAGCAGAGATCTGTGTGCTAGGAACTTTCAGAAGAACTGAACCTGGGATTCCTGAGAGCTGCTTTTACAGAATGAGGATTAAGTTTAAAGTCTGCTTCTCACACAAGCCTTAATTGTATTCCCCTCCCTGAGCAGAAATAAGCAGGAAGCAGGTACAGCTGTGTGGCTTTTAGTGTGGGGAGCAGACACAGCTGTCACACAAAGAAAGGGGAACCCAAGGTATGATGTTTTCCAGGTGTGTCAACAAGGCTGGTAGTGCTTGGGCTTTTAGTCTGGCCAGGCTGTCTCCTTGGTTTTGCTCCTGGAAGTGAGGGTTCCCTAAACTGTCTGACCTGGGTTTCCATCTCTTTGTTTCCAGGCCGTGCACACAGGGATGCGAGCGCTCATCGGTAACAGCTCCACAGGGGGCCCTCAAGCGGAGCAGTCAGGCATGAGGACCTACTACTTCAGCGCCGACACCCTGGAGGACATGAACGCTTGGGTGAGGGCCATGAACCAGGCCGCACAGGTGCTGTCTCGATCATCACTGAAGAGGTGAGTCCTGAGGGAGGGCTCCTGCCAGAGAGTGCCTTACATTAGGATGGGGGCTCGCATAGGAACTCTTGGGTCCCAAGCCCTACTGCTCATTTACTCATATTAAGCACTGCCCTCTTTGAAGTTCCTTTTTAACTATGAACTTTTCCAGGAGGAGGCGGCACATAGAGCTGGCATCTTGCCTGTCAGATTGGGAAGCTTCCCTGATGTTACCTGGTCATGGAAAGTAGCATGTGTGTGTTCAGTTTTTCTTCTTGATATGTGGCAGAAGGGGACCATCTTGTGCTCCCCATCTTGGGGAGTGGGGAGGACGGGCAGGCAAGACCTTGCTCACCAAAAATGTGACACAGGCTGCCCACCATCTTGCATGGGACCAACCTGGGAGCCACCTTCCAGCTGCTCCTTCTCTCAGGTGGGCCGAGCATGGTATCGTCAAGGGTCCGAAATAGTCCTGAGTCTCTTGGCACTTCCTTAAGAGGAAGCGGAGGAGGAATACGAGTGGAGGTGGGGAGCTGGGAGTAGGGTGCCCTGGAAAGGCCAGGGTGTGCGTTAGCCTTCTGACTCAGGCCTCATGCTTCACTATCTGGATCCTCTGTTTAGATGCCGTAGAGACACTCTGCTCTCCCTAGACTGCACAGAATAGTTTAAAATGTTGTTCTTTTAGTGAGGCTTGAAACAAGAGGGTGGCCCAGGAGCCTAAAGGCAGTATGCTTATCAGTGACTGCAAATGGATTTCCCACGATGTGTTTAAGTTGTCCACTTTTCCAACTCACATGTCTGTGATTTTTGGTATTAGAGGTACTTGCTAGCTTCACAGTCTCTGTCTTGATGCCAACAGATCTTTGGTACAGCTAGTGACCCAGGTTGGTATCCAGCCCTACTCTCCGGAGCGTCTATAATACCTCAGTCAGACATTTGTCATGTTGGTTTGTTGTCGTTTCCCTTCTGTGCACCTTTCAGTACCCTCGGATGGGATCGATTCGATGGTATTTTCTGTATGTGTGACGCCTACAGAAATGGTGAGCGAGTGAGTGAGAGATTGAAAGAATGAATGATTGCATTGACCATGACAGGATCAAAGACTTGGCAGTTTCCACATGGGCCTAGAATTATAACTATTAACTGTAGATATTCAGTCAAGTGTGACTCTACCTCCTGAATTTCTCTGTCATGTCTGTGATGGTGATAGGAGAAGTTCTACCATTAGTCTACAGGCATTGTTCACCGTGACATTTCCTTTGTCTTTCCAGGACAGGGCAACTTGGGTGGTCTTGCCACATCTTGCACTTGCTGGTCCCTAATGCTTCTGCTCCCCAGTTGCTTTTGTTTTCATTATATATTTGTACATATGTGTATATAGTTAAATATAACTCGGTGTAAGTTTATATATAGCAAACGAAGACATTTTTTATTTAAATGCTAAACCAAAGACAAATATATCCTTTTCACCCTTCTACAGAAATCTCTATCAGTTTAATGGGATCCTTTAGACTTTTCTGTTCATTTATATACATACATGCAGGTTTAGAATATATAAATGTGTGCATTTTAACACATGGATGATAACTTTTTGAAAGTCATTCTGTATCAGTGTATATGATTCAACCTTATTTTTCACTGCTGTGTGGTATTAAATGGTATAGATGTGCCATCATATATTTAAGTTTGTGCCAAATTTTGGAGTTTATTTTTTCTAATCTCTTGCTGTTATAAATAGTTTGTAATGGGAAACCGTGTACAGGCTTCTGCACGTGTAATCTTTTTTTAAACATGATTTATTTATTTATGTATACAAGAGCTAGGGTGTAGGCCAGAGATAGTGGGGGGAGAGGTAAGAGGATTCACCAGAGACAGAGTGGAGAGCAGAACAGGCAGATGTGCTGAAATACACTGCTGAGATTGAGCAGCGGGCAAAATAGGAGTGGTCTTTTGCGCCACGTGGGTCAGCTCCCTGGTCAGGAATTGAACTCATGCTGCAGTGGCTGCAGACAGCTTCCTAGTGCTGCATCTTAATCCCTTGTGCCATCAGGGAGGCCCCTGTATGTGTGAATCTTTCAAATTTGTCAAAATACAATGTGTTTTTAATTTTAGTCTGCACTACCACTTTGCCCTTTGAAGAAGCTTGTACTGTCCTCTACGCCCTGTTTTCCCAAAGCCTGACCAATAGTTGGTGTTGTCAACCTTTTGCATGTTAGGTGAGCTGCTACCTAGGCAGAGAGTCTGCTTATTTTAGTGTGTATTCCTATGATAGTGGTGGTCATTTATGCTCATCGGCTGTATTCCCTCTTCAGTGAATTGCTTGTATCTAGCCTCTGCCCATTTTTTACTGTTATTTGCCTTTCCCCCATGCTTTTCCTACATGCTCTCAAATCTGCAGGGATGCAGTTCATTCAGCCTCTTGTAGAAGGGGGTTGGTGGAAGGTTCTCCAGTCTCATGGTTAATGAATCTGTTTCCCCCCTTTTTTGAAAATCAGGTTGCTGCTTGTCAGGATCCAATATTCTGGGCCTCTTTCATGTTCTCTGAGATGCCCAGAAAGTTTACTGAGACCATCTCCAGTTTCCCTGCTGACCCTGGTGTGCCAGCAGCAGGGCCTGGCACTCAGATGCCCAGGACTGGGCTTTCCTTTCTCCTCCCACCTTGGACTTCAGTCTCTTGGCAAAAGAGTTCACTTGCATGGTGACAAGCAGTCTTCTTGATGAACATATGGCACTAAAGGTAGAGGTTAAAGAATTCAGCTTTATTTTTGTTGTGTCATCTTCCCCAAACAGATTCCTGTTTCTCAGATTTTTTAAAAGCCCTGCCCTGTTATTTTAATTCTTAGAAAAATTAGAAAGCTTGTCTTTTTCTTCTTCGTCTTCGTCTTCTTCTTCTTCTTTTTTTTTTTGCTTTGCTTTTAATAAGGAAATCTTGGCTTCTAGATTTTATCTCTTGCTAACCTTCAGCTGGGCCCCTTTTTCTGGACTTAGGCCTTCCATTTCTTGCTCACATGCTTTCATAACCTGGTCTCCCAGAGAACCCTGCGCTGTTACACTGGCTTCCTTAGGTCACTGATGGCGGATGGGTTCATTCAATGACCTACCTTGCTCAGTTCTTCTGCATCAGAGATAATCTGAGAAGATCAGGATTATCAGGGTAAACTACTATGATTGATAAGTGTTGTCTGCTGCGAGCCATTCAGGAGTAATTGCAAGTAGGCCTTGTTTACCTTTCCCTACCTGGAGATCTTGTGTTGACTGCCAGCATCTACTTAGGAATTGCTCCTTCCCTTGTCTGTTGGGCCGCTTTCCCTTTTAGGCTCTGAGGCCATTATACTGTCTCTTCATTTCTTCTAAACCTTCATTCTTATTATGTTCTTAATATAACTCTTCAAATCCCATTGTCTTTGCCCAAGGTTCCTTTCTTATTTATTTTAACAAAAAATTATTTATTTATGCATACAAGTACTGGGGTACAGACCAGAGGTGAGAGGATCCACCAGAGATAGAATGGGGTGCAGAACAGATGGATTGATTGAAATACACTGCTGAGGGGTGGGCCAGGAGAGGTCTGATGTGCCATGTGTGTCAGCTCCCTGACTGGGGATTGAACTCATGCTACAGTGGCTTCAATAGCTTTATAGTGCTGCAGTTTAACTGGTTACGCCATCAGGGAGGGCACTGGTTCCTTCCTTATTTAAAAACAAAAAGAGGGCCCTCCCTGGTGGTGCAAATAGGATGCAGCACTGCAAGCTAACTGCAGCTGCTTCAGTGAAGTTCTATCCCTGTCCCCAAAGGTGACCCACATGGCACAGCAGACATCTCCTGACCCACCCGCTGCTCCCCTCAGCAGTGTACTTCACTGATCTACCTGTTCTGCTCCCTGATCTGTCTCTGGTGAAGCCTCTCACTGCCCCTGCATCTCTGGCTTGTACCCAGTTCTGTATGCATAAATAAATAAATCTTAAAAAAAAAAAAAAAAGAACTTGCTCTGCTTCTGACTCAGAATAATGACAGAATAAAATTTCCTTTTAAATTGTCAACCAAACAAATCCATACTTAGTAAATGTTCAGTTTCTCCAGAATAACATGTTCAGACATTTGGTTAGTTAGAATTATTGATTAGGCAGGAGTAAATCTTGCCTCTCCTCCAGTTTGATGATATGTTTTAGGAAACTTCTCTCTGTTATGTGGGTGGTTCTGATGTTCTCTCCCCTCCTGATTCTCATCCAGACGATTTTGTCATTCATACAGGCAGATGCTTTCCTACAGTGGCTACAATAGCTTGCAGGTAACAGAAAATGTAGACAAATTTATCTTAAAAAGGGGCATAGAATTTATTGGTTCATATCACTAAAAACTCAGGATAGCTCTAGCTTTAGAAACAGCTGGCTTCCAGGGTTAGACAATATTACTACATTCTGTGGGTGCTGCCCGCCTCTGGGTTGGGTATTTCTTTAAGTCCATGTGTAAGGTCCTGGCAGATCTAGGATCTGCTGGTGAAAGAACTGCCATGGCCCCAGACTCCTGTCATCCAGGTTAAAGTCTAGAAGCAAAGTGCCAGAGTCTTGTCCAGGAGCTCTGAGATGCATTCTGATTAGATAGATTCAAATCACCTTATACCCCAAGCATATGCTGTGGCCAGGGGATAACTTGCTGATCAGCGCAGGCCTGGGGTACACGTGTCACTTCTGAGGACCAGAGCCCTTCCCAGACGGTGGGGATGAGCATGAGGTAGAGTGTGAAGTGGGTGTGGGAGTCTAAGTAAACCTTAGGGCTGTGGGCAGAGGAGGGAGAAGAGATTTCTTGGGATGGCTAAAGGAAGCACAAACAACCAATATCCTGGCCAACTGACTCACCCCTCACTTCCCACTGTGCCTATGCATTTTCTTCTAAGTGTCTCTGCCCAAAGAGGTTCATCTCTGCAGTCAGCTAGACCTGACTGCAGCTTCTTCTACTTTCTAGCTATGTCACCTGTGCAATATACAGATGCTTTGAAAGCCTCCATTTTTCTTAGTCCACAAGATCGTTATAAGAATTAAACCAACGATGTAAGTATTTACACATAAGTAGCCTTATTTCTGAGACGTTGTCAGTGCTGTTATCACAGACGCTGGCTTCCACGGGCTTTGGTTTAATAATGTCACTGGTACTTTTTCTCTATGCTCCACCATTTCACCCTTACTTCTCTGGGTTAATGGTATGAATGAACTGAGGTGAGTCTAACCTGAGCAAATCATACTCATCCCCTCCTGGACATGACCCCAGCCCAGCAGTGTGGGTTATTGTTCTGCAACCCAGGTTCCCCACAGCGATGACCCTTCAGCTCTTCCCACATATCCTGTGACCCAGGAGCGCACCAACAGCCCTCGCTGCACCTTTTCCCTGTCCTCCCATTTGCTACACGGGCTTCAGCGGCCTTTGATAGACTCATTCAGACAATCTTGAGAACTCACCCTCGCTGAGGGGCACCAGTGCTACTGATGGACTCTGCCCTCTACTTCCTTCTGTTCATAATTTCTTCTCTCCCTCTCCCAGGACCAGACTTGACACTGGTTTTTGATTCCCTGGCTTTCCGACTTCCCTGCTGGATTGCATCTTCTCTTGTCTGCATGTAGTGAGTGCTTGCTCACTCAGTGGTGCCGGTAGTGCCACACCTCACCCCCTCAGAGACAGTTTCTTATAACCTGGTACTTACATGGGCATCCGCAGCCCCTGGGCTCGATGGCACTGACCTTGCAGGAATGCTGTAGGCATTGAAAAGATGGTTTCTATCAAGTTCCCAGCACACAGTAGGGTTCAGCATGTGATAACAGTAACTGTGTATTGGTCACAAAGGGCAAATGACCCACCTGCGACAGCCGAAGGAGCTGGGAAGCCAGTGAGGCTGTGTCTGAATGCGACTGACTCCGTTTGAGCCTTTGTGGTTGGAATTGACGTGCCCTGTTAGAAGGAAGAGGGAAGGATTTTCCAGGCAGGAATGAACAAAGCCAGAAGCATAGTAGCCACTGAACCTCTTTTTCTTCTTCTTCATCTGGTCTGTCCCCCTAAATGCCCAGAGGCCAGGAGCCATGCCACTGATGCAGGAGCAGCGCCATGCTGCAGTCTTGTGCTTCATTTATTCTTCATTCTTGCTGTACTGTTACTTCATTTATTCTTCATTCTTGCCCTTCTGGGGACAGTACCTCCTGGAAGTTGGGGAGTGCATTGTCAGAGCTGTCAAACCCTTTATTGTTAATTCAAGACCAGCATAAAAGGTAGTCAGATACCTTCTCCTGCCCCAGGGGAACTGCCCTATTTAACTCTGGGGAAAAGAAAAAAACAGTGCCGGCTCCGTTTCTCTCCAGCCATTTCCTTCCTGAAATACTAGGAACTAATACAGGAAAACAGGTCTGCTGTAGAGCTCCTGAGAGAACCTGGCCCCTCTTTTCTCCTCAATCTTTTGTTCAAATCTATGGGCTGTGCCCTGGGTGGCTTCTAGCTTTTGAGCCCACCCTCCTTTTGAGATTGAGGCTGGGTGCTTGGGACTGAGCATCAGTCTGCAAACAGGTTGAACTGGTTTCCTAGGACTTGTGCTATCTAGCCTGGCTCAGACCAAACTCTCCAAGAATATCAGTGGCTGGCCCTGTCCTTAGGGCATAGGGAGGGTTGCTCCTGTGGGGCTGAGACAAAGGATGTGCCTGCCCAGAGGCCAACAGTCAACCAAGCCAGTCTATTCCTGTTCCCACCGGAGCCTTGGAATAAGATTTAATGTGTGTGATGTGTGCGTGTATGTGTTTAGAATTAAGATAAAAGGGAATATTATTTTCTGGTAAGATCAAGGGATTGGAGACAAAATAAAATAATAATCAGGGCATAGTTGCTTGGCATGAAATGTTAACTTCCAAGTTTTTTTCTTTTTTTAAGATTTATTTATTTATGCATACAAGAACTGGGGTATAGGCCAGAGGTGTGGGGTAGTGGGGGGAGGTGAGAGGATTCACCAGAGACAGAGTGGGGAGCAGAACAGGCAGATTGATGAAGTACACTGCTGAGAGGAGCAGCAGGTGGGTCAGGAGAGGTCTGCCAAGCCACCTCCCTGGCCAGAGATCGAGCTTATGCTGCGGTGGCTGTGGCTGTTGCTTTGTAGTGCTGTGCTTTAACCCATTGCACCACCAGGGAGGGCCCCAACTTCCAAGTTCTTAAGAGAAAAGGAATAAGAAGCAAGAAGCATTCCTGATCTGTGATGTGTGTTCTTCCCACTCACAGGGGAAACGAGAATGCTTTCAAGACATGTGCCCTTGGTTGAGGTCCTGAAAATGGAGGGACCCAATCCCTGCTAATAAGAAGCTTGCTTGGCTCCTAATACAAAGAGTACATTAGGTTGCTAGAACTAGAAAAACTTAACTTAGGATATTATAATCAAATTGGGGTTTTTTCTTTTTTTCTTTTTTTTTTTCTCATGTAATAGGAATCCAGAGGTAGAAGTCCAGGCTCCTCCTGGACCAGGATGGAGGCCATCAGGGACCAGGTTCCTCCTCATTTTCTAGCCAGCTTTTAACAGGGGGTTCTCGTTATTTTTATCACCTTGCAGTCCAGCGTAGAGTCTAAGTTCCAGGCAGGGAGAAGGGGAGGGTGAGCTGAGA
>NW_004567116.1:27729649-27750007 GCF_000260355.1 Condylura cristata
TTTTTTTTTTTTTTTTTTTTTTTTACTGTTGCTTTGGAAATCTTTGAGCAAAGGAAGGAGACGATACTAGATACTGGGTGTAGATGCATTTGGACTTGAGGACTGACGCTCTGTGTGCCAGGTGCTATGCTATTCCTGTGCCTTGTTTCTTTGGTCCCAACCCAAGAGCGCAAGGCTTGTTGCCCGCCTTTTGCAGATGCAGAACCTGAAACCAGGGAGGTCAGGGACTTGCCCAGTCACTCAGGTTGTATGCGATGGAGCCAGCTCTAGAATCGAGGTATGACTGGCTCTAATCCATAAACACTCTGGGCTTGTCGTATTTGAAAAGTGGTACATCTAGCCAAAATGTCACCAGATGTCAGGATTTTCTTGCATTTTGAACATCACTGATTTCTGGTGCTTAGAAATGACCTGCACAGGAAAGGCTGTGTCATCCCAGTGGAATATCTGTGCCCTGCAAGGCCAGCTTCCCTTAATCACTGACAGTGGAAGAGTACTTCATTGTTCCCTAGCTGTTGTACAAAGTCAAACACTGCATATCTATTTTGTGACAAGTCTCCTGATTTAAGAAGCTGTGTGCTAAATAGTTGGGAATGCAAGGAGATGTGGAGAAAGCCAGAACACATTTCTGCCTTTAAGTCAGGTAAAGTGGAGAAGCAGGAACCATCACCTTCCTGGCCTGCAGACAGAGCTTCAACATTTTGGGTCCCGAGTCATCTTATATATGTCCCCTGCAGTCATAGGAATAAGAAGCTGTTTATAACTTCAAGTCTCGGCGACTAGAAAGCTAGCTGGTGGCTCATAGACCACCCTTTATCAGCACCCGAAGGCTTGTTATGCAGTGTGCATGCTGGTGTTCATCAGAAGAAAAGGGTTTATGATTCTTTTTTTTTTTTTTGGTTTGTGATTCTTTATCACATTTATTTTCAGGAAGTACTGGCGTATATGGGAGGTGGGCACACATGTGTGTATACACAGAAGGACTAAGGTTTGTAGTTTGCCCCAAGGTTAGAAAAGAAGGCCAACTCTGTGATGTGGAGTCAGTTTACGAGAAAAGCACTAAATCAGCATGATGAAATCAGGCTCTAGGGTCATTTGGTTTCTCAGGCAAGGGATGTGTTTTTTTGCTGTTTTCTTATACACCTGCTGGGGATATATAGGTGCTCAATAAATATAAAGTGCTTGATTGGTAAAGACTAAAAATCCATGTTTCAGCTGGTCAGACTAAGACACTGTAGCCATCTCCTTGGGTCCTGAATTCGAGAAAGTGCCCCTTTTCCTTGTAGGTGGCATATTGTGTTTCACTACCTGGCTTTATGACAAGGTGCTGTTTATCTTGGGGTGGGAATGACAAAGAGGTACAGTTAACTCTGGGCTCACAGTTGGAGTGACCAATTTGGGACTTTGGGGCTTGGCCACAGAGCTTTGATCTTTAGACAGCAGCCTGAGCACAGCCCCTAAGGCAGTTTCCTGAATTTGAGAAGCAGTAAGGAAGATAAAGGTTGATTTAGGCAACTTACTGGCTGCTGGTTTGAGGTTACACTGACCTGGTTACAGAGGATTAAAAGAAGAAAGGAAAGACAAAGTTGAAACCTGTAATGTATATATCATAGACCAGCTTAAAGTATAGCCCACAAATATTTTCCAAAGAGTTTTTAGCACCATGAACATCAGGAACAGGAGGGCCCACAGATATGCCACCATAAAAATGATGTAATTGGACTCCTGTACCAAGCAACAGACACTAAACCCAAACTTGCTTAAATGAGAAAAGGTGTTAGTTCACAACCAAAAAGTCAAGGATCTATTTGGTTTGGGTGTGGCTTAACTGAGAGCCCAGACCAAGTCTTGAGGATTGTATTTCTGGCCACCATCGGCTCTCCTGGATCTGGGGTTCATTTTCAAAAAGCTGCTACCAAGAGTCAGGCCCAGCGACCCAACGTTCTAGGGCTGACTCTGGTTGGCCTGGATTGGGTCAGGGTCAACCCTGAACCCAGAACTCGGGCTTTGGAATCTTCACTGACAGGGAAAGTGTCCATGGTACCCACACTACACAGGCTGTAGAGAGTGGGCGGGGGGGGGGGGGAAGGGTGACCCCCAACTTGTAATGGTACATCCAGAAGAAGGGATGAGAGATGGGTGGGGGGAATGTCCTCGGGTGATGGATAACATATTCCATAGAAGCTTTTATTTTTTCCCCCACAAAGCTTTGAGTTTTCATGGAAAAGGCACATTAAATGAACATAGCACTGCGTGGTTCTGGTCTCAGCTCTCCATGCCTACGTGAAACCAATACACACACTGAAAAACAGACTGTTAGGGATTGTGTTTCCACTTAATACTGAGAGTTCTCACTAGCTCCCAGCTTGGATTGCTTCTCCCTGAATTCGTGCTGATTCTTGATAGCAGAGGTTCTGAGAGGGTTGCAAGGACCCCGGGGGTCTGGTCATTGAGGAGTTGATGCAGCAGCACTGTCTACTGTCTACTGTCATGTTGAAATGGAGAACCCTTGGCTAGGGGCTAGACCTGGGGAGGAATGGGACATCTCAGTACCAGGACTTTTTCACCAAGGTGTGGGAGTTTATAGTGGGAGACAGGCCACTCCATGCTCACACCCTGACCTCACGCCTCCACCCATTCTCCTGCACCGTTTCTAGGTTTGCAGGTACAGCAGGTCCTTGAGATATGCTTCATTCATCATTTCATTTCATGGTTGATGAGAAATAAAAGAATTCTGGCTATGTTGAAGGAAATGATGTCACTCAAGTACCTGGTTTCATTGTGTCATTTTGCTTAAAGTCCCAGTTTCCAAGAACCAGCTGGTGTGAGCGAAGACCTTCCATAGACCAGGGACGCACATGAATCTGCACTCTTCCTGGGATTAGACCCTGGCTCCACTCTTTTCCAGCTGTACAATCTGTGCCTCGGTTTCCTTATCTCTAAAACATGATTAATGGTACATCAGAGAATTGGTGTTAGAATTGGCTAGTGTTCTTGTGTTCTGCTTGAGCTGTTCCTTGGCGAGATAAATAAGCTGTCATGTGAAGACCCTTATACCTCTTCTCTGTGCTCTGTACTCTCCTCCACTCCCATCTTCCCAGAGTGTTATTTGGCTGCCAGTTGTACTTTGGGTTGTGCTGGATGCCAGGTGGAGAGATCTGGGCTCAGGAGCCCCAAATAAATGGACAGATAGCCAGAGCGAAAGCCATGATATTGTCACTCATTTGTTCTTTTGCTCAGTGGTTTTATAGAATACCTTATTCAGTAGCCATCATTGTGTGGAAGTTCTGGATAGAGCATGATCGGCCAGGTAGGTCTCTGGCCTGAAAGAACTCGTTGTCTACTTGGGAGCCAGATGAATAAACGCACAATTAGGGTTCAGTGTGAGTAGTGTGGCAGTGGGGTCTGCTAAGGCCCTGATCTAGACTGGGGTATATATCTGGGGCAGCTTCTGGAAGGTGACATTCAAGCCAGATCCCCAAAGGAGTAGAAGTTTGACAGGCAGATCGGAGGACTGTGCATGAAAGATGTTCTGAAAGCAGAAGCAGCCTCTGCAAAGGCCTGGGCTGACCTGTGGGTCGTGTGTTTTCATCACTACACTAGTGTAGTCTGGTTTGCAAACTGCTGTCTGGAACGGGCTGACGGTCTCTGTTGTTGCAGGGACATGGAGAAAGCAGAGCGGCAGGCAGTTCCCCAGACCAACCACACAGAATCCTGTCGTGAGTGTGGCCGTGTGGCACCAGGACACAAAAGGGATTGTCCTCATCGTGGCCTTGAGGACTCCTTCAGGTACGAGAGGCGGGAGCAAGAGGAAGAACGGTACCGTCCCCAGAGAGACCCACTGGAGGGCAAGCGGGACAGGAGTAAGGCCAGGTCTCTCTACTCACCTGTCGATGAGGAGGCCTTGTTCGTGGATTTACCTGGTGGGCTGAGAGGCCAGCAGGCACAGCCCCAGCGGGCAGAGAAGAATGGCATGCTGCCCACCTCGTATGGCCCAGGAGAGCAGAATGGGACTGGCGGGTACCAGCAGGCCTTTCCTCCCAGGACCAACCATGACAAGCATAGCCAGAGGAAGAGCAGTCTGGCCCAAGTGGAGCACTGGGCGAAGACCCAGAAGGCGGACGGCAGGAGGTGAGTAATAGACTCCGGATCACTGCTACTGAGGAGCATAATCACGCAATAACAACAGTTATCATTTACCCAGCACGTGCTGGGTAAATGCTGGCCTCAGATTCTTTAGCTCCATTATCTCCATAAATCCCTGTAACAACCCCACGAGGGAGGGGGTGATATTCCCAATTGATGGGTGAAGACGCCAGGACTCAGAGAAGTAAATGAACTTATCCAGGGCATACAGAGAATGGCAGAGCCAGTTCTTAAACCCAGGCCTGTGAGGGCCCCAAGCCCATAAGATTACATCAGGCTTCTCTGCTCTGCAGAGAGCCTGCCCTGAGACAGTCAGCATGTGAACAGTAGCTGGTCTTCTCCTCTTATTCTGCTACTTCTCTGCATATGAGAAATGTTTGCAGAAACTAGAGTAAATAGAGATCCCTTTTTCATTGCAGGCACGTAGACAAGCGCTTAGGCACTGTTGACATTAGGCTTTGCCATACCCATTCCTTCAAGAAACGGGTTTTAGTTAATTATTTAGAAGGCATGCCTCTTGCTATTTGCAAAGCACTACCTGTGTTTATTATAATTTTAAATTAATTAGGACACATTTATGAACATGAAGACTTGGTGATCCCAGCTTCTTTGTTGTCCTTAGAAACATCTGTGTGTAAAGGCAGCAAATGCCCCTCACCATCTTCAGGCTTCTAATATTAACCACCGACAGGAGAAGAGATAGCAAAGCCATGACATGTGCGGGAAGCTCTCCAGGGACTGGAGGGCCCCCCTTGATGGGGCACAGACTAAGTCTACCGCAGCCTGGAAACAGGTTCTAAAATGCCACAATTGGACCTCGCTGTGAGGTCCAAACTGTCCCCTGTGGACTCCTGAGGCAGAGCTCCTGGGAAATAGCGGAGGATGCCATTCAGGTGGTGGGTGTGGTGTGCGTGCGTGGGCTTTGCAACCACTCCCTGGTTGTCAAGATAGATGGTGAAGGAAAGGTGAAAAGAAAGAAGGAATTTTGTGTCATGGTTAAGATGCCTTCTCGTCCCCACCCAGGGCTGATCAACTTCATTTGTTCAAATTTAGTGCCTTCTTGCAAACAGCAAGCTACTGACCAGGGGAGGGAGGCTGCTGTTCGTGGTACTGGGCTAGTGGACCACTTTGGAAGGTGGCTGGTTCTAGTGACCTTCCCACTACATGAGGTGGGAATGCTGTCAGGGGTTGTATCATTTAGGTTCTCAGGAATTTGAATTTTATTTGAAAAAGCAATAGAAGAAGCTACTAGAATGTTTTAAGCAGGGAATGATGTGATCTGATTAATAAATCATGAAGCAGAAGATCGGTGTCTGGAGAGAAAGCTTTGCTATAGTCCAGGATTGTGACATTGGAAAGAGTCGAGGTCCATTTTGGAGGTTGAAAGGTTGAAACGTCAAAGCTTATCAGTGAGCTTGATGTGCAGAATGAAAGACAGGGGGGTCAAGTATCATTCCTAAAATTTCGACTTGAACAAATAGGGTAGTTGCTGTGGTAGGGAAGACTATGGAACAAGTTTGGATGGAAATCAGGGTTTCTATTGTGGATATAAAAGTTTGAGACACCTATTGGCGATCCGAGGGGGAGACTGTCAGGCAGTTCAGTACAGTTTGTGTTATTGAGGTTTGAGGCCCGGGCTGGATACACCAACAGGTAAGTGGCCAGCACATAGTTGGTACCCAGCACTTAGAAATTAGCAGCATTAGGGAGCTCTAGCAGAGGAGACAAGGTGTGATCAGAAAGAAGCTACCTGTGTTGACTTAGCTCTTCCTTCTTACATGTTGACAGCTCGAGGAACTTGAGGTCAGTATGGAAGAGGGGTAAAAGCAGGAGAACCCAGAAATGAGGGCAGATAGGAAGAGTAAAGGTTAGGCCCTGATGAGTCTGTACTTCTTGCTAAGAATTTGGATTTAGTCTCTAAGGCCCACAGAAGCCACTGGTGGGCTTTAAACAGGAGTATGTATGAACATATCAATTGTTTAGAATAGTGGTTTGAAGGGTGTTAGTGGGGAAGAGGCTGCAGGATCTCCTGGGGAGATTTTTCAGGCTAGACATCTCTTTACCACATCCCATTTCTAGTATAGCAAGTCCATGTATGTGTTGAAGACATTTCTAGGGTGATTCGGATGTACCCCAGCCAAAATGGGAAAGACAGTTTTAATTATCCCTTAATTAAAAAAAAAAATACTACCCTACTTCTAACTCTGGCACCTTTAAGGAAACAAATTCCAATTTTAAAATAGCTTTCCTTATTTGTCTCTTTTTTTCCAAGTAAGGTAGTATTATTTCTTGATGTTTTGTTATTCATTGAGATTCTACTCTAGAAGATAAGGGTGTAAGTTTCTTACTTCCCCCTGTACCTTTTTTTCCAACAGATCCCCACTTATACCCAACAGATACCCATTCCCAGCTTCACAGTATAGTTGTAGTGTTTGTTTAGGTCGCTAGTCAGTTTTTAAATTGTTTTGTCAATATATTCACAGTTGAGCCATATGGTGTATCATAATTAAATTTCATTTGTTGTGCAATTTTTGTTTTCCCTGGTGTTGATAATTTCTGTGCTTTTAGTTTTTTCTGTACCAAGCTCTAATATGTAACCAAATTCATAGCTATATGTGTAAATCTGTGTTCAGAAACTTCAAATAATCTACTCAAAAGGTAAAAAATCCAAATAATACCAAAGGTTAAATACTGAAAAGCAGGTGTCCTGTTTTATTCCAGAAACCTAGTTTCACTCCCCAAAGATCAATCACTAATAAAAAAATAAAATCTCTTCATTTTTTTTTTAAATTTGTATGACCCATAGATATTTTTATATATCTGTTCTCTTTACCACCTTATAGGTATGCTATAATTTGAAATTGTGTGGAATACAACTGGCCTTTATGCCATTTCCTTACTGATAATAGATTAGATTGGTTGGTTATACATTTTTGCTGTTGCCAGCTGGTGCAATGAATATCCTTACCCAGTTGCCTTTATACAAGTGCAGAAAGTATTTGAGGGATGCATTACTTGAAGTGGAATATGTTTATATACATGTCCACCTATGCGTATAAAATTATGTATAGATGTATGTGTAACTGTATGTTTACCTACACACCTATACACACATAAACACACATATTTATGATTTTACTTTTGATAGATATTACAAAATCATCCCAAAGATGCTGATCAGTTTTCACTCCACCAGAAGTGCCCCTTGTTTCTCCACATCCACATCAGCACTGAAAAATTGTTTCTCGTTAACTCCTTGCACTTGTGAAAATATGGGAGATGATTTCGTTGGAGAAGAGTCTAGGAAGAGAAAATGGTCAAGTATAAATGGCCGTGGTTTGAGGAAAAGGAAGAAGACCCAAATAAGAGCGGTGCTGATGGTGAGGCTTGTGAGGGAGTTGTGGTAGGTTGTCAGGCATGGTCAACTGGCTTATTTAGTGCTAAAGAGGAGCTAAAATCAATATTCAAGTTAGGCATCACTTCTAGTTAGCTGCACTACCATGCACGAGATGCAGCCTAGGCAAGAGAAATGTACCTATGGAGTGTTCAGGTGGAGATGGCCCGTGATTGTAAGAACTGTGGGTTCAGTTTAGTGAAAGATTTGAAAATCATTGCAGTGGTTCTTAATCCTGGCTGCACAGTGTGATCATTTGAGACCCTGCTCTACAGACTTTTATTTAATTGATCTTGAGCAAGGTCAAGGCATCTGTAGTTTTAAAAGTTATGATGATGGCATCTGAGAGAGGTTTGTCATTTACTGAGGTCTTGGGGTTTAGGTCCAGGAATCTGATTCTATCGATTTGGAAGGGGTCCAGCCTATTCATCAGGAGTTTTAGAAACACCCCCTCTTCCTAGTGATTCTAATGTGAGCTAGGGTTGAGAATCCCTAACTTAGTGTGCGCTATAGCAGAGGGCCAAGGACCGAACCCTGAGGATCTCCAGCCCAAAGGGTGGGCAAAAGCAGTTTCCTTAAAGGAGCTGATCAGGAGAGGGAGTAGGAATTCTCCATCTGGTGAGGGATTTTGTTTGGAAGGAGGTGCTGCCAGTAAGGACTCCTCCCTGGAAGGGGAGGGGGTGCCTCTTGAGAAGGCTGGGCACCCTTAAAGGAGAGTCTGGAACCTCGGGTCTCTACTGGCCTGCTCAGGCATTGGAACCCTTGTATACCCTGAACTTCTTGATGGGTTTAGAGGGACAGACCTAAATTGCCCCTTTTAATAGAGCTAGAATGTTCAAGTTAGGTAAGGCAGAGTGATAGGAGTGGAAGGTGTGAAAAAAGCAGAAAGATGGCAGCAGCAGTGAGAATCCCTTGGTGGAAGATGTGAAGAAAGGAATTTCAAAAGCTGCTTGATTGATACACACTTAAATGTTGTTGGTGGTGAAATGCTTCTACACAACCATTTCTGCAACCCACAGACCCA
Source organism: Condylura cristata (assembly GCF_000260355.1). Taxonomy (NCBI): domain Eukaryota; kingdom Metazoa; phylum Chordata; class Mammalia; order Eulipotyphla; family Talpidae; genus Condylura; species Condylura cristata. The sequence goes on from NW_004567116.1 coordinate 27,738,214, forward strand.
TGTTATCTTGCAGTAATAGGTATTTCGAAGTGTGGGGCAGGGGCCACTTTGGGAACTCAAGGAGAAACCAACTGCATAAAAATGAGAGGTTGGGGAAGGTGTTGGAATTTCTCTAGGACATGGGATGGGAGTTTGAGCTATTCTTATCTGAGGGGCAAGGGCATGAGGCCTGTCAATGAAAACAGTTTATTGGCTATGGAGGTCACTGAACACACAGTGAGAGAAACTTCAGTTAGAATGTGGAAGCAGATCTCAGTGGGCCAAAAAATAACAGAAAGAAACTGAAGGCACAATATGGACTTTTCAAGGAGAAAGTTGTTAGTCACTGAGTAAGCAGAATCCTCAGTTTCTGACCTTTTACTTCTGTCTTATAAGGACTGCATTGAGTTTTTTATTTTCCCTTAAAGACATATTGTATTTATCTCTTATAGTCTAATAATAAATAGGTCTGGCTGCACAATAAAGGAATCTCACTTATTTGAAAATATAGACAATCAATATCTCTGCTTTGTGCGTGATTAAGACTGTGCATCTCACCAGACTGATCACCTTAGCTTTGGAAGGAGAATTATTTAGACTGTAATGTGGTCTCATAATCGTGTCTTTAGCCCACACAAGGAATTAAATCCTCTGGAATGATGGTGTGTAGGAGACAGATGGTCTTTCCCTTAGAATGTTAACACATTCAAAAATTGTCTCAAAATTTTAGCTGTCTAGCCTCTTCCCCAGGGTGTTTAAAGGAATGCGTAATTGTAAAATAAAGATGGGGGGTTGTGTCAGGGACACACCGCTACAAGGAACAGAATAGAAAGTCCTGCAATTGATATGGAAGTTAGGGTGAGCAGTAGCTGCCGCAGAAGCAACTGGTTATAAAAACTGATAGACCCTTTCATAGTGGTTCTACTAGAATATCCTGTTCAGAGCCTTTTGGAGCAGAGAGGTACCAAAGCCACAGAGCAGGGTGTGCAGGCAGGCGACCTCGAGCCCTCTTCTGGGGGAAGTCTGGAGCTGGGGTCAGTAAATGGATCTACTGTCTGGGTCAAAGATGCTGTCAGAGCTCCTCTGGGGGCCCCCTCAGGGTTTCTGACTGGGCAGGTCAAGGCCTGAGAACCTGCATTTTTAACACATCCCCAGAAGGTGCTGATGTGGCTGGTTCCTGGGCCACGCTGAGCAGAAATGGCTTAGAACAGCTGGTGGCAGGTGATGCATGGGGATTTGTTAGATAACGTTGACAGGTAAAGGCAGAGCTGGGACTCCAGTGGCCTGTCCGATTCAAACACCTGCATTTAGGGGGATCCTTCGTCATCTTGGATCTATTGCCCCTCTCTCCACCACTGATTAGGTACTATGGCTTGGCCTCTGGAGCCAAGGCTCATAATTGCACTGGTATCTTGGGGTCACCCCAAATGACCAGCACTGAGGGGGTGGCAGTGTGTAAGCACAGGGCACAGCTGGAAGACGAGGTCAGGCCATTCAGACACGTTAGGCAGGCATGGAGTGGGCTGCAGTGTCCTGTGGGAGGGTGGACGAGAGCACAGACAGGATGTGATTGGCATAGTTTGCTTTTTGGTTTAGGCAGAGTTAACAGTGGTTAATAAAGTCATGAACTCTCCAGGGGAAGCCCCCTGCCTGGTTTCTGCCCCTGCAACCTGTTTGAGGGATCCGGCCACTTCCACAGACACCCAATCCCCTCTGATGCTGGGGAATCAGTGGGAAACCCTGCCCCCTAGTGGCAAACAGAGTAACCCGGCCAAGTGCGCTTCAAAAGCTCTTAAAACGACCTCCGGCCACTGCAAAGGTAAGGGTATAAAACAAGAGAAGAAAGCTGCCCTTTTCAAATGAGAAGTGCTTTCACCCCCAGGAGGATCTGTTAAGCAGTGTCTAGTGTCCCCATTTTACCTTAAGTAGAGTGAGGACATAACTGTCACCTGGGGTCACACATCTGGGGGGTGATTAAGTTTGAAAACAATTATCACGCAATTGTCAAACTTCAGCCCCCTGGACCACTTGTTAAAAAGCAGGTGACCAGCCCCACCCACAGGTCGGGGGCCTGAGCACCTGCATTTCTAACACATCCCCAGGAGGTGCTGATGTGGCTGGTTCTTAGGCCACTCTGAGCAGAAATGGCTTAGAACAGCCAGCGGCAGGTGTCTCCATCGGGGTTTATTAGACGACGTTGATAGGAAAAGGAAGAGCTGGGACTCTAATCCCAGCCTGCCCAATTCAAACACCTGTTTCTTTTTGCCACGTCATACTGCCTTGCGGGCCAGACCTTTCAAGCTTAATGAAACGCCATGCCTTCCCCTCTCAGGACTGGTTGATGGTAGTTTTCAGTCACACCCAGCTGGTGGCTGGGGTATTTGCTGATGGCTTGGTTGTGTGTCAGGCCATTCTGTCCTCCAAGGATTTTGTCTTGCTGGTATGAAAGGTTATGTCCGTACAGAACCTTGGGCATGTTACAGGCTGTTTGATAACTAGGTCAGGGCAGAGCGGGACCCTGAGGGCAAAGGTATTGCAGAAGCCCCCCATGGAAGAGCCATAGGGAAGGTCCTGGAGAATGAGCGAGATGTGGGTGAGTAGGGCCAGAGGAGCCCACTACAGGTAGGGGGTGGGGAGAACCCTGTGAGTAGGGAGTGGCAGGAGGAGAGCACCAGCGACAGCCCTCTGTGTATCAAAGGCCCTGGCTGACTGCCCTCATTTACTCCCGAGAGCAGCCCTAACAGGCAGGTGATACTGTCCTGCTACAGGAAAGGGTGCTGAGGCTCAGGGTGGCCGGCTTGGCTGCCTGGGGTCACACAGCCAGCGGCCCAGCTGTAGGAAGCTGGGCAGGATGAAGGTGAGGCTGTCGCTCAGGGTGGTCATAAGAGGAAACACCCCAGCCTCGTCCTGTCTCCTGAAAGAGGGGCAGTGTGGAGACAGGCCGCAGGTGGGCTGGGTCTGGTGAGCCACTGAAGTTTTTGGAACCTGGGTGTGCACAGTCCCAGCAGATGGCTGTGTACAGTGTGGAAACTAGTTAGGAAAGTCTCAGAGTTGTGTGGAGATATCTGGACTAAAGTAGTAGAAAGAAAGAAATGGATGCCAGCGACTCCCTGGAAGAACCTCCAGAACGTGCTTGGATACGGGTGGAGGGTGACCCGGAGAATTGTGAGTCCTTTTCTCCCTGCACCCTTGTTGGAAGAGTTGATTCATGGCAAGAGGGAGAGGAGGAGGCAGGTTTCATCACTCTGCACTTGAGTGACAGGTGTGGGGCAGCCCAGTTGTCCTGGTAGGGAGTTGATATGTCAAAGTTCATGGAGACAAGTGGTTCTGGAGTTCTCTGCGAGGGCAGGAAGTGACTGAAGTCCTGCGTGCCTGCTCTGGCTGCTCTTTGGGGTTCCTACCGGGTGTCCTCACCTGCCTAGTCTTTGGATTTTACTTTGCTGTTTCTGAAGCCTGGAAGATACTTGCTCAGTGGTCTCACCTGTCATTCTCCTTCCTCTGCAGCTTGCCCCTGGACCAGACCCTTCCTCGCCAGGGCCCTAGCCAGCCTCTGTCCTTCCCAGAAAACTACCAGACTCTCCCAAAGAGCACCCGACACCCCTCGGGGAGCTCTTCCCCTCCACCCCGCAACCTGCCGAGTGACTATAAGTATGCACAGGACCGAGCCAGCCACCTGAAGATGTCGAGTGAGGAGCGCCGGGCACACCGGGATGGCACCGTGTGGCAGCTCTATGAGTGGCAGCAGCGCCAGCAGTTCCGGCATGGCAGCCCCACGGCACCCATCTGTGCTGGCTCCCCAGAGTTCACGGACCAGGGCCGGAGCAAGAGCATGCTAGAGGTACCCCGCTCCATCTCTGTGCCTCCGTCTCCTTCGGACATCCCACCCCCAGGGCCCCCGAGGGTCTTTCCACCCCGGCGACCACACACACCAGCAGAGAGGGTCACTGTGAAGCCTCCAGACCAGAGGAGGAGCGTCGACATCTCGCTGGGGGGTTCTCCCAGGAAAATCCGTGGCCATGCCACCAAGGTGAGGTTCTGCAGGCCCTGGGAGGTTGCTGGCCTGGAGGGGAGAGTGCCAGGGGCCTTCTGTGCTTGGAACACAAATTTGAGCAGTTTGGGACAATAATGATAGCGAATACTTCCCTAGCATTTTCAGGTGCTAGGTGTTGACTAAATGCCTTTTAATTCTTCCAATAACCCTCTGAGGTACATGCTATTTCTTTGTGCCCATTTAACAGATGAGAACAATTGAGGTATTAAGAGACCAAGTAACTTACATAGTCACACAACTAGGGCTTTGAAAGCAAGAAAGGATGTCTGTGTTCAGTTCTTCCTAGTAAGTTTTTAATTCTCCAAAGGGGCTTTCACAGGTTATTGCTTTAATCTGGTGAGAAAGTTCTGTACCTCCATTTTATAGATGAAAAAGCTGAGGTTCGGAGAGGTGGGGTGCCCACGTAGTGAGTGGCCAGGTCCTAGCCACTCGCTGGCTCCTGGTTTGGCCCTCGGCGTGATGTCTCGTGTCTCCTCTCTGCAGAACTTCTCTCCTGTGGACAGACGCTCCATGCCCTCCATGGGTTACATGACCCACACCGTCAGTGCGCCCAGTTTACACGGGAAATCGGTAAGCAGCACCTCATTCTTCCACCGCCACCTTCCCAGGTGAATGAGATGGTGCAGCCTGCAAAGGGCTGTCTCCCCAAGTCCCTCCCCTACTTCTCCCGCCTTTCCCCTCCCCCCAGCTATTCCAAAGCAGTCTATGGAAATAACAAATAAGGTAACAGACTCAGAGAGAGCCAATGACTTGCTTTGGGGACTCCCAGGTCGGTCGAAGAGCTCAAGGCGGGTGTGCAGGACAGTGTGGGCTCTTCTCTTTAGGGCCCATCTCATCTGCCACATTCTCCGGCTACCTGCCGTTCTCGTCTCACTCCTTGCCTCCCTGGTCTCTGCGCCATTAAATCAGCCTTCAAGGAGGCTGGAGGAGTTGCACTGTTGGCTGCAATCTCCTGAAAGAACCACTTCCTGCAGCCCCCTTTCTGCCAGAGCCTTTATTTGTCCTAATGACGGAGTCAATGCAGGAGTCACTAAGGGTGCCGCGGCCATGCTGTCCCGCCCTGGGGCGCAGAGTAATGGTGTCGTGCTCCGGTGGTGGCTAACTTCCTCGTGCTGTGTCTACACACCTGCAGCTGGAGGAGCTCTCACTGCTTCTCACCCGCCTACGGCGGCACCAGGCCAAGTTGGCCAGTGTGAGAAATTTTGCCGTCGGCCAGTTACTGCAGCACCAGCTGACATTTCCCACCTACCAGGTCAGCGATGGTGGGCTCGCTCCGGGCCAGGCCGCCCTGCGGGCAAGGGAGTGCCATGTTGCCCTGTATGCCCTCATCATGTCCGTGCACTGGTCTGTACTTGCTGCTGGCTCTCTCCCTTGTCCTGCCTGTGTGCTTCTGGATGCTGTGGATGCCGCACTGCTTCTGTGCAGCAGTGGTGGGGTCCACGCCCCCTGACGCCGGGGATGAGGCTGCATGTGGTGTGAGGCTCCCGGACTGTGGTTTCTTTGCCTGTGCGTAGTAACGGATGTGTGGCTGTGTCCCAAGGGCTGTGCTGGCTGTCATCTTGTCAAACTATGGACACTCCTTGAGATGTGATGTGTCAGCCTGGAGGGAGAAGGCACAGTGGCCTCTGTCATCTAGACAGTGTCCTGCTGAGAGGCAAAGCAACCTCATATCCCGCATCCTGGCGAACCTGAGAAAGGGTCGGATAATGGTCATGACCGCACGGGACTGCCAACATGTAGGCCAGAGCCAAAATGCAAGTCCTCTGCGGCATAACATTCTAAACGTCCCAGGACACGGGGCTTAGCCGGAAGCTGCAAGGAAACCACTGGGCAGTTGCTTTTCAGGCATCTTGACAGAGTTCAAGAAGATGTTGGTCCACATGAGGCCGGTCCCTCCAGGCTGCACAAAATCAGTGGACAGTTGAGGAAGGAGGCGAAATTGTCTCCTTCCTTTCTTGTCCTGCTTTAGTGAGACTGGAGGGAATCAGAAAATATATTTTGAAAAGTGAATATAAGGGAACATGTACAAAACCCTGAAGTTGTCAATTTGGGTGATTTTTTTTTTTACTAACATTCTTCACTCTTATCTTTACTTCAGGGGTTGGGCAACTTAGGGAAGTAGGGAAAGGTAAGGAGGTAGTTTCTGGATAATAATAGTAAGATCTTGGAAGCCACTGGTGTCCCCTCAGGCTTTCTCATGCTAAAAAGTACTTCCTGAATGCATTGCATTGTTTGTGCATTTGTTTTACATTAGAGCTGTGAACAGGGCCACCTCCCAGCCCAGGCTGGCATTGGCTTACTGAGAAACCTCGTAGTCTGCAGAGAAAGTGGAGCTGGACTGTTTTCCTTGAGCTTTCATGGCTCTTCTGCCTCACAGTGAGCTTCTGTGATCTGTTACATGGGAGGCGCAAGTCCTAGGAATTCAGTCTTTCCACCAAAGAACTTGACAGACTGTCAGATGACAGAGCAGATAGGTCTGGTCTGGGGCTTCTTGACCAGCTCTTGCCATAGTTATGCTGACCTCATGCCATGCTGAGCAAAGGGAGCCAGTACTTCGAGGAAACTTCCGGTGGCTGCCAGTGCTTTCTCACTCTGGATCCCAAAGTCAGAGGGACCTCCTGGGATCACCAGGGTCCTCTCCCTGCCTCTTCAAGGCTTTCCTCCACAGCCTGCAGGTGCCATTTTGCTTGATGCATGTGAATCACCCAGTGCGGAGGTTTGATGACAAGAATTGCAGCATTGTGATTGGTGGGGCCCTGGCTCAGGGGGTCATGGCCTCTTCCAGCTAAACCTCTCTGATTCTGTCTTGGGAGCTCCCACGGATTTCCCTCTGCTGTGCTGTCTCCCGCCTCTCATCAAACTGTCCTCCTAGCCAACAGAGGACACGCTGGCTCTCCCGACAGTGATTTGCCAGATCCAGCGGGCTGACAGGGCTCTGAACTGCGCTGAGACGTGGGCGCTTGGGCTGTGGCTCTGGATGTGTTGGTCTGCTATGGTCCCCGAGTAGCAGAAACAGTTACCATGTGCAGCTCTGAGTTATGCAAATTCTTCATGTTCATAGCTGACATTTTTCTCTCTGTGCTTCACTTGAAGGCTGATGATACCTACCTCCAGCTGAAGAAAGATCTGGAGTACCTAGACCTCAAGGTGAGTGGTGTGTCAGGGGTCTTGCCTCCTGTGAACCCTCATTTTTCTGAGAGTGTCAGCCTCCTTGGAACCAAACCCCAAGCCAGAGCCACACGGGTCTTATCAAATCTGGGTCCTGAGTGAAGCATTCTCCTGCTTGAATCAGAAGGGTTTTATTGCTTATAGTCTCAAACTCTGGGCTTTCCTTAGGTTCCTACAATTTTGCTGTAAGGTCTCTGGTTTACAGTTGAGGGAACAAGACCTTGATCTCTTGTCCTACTATCCAGAAGGTCCCTCTAGACAGTAACCACTCTCTTCTTCAGAGCCTCCAGTGGGTGGCAGTGTGTGTTTTAAGACCCAAAGAGTTTGGTAGCTTGGTTGCTTTTATTGCTGGGGGACCAAGCACCACAAGGAATGATGTGGCCTGAGCTTTCAAAGGAGACTTCTGGCAGCTCGCCTGTGACTATGCAGGTGCCTCTCATTTTCTTTCTCCTTTTCCTAATAAATCTGTCCTCTTAAATGTAAAAAAAAAAAAAGAAAAGAAAAAAGAAGAAACAATGTTGTCTCCCATTTCCATGTTGGAGACCACACTGAGCCCCTCCCTGTAGTGATAAAACTTGCCACCCAGAGAGCCTGAGAAAGCAGCTGGAGAAGTTCGAGAGGCTCCTGCAGGAATGCTGCTATTGTTTCATCTGCAGCTCTCTGAAAGCTCCCACTGTGCAAAGCTCTGCATAGGCCTGAGCCATGAAATAGTCAGAGGAATGTGATCTTTCAGCCACTGCTAGTGCAGAGGGCCGCCAAGAGGCCTGAGGGAGGGCGCTCAGAAGGCTGCAGAGGACAGGCCTCTCTCCATCCCTGGTACCTGGCTTGAGATGTTTTCCAGGGTTTGTGGAAGCCTGGGTGTGAACAGTAGGTCCTCTGGCAGTGGATGGAGGTGGGAAGAAGTCTCTGAGGCAAGATCAGAGCTTTTTTGGTTAGAAATCAGCCAGTTCACTTATGTATCTGTTGAACACTTGCTGTGCACCCAGCTCTGGAGAAACCCAGGGGGATGCATGAGAATGGTTGACACATGGTAGCCTTGAACAACTTCCGGGCAGTCTGGGCTGGGAAAGGAAACATGTCCAGATAAAACTGACTTGTTATACTGAGTGTACCAAGACTTGTCCGGCACAGCTCTCAGAGCCTGCAGTGAGGATCGCTGCGGGCTGCAGTGTTGGGAGGGCTTCCGGCAGAGGTCCACATGTGTGCAGCCTTGAGGAGCCAGAGGGTTTGGGTCAGTTGAGGTTCAAAAGGGAATGGCGAGAGCCAAGGAGAGCCAGGGGTTGCTGCTGGAGCAGGCAGGCCTTGCAGGTTCCTGGTCCCACCCCTGGGTTTGGAAGGAAAGGCGTAGGAGCAAGAATTAAACTTGGCCTTCAGACACAAGCCAAACATGGGCGTTGTTCAGGTCCAGAACGTTTTCTAGCTCACATAGCTCACTCTGATCAGATCACACCGTCAGGAATGCTGAAGGCTGGTGGTCCAGCTAAGGAGGCATCATGCTCACAGTGGCGGTGTGGGCCAACTGCAGCCGGCCATGCCCTTGTGCCCGAAAGGACAGGGCCGGGTCCTGCCTGTGTGACCGGAGCAGGGGCCTCCAGCACCACTGTGATGGAGCCACCGTCCACACCTCCAGAGAGCCAGTCACCATGTCCCCTGCTAATTCTGACACCCACCCCAGGGTGAGGCAGTGGGAAAACAACTATTTGTAGATCATCTCCCGCTTTGGGGGAGGCGTGGCTCCGGGCCAGCACAGGGGCACCTTGAAACACTCTTCAGAGTGCAGGAGAGAACTTGGAAGGTTCTGTCCTTCTGGCCTGAGCGGGCCAGACAGCTCGTTTGCCTTTGCATCCTTGTTGGTGTGGGGTAGATGTCTCTCCAAGTTGGTCCAGGAGAGAAGGGGTGCTTAGTTCCAGACTGTAGAATTGGAGCTAACATGGATTAAGAAGCAGAGAGAAAAAGGGAGGCACAAGCTATGAGGCCAAGCCAGTTCTGTGTGTCCAGGCACCCCACAGAAGCCGAGTGTTAGAGGGTCCGGTGTGCCCGTCACTATGTTTTGCTTCTGTGAAATGTGCTGCCCCCCCACTTCCTTTTTTTTTTAAATTGTGGCTCAAAGACATGAGGCCACTTTCCCAAGCCCACAATGTTACTTGGGAGTGGGCGTTTGGGTAGAGCTCTGTCTGAAGCTGGTGTTCTGAACCCCCAAGCTTCCCAGCCTCTTTGAAATGCTGCTGCTTCTGGGAGTCCAGAGACATCACGTTGGCTCTGGACTTGAGCTGGGGTCATCATTGTGCTGGGAAACGTGTTTGCTGTGAGTGCAGAAGCTGCGTGCGTCCTTGCGGAGGGCTCACTACAGGAGCGGTACAGCCCCGAGCAGTAACTGGCGTTCGCACCTTTTGGAAACTGGCAGCTTGTCATTGAAGGCAGCTGTGTTGTACCAGCGCTGTCCCTTGCCCGTAGCTTTTGCTGCAGTTGCTGAGCTTCTGTGCGAACTAGTTGCCCTGATGTGTACTGCAGGATGGAGGTGCTTGGCTTCCCAGCAGCACATGTAGGAAAATATACTGCCTTTGTGCTGTGTGAGTCCTGGGCCTGGCGTGGCTGCTGGAGAGACTGGCACCACCTTGGCCTCCCTCTAAGGGACAGGGCGCCCAGATCAAGGGGGCAGTGGGTCTGCTCTGCCCAGATCCGCAGGGATATAGGGCTCCCTGCTGGGCGTCTCACTTGAGGATCCAGGTGAGGGGAGACACAAAGTGGACTACGACTGAGGAGTCTTTCAGGTGCGTGCCTTTGTTCGCAAGTGTCAAAACCCAAATCAACCTGCTAAGCTGAAAGGGGACTTACCCTGGCTCATGCATGCAGAGGCTGTGTCCCAGAATAAAGGAAAACAGATTTTCTAAAAGAGCCACCTTAGTCCATGGTGAGCTTCCCCATCACTGGGGTGTAGCTGCGGCAAGATGAACCCCAGGTGAGAGAGTGGATGGGAAATCCAGATACCTTTGACCCTCGAGATGCCATGACCTGCTAGACAGGACGAGCAGATGCTGACCCCAGCTGGGGTCCCTGAGATGAGGCCTCTGTGGGCATAACTGAATGGCCCCTGTAGCCCATCCTGGGCATGGAGGTGAAAATGAGTTATAACCTGCTGTGCCCAGGTTCTGGCGAAAGGGCTAGCCCTAAGACCCTGTTTGGCCACCTAGGTCCCTCTGTCCCTGTCCCAAGGGCCTCGGATTTAAGGGTCCAGAGCCCCCCTGTTCCCATCAGTTGATGTTCAGCTTCCAGAAGCATTGTGCTCTTTGCTGTTCTCTCCACCTGTGTTGCAGGACTTTTTCTTGCTGAAAGAGCCTTCCTGCAGTGGTACCACTTAGAACATGCTTGTCTTAGGGTTCCTGTTGCAAGTGTTTCTTTTCTGGCACTGACTTGTGATGTCAGGATGGGTAGGGCACCGCATTGATGTAGCACTTCCTCTGACCTGACCCTGTCTGGGCCCTTGATGTTCATTAGCTCACTCACTCCTCTTAGTACCTCCAGCAAAGCAATCGGTATCATCCCCACCTACCCTCCCGTCTGTCTGAGAGTGACTTCTGTCAGATTCTGTGGCTGGGCTTGAGCCTAGTGGTGGTGCTCACATCTGCCTGCCTTGTTCCATGTTCTGTGTCCTCCACCCCTCCTAAAATTTTGTATTTGCTGATTGTATTTCTGCATCGAAGCTCTGCATCGAATCCAGGTCCTTGACTGGGTCTGAAGAGTGGGTGTGGAAGTTCAGTTTTGTTGAGGGGAGGGAGGATGGGGGGGCCCCTCCAGTAGGGCAGGGTAGACCAGGAGGCAGTGAACCCCAAAGAGGCCCCTGTCCTTGTCGAAGGATGTTATCATTAGTGGCCCTGGGTGCTTGACCTCTGGATTCTTCATTACTGATTCTGAGATTAGGGCTTCTTGTCCTCGGTCTGCTTCCAAAGTCATTTTCTGGAATCGTGACTCTGGGACAACACCTCCTTCCAGATCCTTTGGGAGCTTGATGATAAAATGTAGATCTGGGTGGGGGAGGGGAATCCTCATGAATTAGAATATCTGGAGATGGTGTCCAGAATTCTGATGTTGTAGTTTTTTGGTTTTTTTTCCCCCCAACCAAGCTCTGGGCTTATGCACACTAAAGTTTGATGTCTGTTACCTGTCCATGAACTAGAGCAACCAGAGGGAGCTTTTAAAATGATTATCAGTGCATTGACCTCTATCCTTAGAGAGTCTTTTAATTGGTAATATTTAGGTGCTACTCTTAGAAAAGCAAAACAAAACAACACCCAGAATCATCCTAGGGGGGTACTAACATGTAGCCAGAGAGAGCAATATTGCTTCAGAACAGTGGTTCTCAAATTGTGAGTCCCAGACCAGCGGGATCAGTATTGAGGAGATTTGTTAGAAATGCAATATCTGGGCCCTTCCTGGTGGCACAGCGGGTGAAAGCACAGCACTGCAAGCCAGCAGCAGCCACTTCAGTGTTGGTCTGATCTCTAGCCCCGGGGGTGACCCACATGGCGTGGCAGACCTCTCCTGACCTGCCCGCTGCTCCCCTCAGCAGTGTACTTCGTTGGTCTGCCTGTTCTGCTC
>NW_004567116.1:27750227-27805614 GCF_000260355.1 Condylura cristata
AAAAAAAAAATGTAGTATCTTGGCTTCCATGGCAGACCTGCTTCTGAGAGCACCTCTGGGCAGGACCTGTGTATTAACAAGCCCTCTGGTGACACTGGTGCATGTTAAGTTTGCCAACCAGTGCTAGCTGCACATTGTAATCACCCAGGCAGGATTTAAGAATGCCCAGGCCATATCTGAGGCCAACTATGGAGTGTCTCTGAATGGGACTCAGGCCTCAGCATTTTTTGAAGCCCCTGGGTGAGTCCAGTGTTCAACTTTTAGACTGAGATCCACTGTCTTAGTGGTGGGGACAGTGTTCCCTTGAGGGCATAGTGAGCACTTTGGATCGTTGGTAAGACATCCTCATTAGGTGTAGAGGCAGAGTCTGAGAGTCACAAGGGTGAGGCTAATATGCAGCGTCAATCTAAAGATTTGGGATCTTTGTAAGATTTTCAGATCTTAAATGTATACAATGAGGGAGGAAAAAGGAAGAAGTGATTCCAGAGCAGTAATGTTCCCCCTGCCAGGGGGGCAAAGGGCACTGAGGTCAGCATGCTCAAATCGTTCATTACCTCGCCTACTGTAGCTGAGGAAACTGAAGCCTGCAAAGGCCTGAAGCCGGAAGGTGCATAGGCCAGCTGAGATTCACTCACTTCAGTGGCATAACCCACGCCCTTCTTCAAGTCTCCCTTTGACAGCTCCCCAAATTCCGACTCCTTCAAGTGCCGTTTGATGTCTCACTTGTTACGTTTTGTTGTATTTGCCTTTTTGTTCGGTACAGATAAAAAATAATGAACCTTTGATCAACGTGCTTTACAAAGTGCTGAAGAAGTCAGCACGGGGCTGTCGGCCCAGGAGAAGCGTAAGATGCTGTGATCTGTGTCTCCAAGCAGGGCCATTCCACCGCTTCCGGCTCCCTGCTGACTCCATCACTTGCTAACTGGGGTGCTCTCCTAATGGCCCCAGGCTTCCTGCCAGTCATTTCTGTTTATTTTCTTTGTATTAATCTCCCCTCAGCGTTTTGGCTGATGCACCAGGCTGAACCTCTCATCTGTGATGTCCTGTGACTCCATCTTCCGTGCTGTCATGGGGGTGCAGGGCTGGCCTTGCTTGTGTGTGTCGCCATCGTCGCTCGTCTACCCCCAGGCTTAGGGCTGATCTGGATAGAGACCAGTGTGGTCTGTCAGGAGAGCGGCAGTTCCCAGGAACGTGGGAACTGCCTTCCTTAGAGGAACGTGGTATCCTCAGAGTCTACCATGGCTCTGGGCTTAGGTGACTCCCCCTGGCAGGATGTCGATGTCTGAAAACAGTCCAGAACTACTGGATTGTCAGAAAAGTCAGGACATAGTTTTTCTATGTTTTTTCAAGCAAAAATGCATTATGACTTTTCCAACAACCCAATAGAACAAAACAGCCCCCAGCTCCCCTTAGAGGCAGAAGCAATAAATGAGATGTGGCCAGCTTTTGTAGCTTCCAAGGAAGGCTGGAGGTTGGAGTAGTTGCGATGTCCGGTTAACCCCAGCTCCAAGGAAAGGGATGTCAGGATGTGGTGCAGGTCAGGTAGGGTGCCCGTTAGCCCCTGGCACAGACTTCCCAATAGCGAGTGCCCGCTGACTGTCACTTTGTCTCACGACAGACCCTGGGGACCCACAGTTGATGTTTTAATGTATTTAAACATTGCTCTCACAGACTGCAATAAACTATTTCATAGTAGCCTCCACTCTCGGGCAAAGCCTAAAATTCAGCCTACAGGAACTTTGCATTATGGAAGAACTATTGGTAGCTGTCACGAGAAAGCTGTGGAGCTGCATTCTTAAAGCATATGAGCTTTACCCTCTAGGGAGCGGTCTTGGGCCGTGACCACAGCCAGCTTGGTTCAGTTATAGTCCGAGACACACTAGGCAGGCATTTCCTGAATAGCGTCCTTACCTAGGCCTGGGCTGCACTTTGAAGATTCAGAGAAATAGCTCCTGTCCCCACAGGCACTGCTGATTTGGTTATTGTGTAGTGAAGGGGACAGAACACCATCCCCAGAACTAAGCCCCAAGTCATGAGGAACACGGATGAGGGAGGAGCTCCCTGGAAGGGCGGAGAGCCAGCAAATGGGTCACCCCTGGTGAGCCCCTAATCCTAACAAAACTAATCATTTTAATTCCAGCCACACATTGAAAGGGCACAAGAGAAATTTACTAGTATCCTGCTAGAGAGATGGAAACATGCATGTGTATTTAAATGGAAATGAAAGCCCAGTTATTTGGAAGCGCTTTGTCACGGGGCACTTCAAAGAAACTATTACTGATTTTTATAATGACTGATTCATCTCCAAATGGTTGAATTTATAGTCAGTGTTCTAGGAAGGCAGCAAAGCGTATACTTTGAGAAAGCTTTCTGTCAAATCGTTTAAAAGATTCCGTTTCTCAAAATGCTCTTTTTGTGTAGAATACCTCTCTCCTTTCCTGCTGGCGCTGGATAAATGAGGCATTGCTCAATCAGGTCCTTGCCCCGCTATTTAAGTGCCAGAAAAATATCATCTATAAAATGCTTCAGTGAAATAAGGGGAAGAGTTTTGCTGGGAGGAAAAATCTCCAAAGCATAGCTCAGTTTGAAGGGATTTCTACCTAGGAAATGAACCATCGGTCACTTGGCGGGAGAGTAGAAGGCTCTTTGTCCGCTGTGCTGGGGTCTGGTATACACGGTGGAGACCGCCCTGCCTTTATCTGTTCCCCAAGTGCTGCCTGCGAAACTGAGCTGTTTGAAGCTCACCAGGATTAACCCCAGCCCTCCCCTTCTCTTCCTGTCTTGCCCCTCCCTTTCCCCAGGTCCTGGAAGGAGCCAGCACAGCCTGCTGGTGTGTGAGTTGTCACCACAGTCCATGTCCTGTGAGTGTGTGTGTATGTGTGTTTACACATGATCTGCCAGTTTGAAGAGCAGAATTTGCTGGAGTTCTGCTTTTCCCAAGAACTGCACTGACCTACACATGCTTTTCTTCAACCGACCTGCAGTGCAGGAAGCTTTTACAGAGCCTCCTGGGTGCTAGTCTTGTGTTCCAGGCTGAATATAAGAAAGACAGTGTAGAATGTGACCAGAGGCAGCCAGGGAATTGGGGTTGGGGTGGGGGTTGGGGCAAAGGGTAGTGTCTGCAGCCCAAATTCAGTTGGTAGCCTACGCACGTAGAGGTCATTCTCCCTTGACATTTAGATTTGCTGATGAGACTCGTTAGGGAGTAAGTGTATAGGACACTTGTGCACGTGGTGGCCTGCACACGGAGAGGAATGTTTGCTGATACAGATCTTTCTCTTAAAATGGGGTTATGCCTCACACCTATTGTAAGTTGAAGATATACGTTGAAAAGCATTGAACACGACTAACCTACTGAACATTAGCCTCATTTGTCTTAAACATGCACAGGCACTTACATTCCTTGCAGTTGGACAAAAGCATCTGCAAAGTCGAAGTAGTGTTGTGTTGAGTATCTCAGACACAATTGGGCATTTTGTCGATATCATGGGATATGGAAGCACAAAGCACAGTAGCTAAAAAAAACTCTGGCCATACAGGACAGTACAGAGTATGGCTTGTTACTCCTCATGATCACAGAGCTGATGGGGAGCTCCAGCTTCCCACCCTTACCCAGTATGGGAGTTTATACCACATAGTGCTAGCCTGGAAACGGTCAGAATTCTAAGTATGACTTCTCCTAAGTATCACTTTTGCACCATCATCAAGTAAAAAGTTCCTGAGTCGAACCATAGTGCATTAGGGACTCTGTTATTTTTGCCTCTGATTCTTATTCACCAACGTACTGGACTTCTTCAGTTGAAACAGGAAGAAAGTGAGGGCCATTTTTCTAGCCACCGCCTGTGTGTGCATACTGACACCCTCAGCAATGCACACACACTGCCTGTCTCTGCTGCTAATTCCACTAATTCCACCTTCTGTTTCATGGCAAGATGCACAGAGTTGTGCAAGTGGCTTATTAAAACTAAGCCTGGTTATCCCTGACTGAGGCATGGCCTTGGGGCTACATCTGTGAAAAGTGCCCCCACCCCAGCTCAGCTGGGTGAATTTGCTCGAGTTCTGGGGGGAAAGTAAACATGAGTTAAGAGTTGGATTGGCAACATGGGAGACAGTGAGAGACGGGCCATTTAGTGCAATGTTGGGAAGGATGAGCCATGTGAAATCCTTCTGGTATGTAAGTTTGGGTGATTTTTGCATGCTGCTTTGTGATTTCCTTCATTGAGAGAACAGGGTACTTTCATTTATTCAGGATCAGTTAGAACCCCAGCCAGAATTACCCAGGCTCCTCCTCCTCTGACCAGATCCTCTTCCTAAACAGTGTGGGTGAGGGAGGCCTTACTCAGGGAAGTGGACTGTGTGGGGACTTCCTTAAACTAAGGCTTGATGATGTGGGAGGTTTGCTTGTTCTCCTGGGCCACATGCCCCTCTGCTGTGGGTTCTGTCACCTGTGTTTGATGCCAGGTTCAGTACATAGCTCTCTTATCACTAGCAAATCCTCGGAGATTTATACTGAACATATTCTGGGCAAAGACAAGCATCCAGTTAGTGATACTGTAACTTTAATGTCTGTATTGTCTGTAACTTGAGAAATTTACAAGGCCTCCCTGGATCTCAAGAAGGATTTGGTTTTTCCCTGAAATGAAATAGGCATGGAAGTAAAGCAAATATCACCCAAGCTTTAACACCTCTCATGCCATGACCACCCCTGCCATCGCCAAGACTTCCATACACATCCATCGTGTGGCTAACCTTTCCTTGCTGTGTTATGATCATGAACCCCATGGTTAAGTCTCCTTTAAATTGTTCACCTCCCAGATGACAGGCCGGGACATTCTCAAGGACCGCAGTCTGAAGCCAGTGAAAATCGCCGAAAGTGACATTGACGTGAGTGAACATCGTCTGGGGCTGACCCTCTTGGCTGCCCCGCTACTCCAGGCTGGGGGGAACCCCTCAGGCAGGGTTGAGGTGGTTCTATAGCCAAAGGCTTTCTGATCACTCTCCAAGGCTGTACCCCTTTTCATCAGCCCAGACCCTCTCCAACTTATTTTTTTACTCGCAGGTCAAACTGAGCATCCTTTGTGAACAAGACAGGATCCTCCAGGATTTGGAAGACAAGATACGAGCCCTCAAGGAAAACAAAGTAAGTACCACTTTTGCATAATCTTGGGCTGGGTGGAGGGGGCTTTTGTCACCTGACTTTCCTCAGACAAGACTGAACTTTCATATTAGTACCGAATAGCAGGTGTTACTTTAGCCAGAACACGTCTTTGGGTTTAAAAGATATTTCTTGGGGGTTTCTGTGTGAACCTGGAGGAACTCTTATAGGGATCAGTCTTATTATTCCAAGAACTGCTTCCTGCACCCTTCCCCTCTCAATTCTGCTCTGATCCCCACTCCCTGGAGGGTCTGCAAGGAGACTCTGAAAAAGGAGAGCTGTATGTGATGTACATCCCTGGTATGTAACATCTCAGGCTCTGAGATATTACCCTGGACGGGGCACCCTGGACCGGGCACCCAAGGACAGGGCTACCCTGGAGAAAGTGGCTGCAGTTCTAACAGGGTCATGATCTCACTTTCTAAAGCTCCTTTCCTCCTCGGATGAGGAGTGTGGAGGATGCAAGTGTGGCTGGGAGGGCAGGTCACCAGGACTTCAGTGATGTTAGATCTCAGACAGTGTCAGTTTTTTCCTCTTTTTTTTTTTTTTTTTTGTATTTGAATAAAACATTTTATTGGGGATGCCAAGATTTATAACATGCCTCTTTTCCCAGAGCTTAATGCATTTTCCTTGACTTCTTAGTTTTCCTTGACTTCTTAGTAGTTGGACTTATGCCCACTTTATTGATCAGAAAACTGAGGAGCAGACCTGTTGTGTGATTTGCCCACTCAGTGGATAGAGTCAGAGCTAGAATCAGAGGTCCCATCATTACAGGGTAGCCCAGAGTGGACTGGGCCGCCTGTTGGTGAGGCCTCACCCACGTGCTCACAATTCAGTTATACTGCAGGTAAAGGGTCAATAACAGGTTTATTTACAAAAGGGGAAAGGAATAGGAAACAACCCAGGGGAAGAGAGTGGGATACAAAGTAACTGGAATACCTTAGGGCTAGGCTGACTGAACACACCGAGTCCGGAGAGCCTTTTCCCGAGCGAGAGAAAGAGAGATGCAATCACGCCCTATTTATCCCCCAAATGTCCCAGAATTCCTGCTAGCTCCGCCCTTGGGTCCTCGCAGTTCTCTCCCTGGTACTGCTGGGAGTTGTAGTTTCCAATCACTGGAGTAAGGGGTAGGGTCCAGAAAGCTGGAGTAGAGGGTGGAGTCTCCATAAGACTCTGCAGAGTTCCCTTTAGGACATCCTTCCCCTTAACATTGTCAGCCTCAGTTAGACCCAACAGGTCTGTTTAGTCCCTGGCATGGTATGGGGAAGCCTCCAGGGACTGTCTTGCTATCTTCTTGCTCTCTGGTGCAGGACCAACTAGAGTCGGTGCTGGAAGTGTTGCACAGACAGACGGAGCAGTACCGGGACCAGCCCCAGCACCTGGAGAACATTGCCTACCAGCAGAGGTTGCTGCAAGAGGACCTTGTCCACATCCGGGCCACGCTCTCCAGAGAGTCCACTGTGCGTAGAGGGTTGGGGGGTGGTGGTGGTGGTAGATGCTTCCCATTTTGAGCCCCAGCATGATCTAGGAAGGGGGCTGCTTTTCTCATCCCCCAAACTGTAGCAGAGTTGGTGGTCAGGGGTGAGAGTCTCATAACTTACCTTGTCTAGGGGTGACATGTCTGACCCCAAGGTGCATTAGGGTGTTTTCCATCAACGACTCTTGGATAGCTGCAGTGACCAAATTTCTCCGAACTGCCTGGAAGGCCAGTCCCCGCATCTGTGTGCAGTTCATTCTAAGATCTCAGCACACCCACATCTTCATTTGTTCACCTGATGAAGTGCAGGCCCTTTCTACCCAGGGTCTGACTAGAGTATCCCAACTTGCTCTGGACTCCCCTCTTTCCATGGCTGGGTCAACAGTGGACTCTTGTGTGTGTGCCCGTAAGGCCCGGGGGTGAGGGATAACTAAGACTCAGAGCATTTCCTTGACCAACAGGAGATGGAAAATGCTTGGAACGAATACCTGAAGTTGGAGGGTGATGTGGAGCAGCTGAAGCAGACCCTGCAGGAGCAACACAGAAGGGCCTTCTTCTTCCAGGTATCAAGGCCTTTTCATTCTTAGCTTTCATTTTTATTGCTTTCACCCATGAGCACTGTGTGTATGACCGAGGGCCTTTGTCCTTAGCTTTCCCCCAGAGCTAAGCCATTTACCACCCCAGCTGTCCCTTGGGGTCCCTCTCCCTGTCCTGGCTGTGATGAGCATTACCCCAGCTCCCTTTGCTCTTTGCTGTCAATAAGAAGCTTGTGGGTGTCTTTTTAAGGGTTTTACTATTGAGCATTTGAGGAAACAGCCCCGAGAGGAGACAGATACCAGTCTTCAGAACCTTAGACTTGAGAGTGATCTGTGTTCTTGACCCAATCTTGGGTTCCTCTCTACTCATTTAGGCCACAGCCCTTCCTTCCCTCCTCCAATTCCTCAAGATAAATGTTATCCAACCTTTTCCTGAAGAGTGGAGAGAATTCAGGCCCACAAGGTGCCTCTGGTCCCCAGGTAGTCATTGCATTGCTGGAGGGCAGGCCAGGAGACGCCCAGTTTTTGCCGCCCCGTTTTTGCTGCCCCTGCCCCAGTCTGGAAAGGCAGCCTTAGTCCCGGCCTTCCTCTGTCCTTACAGGCCAGGCCACCCTTTTGATAGCTGCTTCTTCCCCCAAGGGTGAGAAAATGGAAAGGCCCTGTGCCATTTGTCTTTTCACAGTTTGGGTCCCCCAGCTTCCCAGCATTCCCTCATTTAGGCACCGACCTGGCTTCCTCCTCACCCTCAAAGCTTTAAAAATGGAAAATAACCTACACTGGAACCCAGCTTCACATCTGTATCTTCAGGACCCTGTAGAATCCAATGCATCTGAATTCACTGACTGAGACTTCCTGTGGGGGCGGCTCTGTACTCGGCTTGCTGACTTGAACTCATGCTAGCCGAGGCTCCTCATTCAAGAGGTTTAATCAGTGCTGACTCTCCAGACACTGGCCTCCCGCCTGGAA
Organism: Condylura cristata; assembly: GCF_000260355.1. Lineage (NCBI taxonomy): Eukaryota > Metazoa > Chordata > Mammalia > Eulipotyphla > Talpidae > Condylura > Condylura cristata. Next base: position 27,758,362 of record NW_004567116.1, read on the forward strand.
AGTGAAGCAGATTCAGGAGGGGGTTCAGCTCTGCTATCCCTCCACTCACCCAGAGAACCTGGGGCGGGGGCTAGGGGGTGTGAGGAAGCTTAACTGTGTCCCAGGTTGGACCTGTAAAGTAGCGCCTGTCTGTCTCTGCTGCTGCTGGGTTTTGCTTTTTACAATGTCCCTTCATTTGAGTCAATATTTTCCTCCTTTTTAAAATTGTATCCCCAGAATTTAGCATAATGGCTTGAAAATACTAGGTGAATATTGTCGGCAAAGACCTTCAAACAAGTATTTGTAGGTACTAGTTCCTTGACTTGCCCTGTCCTGTGGTACCTGTCTTCTTGGACAGGTCTTAATGTCTGCGTTGTTTTGGAGCAATAATTTTAGCCTTTCATTCCTTGTGTTTCTATAATTATATAAGTAGCACATGAATATATATATGTGTGTGTGTGTGTGTGTGTGTGTATGTATGTATGTAAAGGCCAGTGAGAAGCAGAAACAAAAGCCAAAGCTCCCCTCTCCTCTCCCTTTCTGCCTGGCTCCCTACATTCAATCAGGGAGTCAGTTCATACTGTTGCCCTCCAGACTGTTTTCTATGCATCTCTAGACATATATAGAACAGTATAGTTTATTTGGGGATGGCAGCTGGGTTTCCTTATACGCTGGAACATGTTTTCTTTGTCATAACTTTATGTTGTGCTAATCTTCTCAGGCAAGACATCCCCCAAGTTTGTGCTGCCCTCTACCATAGCTACTTATATTTAAATAAAGCTGTATTCCATAGGCACACTAGAATCATCTCAAGTGCTCTGTTGTTACACGTGGCTTATGGCTGCTGTATCTCAGAGCCCAGATGACAGAAGATGTGCGTTGAACAGAGTTGATCTAAGTAAATGAAATTCAATGAGTTCTTCTTAGCTGCTACCTAGTATTTCATAACCTGAACCTGCTGCACTTGGCCATTCCTCTTCTGTTGGGTCTTTAAGTTATTTGCAGCACTTTACTTTAGTAAACTGTGCAACAACAAACAGGTATGTAACCTTCCCAAGCTTGTTTACAAGCATTTTCCCGAGGTAGGCGCTTGGGGGTGGATCTGCTATTTGAAACTTCACCTAACTGTTGCTGATCCCACCAGCACTCCTGAAACAGCAAGCTCCAGAGCCCTCTCACAGGAAAGTACTGACCTGTGTGCCCACCTCCTCTCCCACGCTGGATGCTATCAGTTTTTTAAGGTTTTGTCAGTGTGATGCCTGGAGATTAAAGAACATCTGGTTTTAATTTACACTTATTTAATTAGCAGTTAAACATCTTTGGTGTGGTTACTGGCCCTTTGTATTTCTGTTCTGTCTGGTTTCATAGTGGTTTACTCTGCAGCAACCCCGCTCCAAAGAAAAGGGGGTACTAACTGGTGTTGTGGCAGGCTCTGTGGAGAATCTAGGCCTTACATTTAGAGGAGACCTGCCAGTTTGCAGCCTGCGGCTTGATTCCCCCCAGCTGGGGGCGTAGCTCATGCTATCCCCAAGTGTCATGCGCCCAGGGAAGCTCACAGGACCCTCCTTTGAGCAGATCTGGGTTGAATTGCAGCAGTAAGACCTTAACTCTGGAGCTGTGCTTGCAGCCTCCTACCAATGCACCTCCCTTTAGCCTGGGTGGGGGTGGGGGTGGGGGTGCTCTGAGAACATTCAGAGCATTTTCAGTGAAGTGCAGAGACTTTATTATGAATTTCTTGCTAGCCACCAAGATAGGGAAGTTCGAGAGTGAAAGAACATCCAGCTAACTGTGGGAGACGGTGAGGCCAGGCGAGGTGAGGTACCTGTGGGTCTCCCTCCTTTTGGACAAAGAACTTAAGCCTTCACTGATACCATCACAGGAGCCTTCCGGCTAGTGTGCTGTGAGCTATAGGAATGAAACCCCACCCCTTTGCCCCCACCCCCACCCCAAACTTCATCTTGTCATTGAGTTCTGAAATTCCATCTCCCCTGGAGAAACAGAGGTTCTCTGGCCCAGCTCCTCTTTGTTCCTCTCCTACACGTGGCAGGGGCAGAAAGGCAAGCTGGGGGCAGGGTTAGGGACAGATAGGTAGAGGTATGCCGGGAGTACGGAAGAGGGAGAGTTGACTTTAGTTCCATTTTCCTCCCCCACCTGTTCCCAACACTGCCCTTGGGGGCCTGAGCGGTAGCCGTCACCCCGTTAGCTTAGATGCACACTCTGGTTCAGTGGCGCATCTGTTCTAGACACTCAGACTTCAGTGGGGTGCTAAGCAGCAGCTGATTTGCTTGTCTGCCCTGAGGGGGTGTGTCAGTGTTAGGAGGCAGAAAGAGGGCAAGCACGTGAGCCCTCTGAGGACAGTGGGTTTCGGACAGCACAATCCAGTGTTTGATCAGCAAATTTTACCTTGTTGGTACTTTGTGCATCGTGGGATGAGAACCTACGAAGTGCCTGATGCTGTGAGGGTGCATCTGGAGTGCTTGGCTAGCTACAGCGTCTGGCCCTTCTTCCAGGGGCGCTGAGGGGCTCTTAGAGGAGAGGGGTGGGAAACCTTCCTTTCTCAGTCCCTAGGGAAAGACCATGGCTGTCCCCTCCCTTGATGACTCCAAAATCAAAATCACATTGTATTTGATATTTAGCCCCTCCCTGGGAGACCCTACTCACCTCTCTGCAGGCCTCTTCCTCTTCCACCTGGTCTCCGTGGCAACTTGTCAGCGTGCGCATATTTATGTAGCCTCTTATACTGTCCTTATCAAAAAACAATAGTCACTGGCCCTCCCTGGTGGCTCAGTGTGTTAAAGCAGAGCACTAAGAAGCTAAAGCCACTTCCGCATGAGTTCGATTCCCGCCAGCCCCGGAGGTGACCACATGGCGTGGCAGACCTCTCCTGACCCGCCCGCTGCTCCCCTCAGCAGTGTACTTTGTCGATCTGCCTGTTCTGCTCCCCACTCTGTCTCTGGTGAAGCCTCTCGCCGCTCCTGAGCCTCTGGCCTGTACCCCAGTTCTGTATGCACAAATAAATAAATCTTAAAAAAAAACACAATAGCCTATGAAGTCACATCCTTTCAAATTTGCCACTATACAGTGTACAATTTGGTGGTTTTTCTGGTAGATTCAGTTATGCAAACATTGCGACAATCAATTTTGATAGCCTTTTTTTTTTATCGCCCTGCGAAGGTCCTCCTTCATTCTCCCCACCCCTCATCTACCGAGTCTAGATATTTTACACAGATGGAATCCTACAGTACATGGCCTCTAGTCTGCTTCTTTCACTTAGTGGAATGTTTTCAGGGTTCATTTTGTTGTAGCAGACATGGGTACTTCATTTCTCTGTATTGCCACCTAATGTCCGCTGCTGTTTGTACTCATAACTGAGCCCCAAACCCAGGATTCAGCTTTGCCTTTGAAGAATGTTCTTTATCGTCTAGAGATGGGAGTCTTGCCTTCCATTCCCTTCCAGGTGGTGCTGAGACACTCTGTTAAGACTGTGGTAAAATACATATAACAAAAGGTATTATCTTGGCCTCTTTTAACACTTAAAATATTGCTGTGCACTCAATCTTCAGAGCTTTCTTCATCTTGCAAAACCAAAGTGTTGTGCATAGTAGACACCCACTTCCCAGTCCCTGTCCCCCGGCCTCTGATCCTTGCTCTTCCAATTCTGAATTTGACTACTCCAGATAACCTCATACACAGGAACTGTGCAGTATTTAGGGCAATCTGTTTTTTAAGTCAGGTAGAACTGGGGCATGTGGCCTGGTGAGAGCTCCTTTGAAAGTCCTTCCCTTGGACTTTGGGCATTTTCTGTCTGTTGTTTTCTGTGAGGCAGGCTTGGCTCTGGTCCTGAAAAGATTTCCCAAGGGGCTGTTACCCTCCTGAGGTGTGGGACTCTGTCTGCAGCAGCTGCATGAATCCTATGATGGAACTTCTGGTAAGGAGCTAAGAAGGAAATGAGCCACCACCTTGTCTTCTCAGGAGAAATCACAGATCCAGAAGGATTTGTGGAGGATTGAAGATGTCACTGCGGGCCTGAGTGCAAATAAAGAGAACTTCAAAATTCTGGTGGATTCCGTCAAAAATCCAGGTGAGTGGGCCTACGTCCTGGGGTTGGGGCTTGGATGATGGGGGTCGTTGGGGATGACTGGGCTTCTCCTTTCCTCTGAGGAAGGCCACCCCATCCTTTGTCTTCCTCCACACCCCTCAGAGAGAAAAACGGTGCCTTTGTTTCCTCACCCGCCTGTGCCTTCACTCTCGACTTCTGAGAGCAAGCCAGCCCCGCAGCCCAGCCCTCCCACCAGCCCCGTGAGGACCCCTCTGGAGGTTCGCCTCTTCCCCCAGCTGCAGACCTATGTGCCGTACCGACCTCACCCGCCCCAGCTGAGAAAAGTTGTGTCGCCCCTGCAGTCACCCACCAAGACGAAGCCCCCAGTTGTGAGTACCCACCTGCAGGAGATGTGCACCCTCATTTTCCCTCTGGCAGATGATTGTCCCACTCTGTTCTCAGATGAGCTTCCCTTGGGAGAGAAGCTTGAGGGGAGGGGGGTGCTGAGCAGATTTACCAGAGACAGAGTGAGGAGAACAGGCTGATGGACTGAAATACACTGCTGAGGGGAGCAGCTGGTAAGGCAGGAGAGGTCTGCTGCACCATGTGGGTCAGCTCCCTGGCTGGGGATTGAACTTGTGCTGCAGTAGCTGCAGCAGCTTCATAGTGCTGTGCTTTAACCCATTGTGCCACCAGGGAGAGTCCCCAACCAGGATCTTGAGAGAGCCCTGAACCAGAGTGCGCTCTGCTCCCAGAACTGGACAGGCCTTTCCAGATGATCCAGCCCAACCTTCCCATTTTGTAGCTGGACAGACTGGGGCCTGGTATGGAGGAAGTAACTGTGCTGGGTAGGGAGGAGTTGGCGGTGTGTGTCCCAGGCCGCCAGCCCCGTGAAGACGCACAGCCCCACTGCCTGCGGGCCACGAACTCATCCTGGCACAGGAGGAGAAGACTCGGAGGAAGAATGGGGTCGGAGCCGGGCACTCCCTTCTTCACTGCTCCTCCAGGGGAACAGTCCTATATGTTGGCTGAAGTGATTGTGTTCTGTCCCCGCCCTTCAGTCACCACTGTGCTGCTGCCACTCAGCAGCCCCTCAGGCCCCTCTCTGGTTCTCTTCTCTGAGCAGGATGAGGAGGCTCCTCCCAGGCCCCCACTCCCTGAGCTCTACAGCCCGGAGGACCAGCCCCCTGCTGTGCCGCCTCTGCCCAGGGAGGCCACTGTCATCCGGCACACGTCAGTGAGGGGACTCAAGCGGCAGTCAGACGAGAGGAAGCGAGACCGGGAGCAGGGGCAGTGTGTGAATGGGGACTCCAGGGTGAGCCGGGGGGACCCTGGGGCTGCCCCACGGCCTGTGGGGAGGTGGAGGGCGGCGTGACACTGGGCAGGAATGACGTCTCTGCCTCTGCCCCCAGGTGGAGCTCCGGTCATATGTGAGTGAGCCCGAGCTGGCGTCCTTCAGCGGGGACCTGGCCCAGCCCTCACTGGGACTCGTGGGCCCCGACAGCATGTACCAGACGCTGCCAGGCAGAGGTAAGGCTGGACTTTGTAGGGGCTCTTCTGGGACCCCGTCACAGCTACAGTACTGTTCCCCGCTCCTCAGCCTGTACGTCACACCCACCTGCCTGCGTCTGTTAGGGACCCTGGGCTGCAGGGAGCGTCCTACCTTCCTCCTCTGGCTGGCATTACAGTTCCCTTCCTCTTACATCTGTACCCCGGAGCAGTCATAGCTGTTTCTTCACAGGCCCTTAGTTAGTATTCCTAATAATCCTATGAGGGAAATACTATTATTCCCATGTTAGAGGTAAGAAATCCGAGACTCCAAGAAATTAAGTGACTTGCTGACCTAAGTAGTAACGGGTCAGAATACACCCCCAGTATCCTGGCCCCAGAGCCTCTGTGCACGCTGGGTGCTGCATCCCCATGGCCATCCCTGGCTTCCAGACGGGGCTTCCTCTGTTGTGTCACTCTACGGCGCAGTGAATCCTTTCTGCCGTCAAGCACACATTTCTCCCCAGCTTCTCCACTTTCTTTCTTCCTCCTCTACCCCTCCAAGATGGAGAGGGATGGGAATGAAGCCCTTAGACTTGCCTGCAACTCATTTCCCCCCATAGCTAAACCCTTTTCTTCACAAGCCCCCTGAGAGGTCACCCAGCCTTCCTGCTCCCGGCCCTCCTGAGACCCCTGGCTGTGTTCCTTCAGCTTTTCTCGCTCGATGCTCCTGTCTGCTCCTCGGGGTTGGGGTCAGGGAGGCGATCACATGCTTTCCCCTTTGCTGGGGCGAAAGGGAAGAGGACACAACTGTAGTTCTGGCGCCTTTGGTGGGGCCATATGACTTGTAGACTGTCATACTGTCTAGATAGCTGCATCCTGAGCTGTTCCTTGGGGGATGTGGGCTCTGGATTTTGCTGAATAAGGGCTGCAGCAGCCCTTGACACTGTGCTGGGGACCTTCATTTGTTCCAGCTTAGAGGCCTTGATCACCAGTGGCAGTACTGGTGGGTTTTGGGCAGGACAGTTCTTTGTTGCCTGGGAGTCTCTGCACCTCACAGGCCGCTTGAGTCTTCCCGTGTGCTAGACGTGAGATGCCAGCTACCAGATGCCAGGGACCTCCCCTGACTAGAGTTGCTGGTGGTAGAGAAAGCACAGGCACTCACCAGCCAACAGGTGAGAGGACTGCTCTACACTATAGACCCCAGACATGGGAAGCCGCTAGTCAGCGACACCCCTATATGTGAGATGTATATAGTGACACCCCTATATGTGAGTTTCTTGACCTCTCTGAGCCTCCTATTTGTACCTCTGCAATGGTCAAGTGAGGCTTGCTGTAGGGCCTTTGGGCAAGATCTGCCTCTAAAACATAGCACAGTGCCTGCCCATACAGTGACTGCTCCATACTCGGTGTATGTGCTCCGTGCCTCTCTCTTGTCTTCATTTATCTATTCATTCAGTCAACCATGCGTTGCCAATTGCACCATCTGGTTAGACAGGCGTTGATACTTGGCTACAGAAGGATATAGGGCAGAGTTGGTCTGCTGGGGCTTCTGAGAAGGCGTCACACAGCGGGCATCTGAGCTGGGTCATGCAGGATGCAAGAGTTCAAAAGGAAGACAGGGTGAAGGGCATTCCTCGCTCTCTTACTTGGCCGAGCAGCCCAGGTCTTCATGTGAGGGAAGACAGGGCAGTCCACTGATCTGGCGGGACAGAGGGCACCCCCGGGGCAGGCCTCTCATCCCTCCCACCCTCTACCCTGGGTCTTGTTCTCCCTGGCTATGGGGTAGAAGTAGGGTGGGCAGGGACTGCGCCCTCTTTGTTCCCCCCTGGAATGGAGGTGACTGGGGAAGGCAGTGACCTGTCGGCCCCACCACACGTACACTTGCTTTTCTCTCTCTTCACTAAGGGCTCTCGGGGTCCACGTCACGGCTCCAGCAGTCTTCTACCATCGCTCCCTACGTCACCCTCCGGAGGGGCCTAAATGCCGACAGCAGCAAGGTGACCTTCCCTGTGAGTGGCCTGGGAGTTCTTGAGGACTTGCCACCCTCTGTTCCCGGAGGGAGGGGCTCCGAGGTAGACAGTCACAGGCCATCTACAAGCCTGGGGACAGCCCTCGGGTGACTTCAGCCCCTTCGGAGCCCAGCTTCCTGACCCAGGTGCTCAGGGATGCCTTCCCCACACCCACCAAGAAGGCATCCCATGCCCCTTTCCATTTCCTGAGGACCCTCCACTTTAGTCTTTCAGGCTCCCGGGGAGGACCTGTGTGCATGTGTGCCCAACTGGACAAACGTGGCCTCAGTGTCTCCATCTGCAGAGTGGATGCTACCCTCTGAGGGTCAGGGAAAACATGTCCTTTTGTGTGCTTAAGAGAAGTGGTTTTATGGCCAAGAGCATCAGAGAAACAGAGAGGGAGACTGAGAGAATGTGAGAGTGAATGTGAGAGACACAGAATAGCCAGCAGGCGGCTGCCCTGTCGCCATCCCAGCCGCTGAATCTCTTGCCTTCCTCCTCCTCAGAGACCCAAGAGTGCCTTGGAGCGCCTGTACTCAGGGGACCACCAGAAGGGCAAGATGAGCGCTGAGGAGCAGCTGGAACGCATGAAGCGACACCAGAAGGCCCTGGTCCGGGAGCGCAAGAAGACGCTGAGCCAAGGAGAGAGGACGGGCGTCTCCTCATCCCGCTACCTCAGCCAGCCGCTCCCTGGAGATCTCGGCTCAGTATGTTAGGAGGGTGCAGACAGGGGCTGGGACAGGGAGCAGAGCTTCCCCGAGTCCCCACAACGCAGCATGTCACACCCCAGAGAGCGGGCGGTTGACCTCAATGGCTCCAAGAATACCCCGTGGGGCTGTTTGTCCACACCCAGGACATTGTGTAATCTGGTCAGGGGAACCTGGAACCAGAGCAGGAGAGGGGATGTTCCAGGAGGAGTCTGAGGAAATGTCCAGCATCAGTGCTCCAAGCTGAGCTTGACTGGGCCTTTGTAGGCATTCAACGTCTGTAAGGCTGAGTCAGTTCAAAGAGTGTAGGAGGAAGATGGTGACATGACCTGATGAGGAGGAAGACAAGTCACCAGATTTCCAAACTTCTAGGCGGATGCCCTGAGCACAAGATCATGCCAGAAAACCCTGGTGGTGCGCACAGGCCTCATGGTGCCCCTGAGAGCTCAGGGATCTGCTGCCCCCTGGTGGTGCTTCCCTGCATTTACACCCTGCCCAGCCGCCTTAGGCCCCTTTTGGAAATAACTCCGTTTGACTTGTCCGGTAATTTGAAATCAAGTATCTCCTTGGACTGCTAGCCTGACTGTTCTTTCCCTCATTCATTGCACAAGCTCTTTTGCTTTTAGTGTTACCGCTCATTGCCTCTCTAACCCTGCCTGATTGTGTTTACAGAAGCTTTCATTTGCATTGAACGTTCTCTAACTGGCCTGTGCACTTTGTTACCAGGCCTATCATAACAATTCCTGTCGCCACAGCCTAGCGAGCACTCCCATGTGTGCCTCCGCTTTCTGCTGCCCCTTTGTGCACGGGGTCATCATTCACTCACCCCCAGAGTTGCCCCACCAGGCTGAGCCAACCTGCTGCTGGGGGCGGTGATCATTGGCAGAGGTCTGGACACTATGCATTTATCTGTCCTCACCTTCCATCTGCCCGTCTGGACTGTAGACATGGCCTTTAGAGATTATACGTTTGAATAAATTCTACCAAGTCTGAAGATGTTGAGCTTTAAAAATTCCTTCAGCCCCATGGCACAGTTTCACATGGCAAACCTTTTGTGTTTCTGGTATTTTTAATAAGTAGAATGGATAGTAAGGTACATTGTGTTCTGTCGGGATGGGGCTTCTGCCCTTAGACACCAAAGGAGTAAGACCCAGGCCACTCATACCCAGAGAAGCTACAAAGCTGGTAACTCTTAAACTTTATAAGCAAATGTCATATGGATGAACACTGACCTTTACAACATAATGTATCAAGTGTGGAAAGATGATCAAAAATTATAACTGGAAAACCTTGTAAATTTTCTCTGCTTCAACGCCAACAATAAACGTGTTGCTTAATGACTGTGGATTGGCGTGGTTCTTCCCCAGGATACATCACAGGGTTTAGTGAACTGTTTCTGTAAGTGGAAGCAATCAGGCTGGGTTTAAATGAGGAGTTGTCTCTGTTTTGTGAGCATGTAAGAATTTTCCTTATGAATCATTTACTTTTTCATCCTTAAAACTTCAGCCACACCTTCCTTCCACTGGAAACCACCATGCAAGCGTATGGCGAGCTTGTGCCTGAATGGGTGAAAGTGCTGTGGAGTTGGGGCTTTGAGGGGACTGACGGGTTCATCAAGACAATCCCGACCTCTTGGGGCTTTGTGAGGTAGATGGGTGAGCAGAAGGACATGAAGCATCTGTGTGGCTTCCGCTCGGGAGAAGGACTTTGGGTCTGTTCTAGCTGTTAACCTGCTAGGAACCGAGAGTCCATGGGGATGAAGGTGGAAGAGCCCAGCCGTTGTGCTGGATATCTTAACGTGGCCTTGTTTAAGTTTTCCCTCTGTAAAGAGAGTTTATTGCAAGTTGATACTGAAGAACAGCTTTCGGACACATTGCACTTAACGTTTCAATTTTTCACGGTTTTGGATTTTGTCCTAACTCTAAGAAAACTTTTGTCCCAATGAAGTGCTGTGGCTCCCGGCTGCTCTCTGACCCCACTGTCTTCCCACCGCTGCTGTGCAGGGGTCCTCACCCCAGATGTGGCCTCTGGGGGTGCCCACAAGAGGGGCTCTCGCTCCTCCCCTTGTTTATTCAGACACAAAGGGCTTATCATTTCTACAATTTCTGTGCTGGGACTTATGACTTCTGAGCCAGAAAACTTTCCCCAACCCATGGGGCCACAGAAGGGGTGACTCTCTGGGGCTCTGTCACAGGTTTGGCTTGGGGTTCATCCTTAGCCCTGGGAACCTCATATCCCTGGGGACCGTTGTGAATCTAAAGTCATGAACTGTGCTCTGGGAGTGCATGTTTGACCCTGGGGTCCAAGACCAGAGAGAAACCCCTGTGTCTGCTATCAGGTCTCACTCTCTTCTGCACCAGCAGGGCCCAGCAGTGCTACACAGCAGCTGACTGGTCTCAGAGACGAGGAGGCAAGGTCCACGGTCATGTGGCTTTTCCCCAGTGGGCCACAGGCCCACGTTCCAAAGGACCCCAGAGCCTGCAAGACCCACACAAAGGGGGCAGGCTGACTCTGTTAGGGAAGTGACTACATTTAACCCTCTTATTCTGTTGCCAGTGGAAGCGCGAGCAGGACTTTGACCTGCAGCTGCTGGAACGGGCCGTGCAAGGGGAAAGAAAGGACAAGGAAGAGAATGGCTGGTTGAAAGTGCAGGCCATCCCTGTCACTGAGGTGGACCTGGAACCGCAAGACTATGGCTTGGACATCAGCAGAGAGGTGAGGGCGAGGCTTCCTTCCTGCTCCCCAGCTCCCCCACCCCCTGCCTTTGGGCTTACTGTCGGAGCCAGTGTGTTCTGAATTGGAGAGAGAGCTCAGCTTTAGTGCAGCCCAGGAAAACAGAGGGCCACAGCTTCAGGCAATGCAAGATGTCAGGTAATAAGAGATTGGAGATTGTAAGCTCCACTCTATCTCTGTAACTTGGAGCAAGTCACTTACCTTCTTTCTGCTTCACTGGCCTTGGCAATAAAGGGGTTGTGAGGACTAAGCAACTCAGCATGTAGCCAGAAGGTCAGAAAGCCATGAGCACAGGGCCTGGCACCAAATATGCATGTATCAGGTAGTTATTATTATGAAGGGTTTCCTGGAAACCCAGGGGGGAAACTGTCCTTGCACCTGGCTGGTCAGACTGACTTGGACAATGTGGGGCAAGTTTAGAAATGACAGGTGAAATTTCCACCCACGCAAAGCCTGTAGCCTTCTGGTCTGAATTCCTCTGGCGCCCTCTGGTGGCTCAAATGCATCATGACTGAGAGGCCCAGGAAAGCAGCCAACCGCCTGGATGACGGACTACCCCAGGGAAGAGAAAGGGCGTTCAGAGGGTGGCAGATTCTGGGTCTTCAAGAGAGAGGGTGGTCTCTGGCAGCCTATGTTTATAAACTCTGTAGGGAAGAGTCTATAGCTTTTAGATTTGCCTTTGTGCACATAGAGCGTGGGGCCACATAGAGTCGGAGTTCCGAATATTTGCTCAAGACTGATGAATAAATCACATGGTGGTCTGTAGGTGTACTTGTATGAGGGCTTGGCCTGCCCTGAAATTGCAGAAGAGGAAATGCTCTCCTGATGTGAAGGACAGATTTAGCCGTGTAGGAGTGAGTTGATGCCCCTGACTTGCCCAGTGTTGGGGTCAGCTGAGGTTCCAGGGCCTAAGGGGTTGGTTAGTCCCCAGTTCTCAGACTTCTTTTCTTTGGCTCTTCTGAAATAACCAAAGGTCTGTGCTTTCTCAGATTCACCAAAGAAGCTTCTACACACTGTCTTGGCAGTGGAAGTGCTCTTTATAATGTCCTAGTTGGTCTCCTAGCCAGGGGAAAAAGCCCTTCCTTATCTCTAACCTAAATCTACTTGCTACAATGTAATCTGCTTCCTTCCTCTGGATCTGCCTTCTTTGGAAGGAACAGAAAAGGGCTTATTTCTTGACATCTTTCGCCAGCATGAAAGGTCTGCTACAGTTTAAATGGACTTCAGATTTACCCGGGGTTGGGTTTAACTTGTTTTTACAAGTGTCAACCAACCTCATTTTCATGACCTATTGTAATTCAGGGAAGAAAAGTTTCCTGGAATGTGTGAAAGTTGTCTTTGGGATTCTTAGCCCAAGTAAGTTTCCACAAACTGAGGTAGCTATTGGCTTCGTATAAGAGATGGTGGGCCATTCTCCTCCACAAAGCACTAGGTAGAGTCTGGCTGCCTCCTGTCCAGATTAGAGGAGCTTTTGTAGGGACAGAAAGTACCATTGCTTCCTAACATCCAGCCACCCCTCTGTCTGCCCACCAGCCCATCCTAGTTGCTGAGGGCTTCTATGTGTCATGCCCCTCCACTAGACATCAGAGAGACAAACAGGAAATGGGAGGCAGTGATAGGGGCCAGTGGGTGGGGGTGGGGGATGGGGGGAGCAGGGAAGGCTCCTGGTGGTGGGTGGAAAGGATGAGAAAGAGTCTGAAGCCAGAGGGCTGTGCTGTCAGTGAGGCTGGAGAGGTTGGCAGGGGTCAGACCAGGCAGATCCAGGATTGCTCATCCAATCCTGAGAGCTTCTAGTCTAGTTATGCTGTACCCCTTCAGCAATATGAGTTTTTGGGTATGCTGGAAAGACCATGACTGACAAGGGACTCTGCTGGGTCGCTCCTGTGACTCTTGTGTGGAGGGGCCAGGGCGGGGACACAGGTCCCCGCCCAAACATCTGAGCCTCCTTCCCCCTCCTTCTGGCCCTCTCCTCAGCTGTCCAAGCCAGAGAAGGTCTCAATCCCTGAGCGCTATGTGGAACTGGACCCCGAAGAGCCACCCAGCCTTGAGGAGCTCCAGGCGCGGTATCGAAAAGCCGAGAAGATCCGTAATATCCTCACCCGGTCCAGGTCAGCCTCCTAGTGCCCAGGTCTTCATAGCCCTCCAGGCCTGTGTTCCTCCCACACCCCTAGAGTAGAACAAAGGCCAGGCTGGCCAGGGTGTGCATCCTGCTAGGTCTCCCACTCAAGTAGGACGGGGCAGGCTGGCTCTCAGCGTGCCCGCCACCCTTCATTGCCGGGGTCATCTGGGAGGCCCTGCAGTACTCAGTGAGCCAGTTCTGTGTCCTGTCACTCTGACAAGTGTGGTAACAAGTAGACGCCTTGGAGAGCCGCGCCAAGGCCCCAAGAATGGCCCTCCCAGCATGAGGGCTGTGTTCCCACACACAGAACTGTAGACCAGAGCCAGGGTCCCCAGCTCTGCCTGAGGTACCGAAGGCCTTTCCCTCTTGCCTGGATGCCAGGACAGGTCCTAGGGAGTGACTTTCCGGTCCCCTTAGCCTTCATAGATTCAGAAATGTAACCTTGATTTACATGAGCCTTCTTTTCAAGCCAAATTAACTATTTCATGACTGGATTGAGTAAGACCTGAGAGATAAATCTCTTACTTCGAGGCCTGTGATTCCCCCGAGAGACACTAAGTACAAACCGTTCGGGTGTTCGGGCACATGTCTCAGTCTAGAGAAAAGTGGCTTGTTTTTATCTGCTGCGGCCCAAAAGAGCGAGAACCTGCAGTCAGGGACATCGGCCACCCCACCCCGAGGCAGGTGTCAGGGGCTCCGAGGGCCTCACCCTTTCTCTGGCCCTCCTGCAGCATGTGTAACCTGCAGTCCGCAGCAGGCCAGGACCGGAACAGCGTGGCTGACCTGGACTCACAGCTGCAGGAGCAGGAGCGCATCATCAACATCTCCTACGCCCTGGCCTCTGAGGCCTCCCAGCGCAGCAAGCAGGTGGCAGGTGAGGCGGGGGATGCCAGCCCTGGAACCAGGCCCCACCCATCACTCCCTGTGGGGCCCAGCGCTGCTAGTCAGGGAGTCCGCAGGCTCGTTTGCTGAGTCTCAGGCTCGTTCGCTGAGGCCAGTGTGTGTTCCCTGATTCCACGAGCACAGGCTGAGCTGGTGAGTTGGAGCGGACAGTGGGGGCCTAGCGCTCCTCAGGAGCTCAGGAAAGGGGCCTGGAGGAGGTGGGAGGTGTGGATGTGGCGGGGATGCCTCTTGCTTATTCTTAAATCTGGGAGTGGTGCTGCCATTCAGCTTTCTCTGAGGTTGCTCGTGACAAGCAGGGTTTTCAGGCCTCTGAGAGAAAGGGTCAAGGCTGAGGTTTCTGGCCTCGTGAAGAGCAAGTGGGAAAGCACAAAAGGGGGACCCCTGCTTTGGTCCCCAAGTCATCTTATCAGTCTGTGCCAGAAAGCAGGACTTGAACAGTGGAACTTTAGTGACCCGTGGGAAAAAATAACATGGTGGGTTGGATAGGAGGATGCACCTGCGTGTGTATGTGCAGGTGTGTTTCCCCTCAGCCAGGAACAGGACCCGTGACTTCTCCCTCCACCCATCTCCTCCCACCCCCAACCCCCCCCTCACCCTGGGTGCTGTCCCACTGCCTCATGGGTGCTCTCAGCCCGGCGTGCTCTAGGCCTTCTGGGGAGGGGACGGTTATCGGCCCTGAGTCCTCACCAGTCCTCCAAAAGAGGCCCTAAAAGCGGCCAAGGCTGGGACCTGCAGGGCTCTGCAGTGACTAGCCTCAGAGTGTCTGTCTAGTTTGGGGAGCTGCGCTTAAGTATCACCTCAAGAGCTAGGAGAGTGGCCGAGGAGGAGGAGGACCCAGGGGCTCAGCAGAAGCCTGGCCTCTGTCCCCCAGACCCTGAGCGCTGCACAGAGTTCCCAGCACCCCACTGTTCTTACCCCCTTTGGGACACACTGGGTAGATTGAGAGGTGGTCCATGTCGGGACCTGGGGGGGACACTTGAGGTTTGGCCCTATCTTCTGATGTCCCAGGGGCTCCTTGCAGCTCATCTCAGCTCATGGGTTCCAGAGGGGGCTGCTGCTCCCCCATTATAAAGTGCCTGTGTGGACCTCTGTCCTCAGCTTCCTCACCACAGCAGACGAGCATGCCTCAAACCCCCACTCTGCCATCAGTCAGCAGGGCCTCCTCACTTCCCCGCTGTGTGGTCACCTCTGCTGCCCCCCTTCCTCACTTTTGCTCCCTCTCTATGTCAGAGACACATCTGGGAACTGCAGCCAGACCTTACGGACGTGCCCCCAAGCCCAGGCCTCTCGTGGTGGGCGGCAAGGCCACACAGCCCTGCCCAGGGCGGTGTCTGCTGCTGCAGGAGCAGACAAGGGGCCTAACACACTGCCTAATTCCTATGTGCCCGTCTAGCGCAGCAGCTGGCCCTCCTCCCGCCTAAAGCCCCCCTGTCCTCCAGGACGGTGCCACCTTACCCCCCTTTAAGCAACGGACTCCACTACACCTTTGTCTAACACCTGCCAAGTAAGAGACCCCGCGTGCCCCCATGCTGTGCTGCACGTGCCCCTCCCATCCTTTGCTGTTGGCGCTTCCTTCCCCTGGCAAAGCGGCCGCTGGGGAGACCGCCCTGACGGGTGGGCAGGTGGCGTCCTAGGGACCCCGTCCTCCGCAGCTCAGATACAGGGAATACGTGGGGTCCCCACCCCCTGCCTCCCTGAGTTCCCCGGCACCAGAACTGGGCCCCACTCCCATGGGCAGAGGGCAGACTGAGGGTTTGGGAAGGAAGAGTTGGATCTTGGCACCTCGGTGTTCTGGCCAAAGAAATCAAAGTGCGGGAAAACTAGAAAAAATCTAGTTTTACAGATTAGGAAATGGACACAGTAAGGGGCTGGGGACCTCCTCTGGATCCTGTGGAATTTTTGTTAGAGCAAGGACTAGGACCCCCACCTCCACCCCTGAACTCCCCCCACCCCCGTGGTGGCCACTTGGGAACTTAGGAGGGAGGAGGAGGGAGCTGCAGGGAGTCTACCCAGTAGATATGAACTGGGCCCTCAGGCTCTCAGAACCCCCGGAGCCACCCTGCAGCCCCTCCCTGTGGGTGGCCAGTGAGGAGAGGTGGCAGGGATTAGAGGAGCAGGAACTGGGCCCTCAGGCTCTCAGAACCCCCGGAGCCACCCTGCAGCCCCTCCCCGTGGGTGGCCAGTGAGGAGAGGTGGCAGGGATTAGAGGAGCAGCAGTGGGCCCCGCGGCAGGTGCTCAGTTCTGGGCTTCAGCCCGTTGCTCCTGAGCTGTCACTTACCTGTCTCCATCGTCCTTTCCCTGACATTCGCCCTCACTGCCACCCCCTTTCTTCACTCTGAAGACACTGTGGCTGAGATTGCTGCGTAGCTACTATGCCCAGGCGTTGTGCTAAGCCTCCCTCTGACCCCCACAGCAGCCCTGTCAATATGCTCACCCCCATTTTACAGAGAAGGAGGCAAAGCTCAGAGACCTTGAGGGACTTGCCCAGGGAGTCGCAGCTTAAGGTCAGAGCCAGGGCTTGAACCCCTGTGGTGGGAGCCCAGGGCCTCTGTTTATCACCCGCGGTGACTCATCTGGACCACCTCCAGGAGCTCCAAGTCTTTGGAGACGGGAGTGAAGTGCCCGGGATGAAGAGTGCATGTGTTGGTGGTTTTGGCAGGTGTCCCAGCCGGGAGCAGAGTCCCACTCCCTGTGTGTGGGCCTGCGGGAGGCGTGGAGCAGGCCTGTCTCGGAGCACTTCAGGGAAATGCCCCCCGCGGGTCCTGCAGCAGGGGGTGTGTGGGTTTCCCTTGGAGATGTGCACACGGAGAACATCACCCAGAGAAGCAGAGAGGGCTCTGTTCCTCCTGGCTTTGGTGCCTCCCCTCCCCCCCCCCCAGCTTGTGTAGAGCTTCAGTTAGGATCACTGCATCCAACTTCCCTGTTACCCTCCCAGCACCCTCATTGGGAGCTGGCTACGATCACTAGATTTTAGGTTTAAAAGTGAGGCCTGTGGTGGCTGAGGATTACCCAAAGCCCCTGCAGTGAGTGAAGGGCAGGGCCCAAGCTGGACCCCACAGACCTCTTTGATCAGGCTTTTGCCCTGTCAGAGCAGAGACCCAGTCCGGAGCCAGTCCGGGCCTGATGGTAGAAGTGGCAGGGGTGGAGGGAGACCCAGGGTCCCCGCCCCACAGCGGCCGCATTGCCCTACCTCCCAGCTCCGCTGCTCTGTCCTGTCAGCCTGCATTCCCTGTCACATGTGTGCACAGACATGCCCCCCACCTGCTTCCAGATGTGGCCAGGGTCCTGCAGCTTCTCATCATCTCCTGTGCTTTTTGCCAGCCCAGGCAGTGAGTGACCCGTGACCCAACAAGCAGAAGACAAGTCTGGCGGCAGGGGCCCAGTGGAACCAGCTTCCTCCGAGAAGATTGAGCTCTCTTCCCCCAAGGAACCCCCTTCCAGCTCAGCAGGGGTTCCTGCTGGAGGACGGAGCAGCCCCCACCCCCACAACTGTGGGGTGTTACCTGAGGGCTACATCCTCATAGCCCTCCCCCACACTTATTTTAGCTGACTCCTTTTTACATATGACAAAGGCACTTTTGATACTGTAAAATACTGACATTGTATTTTAGAATCAGAATATATTTTATAACGTTCACGTCAAGGGCTGAGTGACTGGAGAGGTGAGGATGCGGGATTTGGAGCTTCACATGCAGACGCAGGTACCACTGCACCGAAGGTGTGGGTGGGGGCAGAAGGGCAGTCCAGTGTGTGATGAACTCAGGTGAAGGTTGGATCTGAGAGTGTGCTTCCAGTAGATTCCAGCGTTAGGCTCGTTGGCATGCTTTTAGGGGAGAGGGGGCGCTTGGCTTCAGAAATCAGCCCCCCTGACCTGACCTGATGAGCAGCTCTGGGGTGTGAAACTCACTGAGTTGGCACGTAGAGCCAAGCCTGTGCCTTGACTCTTGGGTTTGGCGTCGGGGCAACACAGTATGTTCCAGAACTTTGGCTCCCCAACCCACCCATGAGGTTCTCTCAGCAAAGGACTCTTCTCAGAAAGAGAGAAGCAGTATGCTTTGAATTAAAAATTCTTTGAAATGCAGAGGTGAGAGGAAGTACTTTTCATTGTATCATAAGCAATAAACCCTGCCCTGGGTAGCATCTGCCTGAAGTTCCTGATTCTACACTAAGCTGGGGCAACGATCCTGGGACCTTCGTCGCCTCCCCTGGAGAACCTAGGGCAGCTTTCCTGGGACTTGGGGCCAGGTGCTCCCCCCAGATGGTGGCAGCCAGCAGGCACAGGATGGCTGGACTTTGGCTTCACTTCCAGTTCAAAATGAGGTGAGGGCTGCCAAGCCAGGCATGGGATGTTTGTGGTCCTTTGTTAAAGTCATGAGTTCGTGATATCTGCACACCGAAAATGATGTTTAAAAGGAGGGAGGAAAACCCCACCTCCATTGGGTGGAGCCACACTTTAAATGAAAATCTGTGACTATGGTCAGAAAAAAACTCTCAAATATATTTAGAAGTTGCTGTCTATTTTTAACTAACTCCATATGCTGCCAATATCAACTTCATGACATTTGCCAAAACAAGATTTTATTTTTGCCTTTATAAGATTTTGTTGGAAAAATGAAATGAATATTTTGCAAGAAAAAGTTAATTTAAATAAAAGTGTAATGGTTTGCAAAAAAAAAAAAAAAGTGAGCTACAGATTAAAATATTCACCTGATATGCTTTGCTGTTTCTTACTGGCTCTGTGAGTGGCTTTGTGTAAGCTGTTCCCCATTTCTTTGGAAAACTCCCATGTCAGCTCTTGCCTGTTTGTGTTTGCCTCTGAAGGCTTCTCCTCATGACATCTCCTCGCCACTTGATCGACTTTGGAGGCCTGGGGGAAGAAGGCCTGTGGTCTCCGGCCCTTGGCTGGGCCTCAGCAGCTGCTCAGGTGGTCTCCAGCTCTACCCCACCCTGTGGGGGAGCCGTGGGCTGTGGGCTCTGGTGTGGGGCTGGTTTGGCAGGCAGAGTGCAATCCAAGATAGCAGGAGGGAAGTCACGGGCCCCCTTCCAGCCCGCACGCCACCCACTCATTCCAATGAAGCGGGTTAGTGCCGGATCATTACAGACGGGATTTGTATTGAATTCATTTTGACTTGTGATGAATGCTTAAAAAAAGAAGGCAGAGGCCAGTTCAGTTTCGGGATGTGTATGTTTCCAAGTTTGTTTTTAGGGCATGTTTTCTATTGCCAAGAAACGCGCTCGAGGTTTAGGGTGCCTCTCCAACTATTTAAACTGGGGAAAATACATTCCAGGGCCTACTGAACAGAAGACACTGCTGCTTTTTTTTTTTTTTTTTCTTTCAACCTACTGATCTCTTTTGGAATTATAAAATAAAAATGACTCCTCCATTTCAAGAGTTACTTGTAGATATCTCCATAACAGATGGGGATGGGTGAGGAGAGGATTTCTCCAAAACTGAGTGCCAAGGGGGGAAGAGAGACAGGAGGTAGTGACATTTTCTTTATTTATTTATACATACAGAACTGGGGTACAGGCCAGAGGTGCAGGGGCGGTGAGAGGATTCACCAGAGACAGAGTGGGGAGCAGAACAGGCCGACTGATGAAGTACACTGCTGAGGGGAGCAGCGGGTGGGTCAGAAGAGGTCTGCTGCGCCATGTGGGTCACCTCTAGAGCGGGGGTCAAACTCATGCTGAGGTGACTTTAGCTTCTTAGTGCTGTGCTTTAACCCACTGTGCCACCAGGGAGGGCCCTGTAGACATTTTCTTAATGAAAACTCATGTTTTTCTTACAGTTAGTCTCAGTTTGTTTCATACACACAACCCTGTGGAGGAGCACATGGTGACTAACTGCTTCCTCTGGAATGCTGTAGTGGGGTAGCCTGTCTTAGAAGAATCGTGGCCCAAATTTCAATCTGCAGGGAGCTTGACAGACCTTCAGTGGACTCAAATTCCAGGAAGATCAGGTGTGGTTTAGAAAAGATGTGCTCCAGCCACAGCATGTGCCAGTGGGCCCCACCACATGGCTCCCTCCTCAGCCCCCTCCAGAGGACTCACCTGAGGTACGATGGGACCCTCCAAGATGGAGACTAGAGCAGGACCCCCTGGTGGGGAAGTCTGTGGGACCTCCTGGTGGGGAAGTCTGTGGGAAACTCTATGTGTCCCAGTGATTCCGGTCCTGCCTGGACCACAGGGCCTGGGCCCAGTTCTGAACAATGAGATCGCAGCTGGCAAAGGGCCATGAATGTGCTTTTCCTACTCCTTTTGCTGTCCATTACTGAGTTTTGATTCTAACCAGGCTCAGGCTGAGCCCAGGCGGTCTATCATTTTAGAAAGATTCACAAGAACATTTTAGGATCTAGCACGAATGGGTTGGGAGTAACCTTTTCCTGGTCTGCATTTGCGCCCCTGAGCTGGCCAGCTTCTTGGCATGTCCAGGGCATTGTCGACGTGGTTGAAGGTGAGGTGCCTACATGTGTGAGTGCACTTCGAGTAGGTGTACCCAGACTACTGGTGATGCTGAAGATGAGTGTTGCTTTGCTCCCCATCATTCATTTTCCTTAGGGGACAGGGAAGAGGTTCCCTGCATAGTGTCTGGGAGTGAAAATTATCCCTATCCTCTTACCCTCCTTAGAACCCTTTAGCTGGGTCCTCCAGAATTTTCCTGGCTGTTGATTAGAAGCTTCTACTGACCCATCATTGGCTTGGTGATGGATGACAGGAGCTGGAGGAGGGGGAGCAGGCCAGGTAGTGAACCTTGCTCAGCTAAACAAGAGCCCGCTTGGAGCTTTAGAAATTCCCTTAACCGTGGTACCAGATCCCATCACAGTCCTTTTGTGTTCTCACCAAGGGTGAGAAAGAAGCAGCAAATTATCTGTCTAATCCACAAATCACATTTCTGAGATGTGGCAGGCAAATGCTCGGAGCACTCTGCTTTGGATTCAGCATCAGACACGGGTGTGTGCGGGACTTTGCCCATGTGTGTTGCATGCTGTTATGAAAAGAACAAAGAGAAGAAGCTGGGGGATGGGAAAAATGGCAACCCCTCCCTGCCTGGTAAACATGCCACTGCTTTGCCGTCTCCACTCCAAAGGCTACCACTTTCATTGCTCTCCGAGCAAAGAAACCTTTCTTCAGAGTGAGTGGCGGGTACAAAGGCAGAGCACAAAATGCGTGCACATCACAGTCCCTGCAATTCTGTTTGAACAAGCATATTGATTGGGTCTGACCCTGTTACATTTTTTCCCTATTATTTGAAAAGGTGCATCTAAGTGTGGTGAATTGAACCAGCGGAGCTGAACTTTCCATGAAAACTTCTCGAGGTATTTCTTTAGTTCAAAGCTTTTGAATTTTAAAGGGCATTTTTAATATGAGTCTGTTGAGTATTCTGTGCCACAGCCCAACAAGAGATGTTAAATGCAGATGAGGCTGGAGTGAGGGCATCCTGTGAGGGTGGATAGGCCCACACAGTGGAGGAGCGAACCTGGCCAGGAAGGGCTGTGCTTTGGGGAGAGAGGTAGAGGCACACACAGACCCTGAGGGGGACCCCTCTGAGCACTACGGGGCATCTCAGGGGGCGAGGGAGAGTCTTCTCAGCTGAGCTTCTCAAAGACGTAGAAAGCCAGAAAGCACTTGCTAGGACTTCCTTCTGCTGTATGAGGGTTGACTTCATGAACAAGGATCCCCTTTCTGTTCAGTCCCTTTCTCCCTTCACACTCGGCTTTAGTGCTGAGAAGAAAGGGGAGCCTGGTCTCTTGGTTGAGGTTACAGAGTCAGGAAACTGCCGATGTGCATAACCCTGGGTTGACATCACTACTCAGTCTTAGATGCTGCCAGACCTTTTGAAGACTAGGTGTGGAATTGGCACATGGTTACTTTCCTGCACATTCCTGATCAAGGCAAGTCACAAGGGCAGCCAGATTTAAAGAGTTGCAGCAGGATGCTGCACAGGAAGGCAAGAAATGGGCAGTGATCTTCTTCAGAGAGAATTTACCACAAGACTCCTTCCTCATTCTCTTCACACTGAAGCAGCTAAGAGCCAGTGCATGTCTTCCAACTTTCTCTTCCCTGTATAACCACAGGATGCAAGCTGATAGGTCTTTGCCAAGGAGAGAGGCCCCAAGACCATAGTTAATTGCATGTTAACATACATTGATGTATCCATTCCTTTTGAGTTTGGCCTCAATTTTATACTGGTATACCCTAATCTACCAGGTCATCATTATTCCATGCTACATCTGTCAGAATAGTGGGGTGTGATGGCTTCAAGATGAATAGACTAAGTGACTGAGTTGAAGTTTGAAGGTGTATTTGACTCCAGAAAGTTTTGAACTACTACATGGACTGCTGTAACTTTGGAAAGAGGAAGCAGGTGGGCTAAAACAGTCTTTGGGCCTGGATTCTGGGGCACTTGAGATAGCATCACCTTTAGTGGGTACAGTGAGCCCACAGCCTGAAGGCAGACCTGTGGCAAGTGCCTAGTGAGGAGGGGGTGCTCAGAGATGCACGCTGATTTGATTTGCATACCTCAGTATCACTCAGGCATCCCACAGACAGGAATTACTTGCAGACTTGACCTGGCCATTGACCTCTAGAGTAAGAGCTTTGGAGTCAGAAACAAGATCTATCAGTACCAACTGATATTTAGTTTCCAGGCTACTGGTGTTTGCTGACCCTCGCCCAGCTCTACTCCTCCCCACCCCGGGGGAGCAGATCTTTCTTGGAAGGTTGTGCAGCAGCCTTTGGATCAGCAGTCTTTGAGTCCTGGAGTCACTGAGTAGCAGTGGTGTGGGGGTCCTATCTCAGAGATACTGCAGGATGCCCGCACCCCTCAGACCTGATATCCATGTTTCTGAACCTCTCTTGGTCAGTATAAGAAGGCACTGTCCTCTTCTGTGTGACCAAGACTGGTCATCCCTTTTCAGCAGGTTGATGCATGGGAAGGAGCTGGGCTACCTGAACTCGAATTCTAGTGGGATCATTTTGCTGGCCCTGTGACCTTAGGTGTTATAGGGCTCCTGACCCTGAAGAAAGCAAGAGGAAAAAATTTAAGTGGTAGCTTGCTTACTGGCATCTAAGGTACAATCATTTAACATGTAGCATACTCTGATTCAACTGCTTATTGCCAGACTCCCACACAACATAAACTTCATGAGAGCAAACACGTCTCTTTATATTATTCCTAGTGTTCAGAATGAGCCACAAATAAGATACTAAGAAGTAATTTGTTGATTAAATGAAACAGTGGATAGAAGACATCAGGGACTGTGGACCAGTCTTTTCTCATCCCATGACCCTGCCAATTTGTGTGCTGTTGAGTGTTTTATATTCTGCCTCACAGAGGTCACTGCAGGTCCCTATACTTAAGTTGCTTTAGTAGTCAGGTTAAGAACAGAATTGTGGAATTCAAATCTACTGCTGTGAACTCTAACTTTGAACAAACCTGACTCTCCAGAAGCTTTAGTTTCCTCCTCTGAAAAATAGAGATAAAGGCATCTGCCTTGTGTGGGTGGTGGTGTGGATGAAACGCGCCCTTGGGCAGAGCCCCTGACAAAGCCAATTAATGGTCACTGTATTTGCCCTGTGTATGAGCCTTATTTTGAGCAGTGGAGCTCCAGGTGGTGGTTTCACATTTAAATCCCATCTTTTCCCCCTGCCATGGCAGGATAAATAGGCTTGGGGTCATCTGCCCTCCACCATCTGTATGTTATTTTAGACAGCTGCCTGCAGCAAGTAAAGCAGTGGCCCAGGGCTTTTGAAGCTGGGGTTCGAAGGCTGTGCCATTGCCTAGCTGTCTCCCTGACTCTCCAGGGAATGAGGACAGGCCAATCCTCGGAGGCTTCCCCTGCAGCCCCGCAGCTGTCCACCCTGACATCAGATCAACCTGTGCATGCCCCTTTGATGTCAATTCCCAAACTGGAGTCTTGTGCCTTGCTCTGGGACTGGGGCTTTGAAGTTGGCCTCTAAACTGAGCTTTCAGGAAGAAAGTTGTCTGTTGTGCCTCAGAGCACGGCTGGGCCTGTAAAGGCACGTGGAGTGCCGTGAACACCTGATAAATAATTCTTTCTGGGCCCAAGAAAGATTCGTTCCATTTAAAGGAGAGGAAAATTCCCTTGACCTTTTCACTGAAGTTGGAGGTGGGGGCAGGGATGTGATTAGAGAAGGTTTTTGCATCTTTTCATGGAAATCATATGGGACAAGCAGGTCATCTGGGAGCTGAACTGCAGTGACTGCTCCAAAAGGACTCCGTACCCATGACTCCTAAGCCAGGGTCACCTCAGCCAGCCCTGCTCCTCCTCACACCCACTGCCCCCTGCTATGCATGTGGGAGAAGGTTGGGTCATCTCGCAGGAGGAGAAGCCTCAACCCCTTCTAGACCAAATACTGCTGGAAATGTCAGGGCTTCTGAGAAGAACAGCCTGATTGCCTTCCTTCCTTTCTAGTGGCACACAGGAGTTATGTCCCAGATTCCCCAATGAAAGGAATCTGGAAAAATGGATACTGGTCTACATACACCTTCAGCTTAGGCTGAACCCATGGCATGACTTGATAACTGGATGTGGATTTGTGTGCTATTTCGTCAAAATTTTCTTTATAGCAAAATATATAGAAGGTTCACCAAACAATGAGTGCAGCCCAGAAAACAAACACCTGGGTAACTACCCTTTAAGAAATTTAGGTTTGTCAGGGAGCCAGAGGCCCGGTTGATGCCCCTTCTTACTCAGCAGTCCACCCGCTCCCACAAAGGTTAGCCAACCACTCTCCTGACTCTGTAGTAATGACTTGCTTTGTCATTATAGTTTTACTGTCTATACAGACATTGCTGAGTACTGCAGCTTAGTTTTTTTGCAGTGTTATATGGGTGGAATAGTCAATGCATTCCTTTGTGTCTGAATTTTTTCACTAAATGTGATATTCACTCATCTTGCTATTGCAAAGTATTCAGTAGGAGTACTTGACAACTATCCATTCTACTATTGAAGGACATTGGGTATTTCTAATTTGAAGTTACATATTATAAATAATGCTACCTTAAATCTTTCTATACAAGTTTCCTGGTGCACATGCACTTTTTTTTTTCCCCCAGTATATTCCTAGGTGTAGAGTTGCTAAGTTATAGAAGCATTCCTTCAACTTAAGTAGAAAATGCCACTGTCTTCCAAAGTAGCATTTTTACTACTGCTGTCTACATGTAAAGTGTCACCCATCCTTTCTTGTGGCAGCCCGAGTTGCTGAGAATCCTCTCCTGGCCATTCCCTCCTCTTAGGAGGGTCTCCCTCTTCTTGGAGGTATTTGCATTCACTGACTAGGATATGCCACAACAGTATCTCATTTCCAAGATAAGATTCAAGGAAGACTGAGTTTGTGAGCATCTTTCCTTGCTTTCTCACTTGCCTACTGTGAGGACCTGAGAACTGCTACAGTCTTAAGAGCTTGGAAGTGGGCTTCCACAAGTTAAACCTTGAGATGATTACAGCCCAGACTAACAATTATAGCCTTGTGAGGTACCCTTGCCTAAAGCACCTGCCTAAGTAAGTACAGGTTCCTGTGAGATAAATGTGTGTTTTAAGCTGGTGAATTTTGGGGTAATTTGTTAATAGCAGCATATTCAATAAAACTTTTAATTAATTTTAGCCATTTTGGAAGCATGAAGTAGGTTTAATAAGTATCTCCTTCATCATTAATGATTATCTAAAGGTTCACTTAGCCACTTGGATTTTTTTTGTGAAGCACCTGCCAAGTCTCTTGTCATTCTCCTATTGGATTATATATCTTTTTGATTTGTACAGAGTCTGGACATAAATCTTAACCTGGATTACCCCTTGAAAATGGGGCCTGTAGAAAGGGCTTTCAGACAGTTTACTTGGAAAATGATCCTATGGAACAAAAGTGGAAAGAGGGAACACAGAAGGCTCTTTCAGGTTGGTCACTGTTGTAAAAAAGTTTATGTGTCACTGGGGCCTTCTGAAAAGTTGTGTAAAATGCACCTCAAAATTATCCACCTGTGTAAGAAAAAGAATATCCTCTAGCGCAGAGCCCTCACTGACCCAAGTGTTCTTGATTGGGTGTTATGTCCTCCGGACCCCACAAGCGATATTCTTAACGAAACCCACAGTGGGACAGCGAAGCAGCACTGTGGCTTCAAAGAGGTGCCACTGAGCTGCTGCAGTACTAACAGTAAAATGGGAGCCAAGATGTGCAGTGTAGCACAAGTACCCAACACAGCCTTTCTCTTGTCTATGCATACTGCAGTCATCTATTTCTTTCTTAGCATCTTTTGACAAAAATATTACTAATTTTAAGGTAGTTGGAGTTCATAAATCTTTTCCTTTATAGTTTGTGGTTTTCTGCATCTTTAAAGTTTTCCTGTATTTTAACCATAAAAATATTCTTTCAGAGTTTGATGTTTGAGGCCAGTTGTTGTGTGATGTCCTAAGCCATACAATGTTTAGCAGCAACCTTGGCCTCACCCAGTTGTACCAGCAGCTCCTCCAAGTCATGACAAAAATACCTCCATAGTCAAATCCCTCCTGGCTAAGAATACTGACTTAAGGCTAATACTCCAGACAACAAAAGCCCAACTGGTAAACTCCATTTGGAACTTTATAGTATTTTAAAAGAAACCACTTCACCTGGTTTAACTAGACACAGGTATGTTTCTCCTTTGACTGTTTGCAAACTCATGTTTATTATGTATATCTCTATTTTCAAGACCAATCTTTTATTTCTAATAATTCTTTAGGAAATAGCTGAAAGGTATTATCTTTCTTCACTGTAATGGGAGAAAGTTTTCAGGGAGTTCAACTTAAGAGACTACACATGGATGTTCAGGGTTGGGAAACTGTTTAATCCCTTTCATGTACCCAAGGAGTGCATATTCATTCAAAGACTACTGGTTAATGATGCCAAGTATTGTTAACAGGTCAACAAGGAACAAGTTGAAAAATAACCTTCAGGACAATGAGAATTGATTTTGAAAGCTTTCCAAACAGTGGTATCAACCATGTGGAAACCATATTGGAGTGAACTGAGGAGCAATAGAATAGTAATAGAAAGAAGCTATTAAAAGTGGATATAGATGTAGAGACAGAATTACAGCTGAAATATATAGTACCAAGGAACAATAGCTTTTATAAGAGGTGAACTATTTAGGAACTTAGAAGACAAATGCTGACAAAAAAGGGTCAACAGACTGAGCACTTTAAGACTCAAAGAAAAGCACTAGGTTCACAAGATGATGCAAAGGATTAACAGTTGCTAGCATTTATTGAACACTTATTACCTATCAGTGTGCTAAATTCTATCTAATTCTCACAATAACCAGGTGACAAGGTGGTTGACATTGCTATCCTCACTTTACAGAGGAGAAAAATAGGCCCAGAGAGATCTAGTTATACCCATGGTTCCTTGGTTTATCATTAGGGTGATGGAGCCTGGAGATTACAACAGTGGAACACTTTCCTTTGGTTGTGGATTTAGGTGTCTCTTATAGAAGCTAGAAGGCAAGGACATGTTAAGTCAAATAGAAAAGCATATCACTTAAGAACTAGGTTTTAAACAGTTAAGAATGAGAAAACTGAGAAAGCATGAAGGTAATCTGGTGTTAGTAAACACTTTTTTAGTAACAGCGACATGTGTGCTTGGGGTTATCTCCAGAAATATCCTGCATTCCAGGAAGGTATGATACTGGGGAGAGGTTTATTTGTGACACTGACAAAAATAATACTGAAAAGACTGATAACTTGATTTGAATGTGTGCAAGGGTTAGAGCTGTCATGGTCACGTGAGATTTCTAAATTAGTGTTTTCAGGGATACACTTATTTTCAGATATTCAAAGATCCCATGTGTTTTTTGTGGAGATAATGTAACTAAAACTGTCTAAGAAGTGATTGAACCATGTAGATGAAATTTATTTCCTTCAAGTTTACTCAAAAATTGTGACCTATCTTTTTGCTTTTAAGCTATTGCTTACTATCAAATTCTTCAAACTTTCTTTTATACCACAAATTCTCCAAGGTTTAAAAGGTTAGGTTTAAGAGGACTATTATCTACTAATACAAGCAAAATTGTAATCTGCTTCTGAAAATATTTTCAGTAAAAAGACACATTAGATTACTACTCTAGGTAAGCACTTGGGATAAGTGTATTTAAAGTTAAGAAATTATCAATTTCTTACCCAAAAGTTTTCATTAAACTTTCCACTTTAGTGTCTCTGTGCACAAAATTTTTATTTTCCCAGATAGTATTTTCTTTAGTAGGGCTATCAAGACAGTATGTCAGGAGAACACCCTTATGTTTATGCTTAAGAGACAGCCACGTTTAATGTGGTGCTGGGACACCAGACCACTTACAGATCATAATCTATTGGTCAGACCTAAATTTATTCCAGTCCTAAATTACATGAATTCCTATATATGTTAATTTAAATGAGAATTTCTCTATTGGAAATAAAAAGGTCACCCAGTGTATTTTATAAGGTGTCTCTTCTATTTATACATAAGAAACCAGATCCATGAATAACCCAGGATATTTAAACAATTTATGAAAATATGTATTAATACTGTCCTTTCCCTATTCCATTCTTTTAAGTCAGCCAACCTTCACTCTCTAGATTAGTAGTAATAAGAACTCTGCAGACTAAATATCTGAAAAATCATTGGCCAAATTGAAATTTGTTGAGGCCAGACTTGTTCAAACCAAGATTCTGGTTAATGTCATATATTCTGTCTATGATACACTGACTCAATTTTTTGTACTGTAAAGGACATTATAAAACATTAACTTTTTCTTTAACCTAAAAACAAATATTTGGTATCTGATATGAAAAACATTTCAGGATGGATCGCATAAACCAAAAATTACCTGTTCTAGCTCCTACAGTCCTCTAACATTCTAAATTTTAAATTGACACAAATAATTTTTAAAAATCTAATACATCAAACACATACTTAAGTATCTCTAGATGTATAATAGTTCAACAAACAAACAGGTGTGACTTCAAGCCTTTGAACACATTACTTAGAAACATTAAGATTTTGGACCCCAATTATTTGAAGATTGCAGACTAGACTATAATGCAACTTGTGTTAATGTGCTGTATAAATCAACCAAAACATAACAGCAGATAGAAGATCTAATCTCACCCCAACAGAAGCAATAAAATCAGAAAGCAAGACTATGTTTTAGTAATCAGATAGCAAACAGCATTGGGATAAAGTGAAAAATTGTTTTAGCTTCTTAGTTTAATAAGCCTGTTCCTCATCGGTATATAATGAGGATAAAGGTATCACAACCAAGTATGAGAAACTGCTTTTTCTTTATTCAGGCCTTAAAAAGAAAATTAACTTTGGTCACATAATACCTTAAAAAAAAATCCAGTTTTACATAGTTTTAAATAGACCAAATGACCAGAGAAATAATTTCTGTAAAAATTGGCCAAATTTATCAAAAATCTAACACAGTGTAATTCAAATTACGTAAAGACTGCTTGGGAGCATAATATTCCAAATATGTGACAATTGCAACTTCATCCCAATAGGTGTGAAAATATTTGCTCCTGCTGATTTGGTCCAAAAGAGTAGAGCTGAATCAGTAAGAGTAAAGTACCTAATCTTTCGCCAACATTTATACTGCTACTAGGCAGCAGAAATATCCATGATGATAGTTCTCTAACAAAATAAAATGAGAGTATTTTTCATGAACACATCACAGTATCAGATAAACTTTGTAAGAGAAAAATACGAATGAACAAAACATATGAAACAGCTATCAAACAAAAAATGTCTCCCCGTAACTGTATTTGAAGGGGTAAAAAGGTGAGATTAGAAGTTTGATACTAATATGAAAGGAAATTGAGTACTGTATTTATTTCTTATTTTATACAACTCTTACTCTTTACAAAAATGGTTATAGTCATGCCCATAAAAGTGTAACCCATGGCATCTGAAAGCAAACACTCTTTGTAATTATTTAAAAGGGCCTTTTTAAAAATTATAATACAAAGGTCTGTGCTCTATAAGCAGTCCTCCACTGTGCATTATAACAATAAGGCTTACTTTTAATACAAAGACTAAGTGTTTGGGAGTTATGAACCACTGGATTTAACAAACATCATTTTATAATTGCTTTTTGCATCTTTTTTGTTTTTGGGATCCTCTACTTCATCAGGATGCTCAGTAGCTTGGAGTTCTTCAGCAGATTCTTCTTTTTCTGACTCTGAATCACTTTCAGAGTCATCTGGACTTTCAGGATCAGGTGAATCATCATCATCATCATCATCTCCAGCCACATCTCCTTCTCCATCATGATCTTCTACCTTAAAACACCAATCAACAGGCTCTTCTTAAAATTAAAGCAATCGCCTAGCACATAAACTGGGAAAGACCTTAACTTTTGTAAGAGTATTAAAAAAGTCTATTCCCTAGTCATTAAACCAAGCTTAGAACTGTATGATGATCAAAGGTGGACAAGAACTAAGGATTCAGGCATTTTCATGCGTGGTTTTATTTTCAGCTGAGGTAATACTGCCTTACAACACAACTGAGGCGTAGGACCGTACGTCTATAAAGATGATGTCACCACACCTATACATTGACACTCGAGTAGGATTCTGTTTGAAAACCACTGACCTGTTCCCACTCCCCTAGTATGAAAACTACAATCTTTTATCTTCTTGAAAGAAATGTTTTAGAAGTAGATAAAGCAATTTAGCCATGGACCCATGTTGATATAGAAAAGTTATCAATGTTTTGGCAAATTATATTACTCTGGAGTAATTAACTAGTAGTTATAATAGGAAAAGAAATGACTTAGGAAACAAATGAGGAAACTCTCCTAAACCAGTATTTACATAAAATATCCTAACTGTATATTGTTCACGTCTACTAAAGATGTACTCTAATAGTCAAGCAGTATTTACATTAAGCTGGCATCAAAAAAACATTTATGAAACATTCATCAAATATCTCTGTTCATTATCTACAAAGACCTAGTTGGGCCTATCAGAATATTTTAAGTAACTATATCACAGAAATCCTGATTGCTAGAGTAATGTAACACAAATTTTATCGAACTGGGAAATATCTTCCCATTTAATGAAAATACATTAATTACTACCTCACTGAAGCCAAGTCCACAATGTCGTCGGTATCTTCCTGATAGTTTACTGTCCATACTTTGCTGATACTGAGATTCCAGTTCTTCATTAATTTTCTTGTCTTCTTCCCCTGCATGTCCAGTGTACTTTGGTTATGTTTCAGTCAAATTAATAAAAACATTTGATTACACAAAAAACCCATAATACAGATGCTATTATTTTCAGGGTTGACTTTTCTGTGACTAATTTTACAATGTATTCTGTGGATAGGTTTCTATACCATCAGTGGTTACTTAATAGAGATTAAAAGATATCTGTGATAATTTCTTTAATAATCCTCTGATCTACAACAGTATTGAAAAACATTTATGCTACATATTCTTGGTCAGTATCAAGAAATATATAGAGTGTAGAAATTTTATTAAATACAATCTAGGTGTTTATTACAAATATCTATGATAAAGATCAGTTTTGTATCAGAGAAAAGTGATTTTTCAGCAGACCAAATGAACTAAAAAGCAGTATAATGTGTCAAGTGTATCAGAGCATGCTAAATAATTTATAAAATTCTATACACTCTGAAATTGGCAAAATGAGGCATAAATTATCAAAATTAAAATATATAGTGAATCAGTAAAAATGGAGACAGTAATCATCAGTTTCTTGGTTAGAGTATCATTGATAAATACTCTAAAATCTTAAAAATAAAGCATTTACTATTATATGATAGATGTAAAATATTTGCATATTCTACATACAATTCAATTCTAATATTTCAATAATACAGTTACAAACAAAATTGAGACTATCCCTAATTATGTACAAATATTTCATATTCCAAATTTAGCACTTCAACTTTTTTTGTGTTTTACTTTCTTACCTGTTCGGAAGTGAGATGTTGATTTGTGGTCTCCTATAACAAGACGACCAGTGTGTTCTTTCTATAAAGCAGAAATTATATCAGAGTGAGGCCACTAATTTAACATAACAGAGTGTCTATTTGCCCAACACTATTCTAGGTTTCTGGGATGTAGTGAAGAAAAAAGACCTACCCCTGTATTTATGGAACTTACATTCTAGCAAGGCAGGGATGGGGAGGGGAAACAGAATCAATAAATATAGTGGCTAGAAGACATTATATTGACTTTATAAATGTGATGGAAGGTAAACCAGAAAATTAAGATCAGTATGTATTTTCTTTCCCTAATAGATCTGTTACATGAATTGCTTTACCTTTCCCACCTTCTCTTTGATGCCTCATTAATATCTCATGGGAGGAATGCAAATAAGATTATTTGGGTAGATAAAAATAACTTATAATGCTATATTACCTTTGAAATATTAAAAATGAAAACTTACCATTTTTATTTGACTACAATGAACAACTAAATTTCAAACTGTTAAGAACTGAATTTAAAACTAAATCTAATTCACTCATGAACTGATTAGGCTACACAATTATTCTCAATATATCAGTTCCAATCTACTCTTCATGGCTAATAATCAAGTTTCATAAGGTAAATAAGTAAAATGTAATTATTTTGATTTAATAATTATTAAAAGAGTGAAGGTGAAATCAAATGATATTGCAGTCTTAAACACAAATTTTTCTATTTTGCAGATACAATCTCCAAATCCAAAGATACTAGTAAAAAGTTTCAGCCATTAATGCCTATTACTTTGATATATAAGGGCATTAATGCTTTAATATGCTGCTGCTTAGATGGCAGAAGATGCTCCATTTTAACAAGAATGAAATAAGCATCATGGCATCAAATTATTTTGATAATTTGATATTTTGTATTAACTTATTAATACAAAAGGATAATTTTGTATTTTGTATTGATCTATTCACATTTTTTAGGTGGGTCTACCTGTGAATAATGAATTACTCATGGTAATTAGCTAGGATTAGAAATATACTTTATGGCTACAAATTATAAATACAGCCTATATATCAGATCAAAGCTGATGGCCTTGTGAGCAAAAAAATGTTAACATATGCTTAACAGCTAGCTCATTTATTAGTAACTAAACTTCTTTAAAAAAACAAAAACAAAAAACAGGAAAATGGTATCCATGTGTATTCAGTTCTTCTTACTTAAAATACACAAAAAGGGCATTTTCATACAAAAAGATATAAATGCATATTGTCTTAATTAAGCTTACCTTTCCTGCACCCATAAGTCTCAAGAACTTTTGTTTTCTTTCTTCATTGCCTAAGTCTGCTGCCTCCCAATTGCTAGATCCAAGCTGGAAAAGAAATTAGCCACTTTCTGTTATCTTAAGGCAGCACTTTTTTATTTTGCAGTCAGAACTCTGGTTCTGAAAAGTTTGCATCTTTCAAAATCACCAAGAGGCCTTGTTAAAACAGACTGCTAGACTACACTCCAAGAGTTTTAGATTTGGTACATCAGGGATAGGGGCATGTGGATTTCATTTCTAACAACTTCCTAAGTGATGCTTACTGATGCTTTGATGTGGGAACCCGACTTTTAGACCTACTGTCCTGGAACCTTGAAAGGCCCTAAACCATCTAGTACTTTGAATCCAGAAAGTTGCCACAGTTATTAGCTGAAGCTTAGCAATATTCTAGACAGAACAGCAATCAGAATCTACCAGACCCTAAAATTTTAGTGTTTCTGAGCAGTTCTACTTATCCACAGAGAAATTGTTTTTTAAAAGTACAGAATAAAATTCAGTCTGTCTTATGAAATGATTCTACTAACCCCTTTGAAAAATCTAATTATGATGGAATCCTAATGGTCACAATTCTCCTCTTATCTTGGAACAAATGCAAGATTTCATTCTAATTCTTTTCTTTTGACCACCATTTACCACCATTTCTCCATGGACAGAACTTGCAGACTGGAAGCAGCAGGTTCCAAAGCATGTGGCTGACTCGGCCAGAGTCCTGTCCCTCTGCCTCCATGTCTTACGGGGACCAGAATCGATAGTATATCCCACACCTGCCATCAAATATGGGATGTATTCCCAATTATGTTAAAGGTGAACAAGAACACAGAAAGATGGTAAAACAGTTTTCCTCATCATGATATTCAAAATATTATACCATCTTTCAAGAAGACATCACTCCTTTGTTGAATGCTTCTAGCTTTCAGGGATTCATAGCTTTCCATTTTCATTCCCATACAGTTGAAAATTCAAAATTTTCATTTCTACACATAATTAAATGAGAAACTGAAAACCGACATTTCATAATTATTTGCAGAATAAGAAAGTGAATGAGGGCAAGCCAATTGCTAGTATATTCTAAACTAACGATGAAGGCAAAATTAGTTATATATGCAAAACTCTTAGACGATGAGTCTGGATTATTTCTGAAATACCTAATGACTTTTTTCAAACCAAGAATCCACAAGAGAAAAAAAGAGAAAGGGCTGAGAAACAAATATGGTATTCTCATTTAGTCACTTGACAGGAAGACCCTCATTCAATATTTTACAATAAGAGCCTAATCCATCCTGTTTTCTAAAAATTTACTCAGTGGTTTGTAAGCAGACAGTGGAGAAAGCAGGTAATATACAAAGGTGACTAGAAGAATGAAACATTCATTGGATTTAGCACCACACTCAAACTTATAATCTAAAAATGAAAATGTTTTCCAATAGTGGAATAAAAGAATCCCCCTTTCAAATCAGAATTGTGAGCAAGTACTTAGAAAAATTCAACTAGTATATATTCATGATACAAATGACAGAAATAGATTTGAAATCTGAAATTAAATATTTTAGTTTCATAAATGACAAGTGATAAACAGCCAGCTATTTTCAGATGCATATCATAAAAATGTGGAATACATATTTGGGTTTGCTATGGTTAAACTCATTACAATTTTAATAGTTTTTCACTTGTACTTCTGAAAATTATTCATAAAAGACTAAGAATATGCAAGAAACAATGATGATCATTTTTCCTATGGAAATGAAAGGTAAATTATTTGTACCTCACAGGACACCTACTTATTGTTCTTTTAAATACCTTTTGGTGGGGAGTTTATATGCTCTCATGGTTTTGGTTATGTAAGTTCCCAATCTTCTTTCCATGAGACAAGTCATCTTGTAATATCTTTTTATAGACCAGTTAATTCTTAATTGGCTCAATATAATTAAAAAAAAAAAAAAGCACCAGTAAAGTTTCAGTTATGATTCTTACTAAATCACTTGCTCTTTGTGAGCCTGATCAGGCATGAAACGTTAACTTCTTAGTTTGAATTCCTTATCTATATATAGCAAGCTTCAATAAGAGTGTCTTAGATGTTGTTATTCTAAAGAACTGCATAGTCTTTTTAAAGTTTACAAATCACTTTTAACTTACATTGTCTTTAGAGTCTCTGTAAGGACACAGAGAAAGAGAGGTTAAGTGACATGCTTTGATCCTCTCACCTTTAGTCCTCTGCTCCTTCCACCTCATATTATACATGATCAAATGGGAGTATGTGATAGTAATTTATGAACTACAGATATAAAAATGTATATATAGCATTAAGTTAAAACAGAGCAACTAACAAAGTTTTTCTCAACTTTACTGAAGGAGCAAATGCCTTTATGTAAATAACCCTGTTATTTACAACTTCTAACCCTAATTTTTTTTTAATCATTAAGTCCTTCTGGTTCTTCCTTATAAAGACCTTAATATACAATGACAAATTCCTTGCCCAAGCAAAGCATTCTGAAAAGTACATGCATAGAAGACTGATAATACTGGTTCTCCACCAGTTACTAAATTAACTTTTACAATTCTCCTACTCCACCAGTTACTAAATTAACTTTTACAATTCTCCTACTCCGTTAAAAGACAGCTTTAACTTCTCCACTCCATCATAAATAGAGAAACCATTTTTAAAATGTCTGCACCTTCAGCATTTTATTATCTTTTAAAATGTTTTTTTACCCTTATTTAACTTGAGGTCAGTGGGCAGTGCTTTACAAGCAATGAATGTTCATTAGTTACCAACTGTTTACCTACTGTTACCAATTCTATACTGTAAATAGCTAATTTTCTACAACTTCAACGTATATTTTAAAAATACATTTTAAATTTCTCTGAAAAGTAAGTACTCAAAGGTAACTTTCAGCTATCAGCAAAAAATTTAAAAATTCCGATGGAGGAAATGACTAAAAAAGAATCACTACCAAAGCACAGGTGAGAATATAAAATTAGCAACATAATCATTTTTAGATGGTGTGTGAAGGTCAAGGCCCTATAACCATCTCCTTCAAAGAGAGGAGCTTATAGGATCCGAAAAGGTCTTAAAGGTCATATAATTTAAAGTGACACCATCAGAAACTGCCGAAAATTACTTAATGCCCTTTAACTTTCTGTTACACTAGCTAATATCAATCACCAAGGGTCTTCTCTCAAACTAAAAGACGTCTCTTCATCAAGCAATCAAGTCACCGTTAAATGCAGGAGAAAAAACAATGCATTTGCTTTGAAAATGGCACCCAGATCATTCAAAATCCTAGCTCAAACTTCTGACAAGTACTGTTACCATAGTAACAAGAAAAAAAAAGTAACAGCCGTGGTAGGGAAAAACAGAAAACAGGAACAGATCTCACTGCATAACCACTCATCCCCAAATCTTGACTGCTCATCTTGATTAATTTCCTAAAATCAATTTCCCTGATGAGTTAATCCGGTAAAAAACCCATCACCCACCCAAAGAGCTGGGTCGTAACACCTCTCATATGCTTCGACTGATGCACTACATGTATTCGGGAGCCTTTTATGGCTCATAGAGTAAGACATGTAAAGCACCGAACTGCTTTACAGAGAACACACATTCAGAAACTGGTAGTGCTTTAAACAGTAACGGAAAACAACAACAACAAAAACTAGCTACTATCCATCATCCTTAAAAAACGACCTCTCCGTGCCCCCTCCCACAACTCCCCCACCAGCGTTCCCATGGCATTTATCCATCGTATGAAGGACGTAGTTTTAAGTTTATTGGTTACTGCAGTCTCCAGGACACTGCGCTAGGAGCTAGGACAAAAATACAAAATGGCCTAACCACCCTAATTAATCACCTTTGAATTCCCAACAACTGGCGGAGCGATAAATATTTAACGAGTCACTTTAAGGAAGAAATGGTTTGCTCTTCACGAGAGCCCGGAGGGGTGGGGGAGGAGACTGAAGAAAGGTAGGTACTCGACATTTAAAACGGGCTTCTAGGTCTCAACGTCTTGAATCTCACCACCACGCGTCAGTACCAATTTACCCTTGGATACAATTTTTCGGTTTAATACCGTCTTGGGTTAGTCTTAATAATACAGTGGAAGGTATATTTAACGCGTAACAGTAAACTGCAAATATCATGGCCTGCCGGAATTTGTTCAAATTCGCACGAATACCTTAACAGTCGCGGGAGCAATTTAAACCTCTCACAGGGAGGGTCTTGCCGACACTACGCTGACTGGAAAGGCCCGACAAAGCAGCCTCATCGGCCCGCAAACAGGCAGTGTGACCCCCTGACTAAGCTCTTCACTTCTCGACCAGCCCTGGATTTCCTTCTTCGAATCTCCTACCGCTAGGCACGTCGCTGGCTCCTAGGTGGTGGGCATCACCAAACCATTCGACCCGAAATAAAGGAGGGAGACATTTCCATTCTTCTGGTTGCACCCGCCTCGGCCCTCCCCAATCAAGCGGCCTCAGGCGCTCCCTCCGTCTTCCTCCACCCTTCCCGGCCTACCCCAACATTTAGTAGGCCTCAACCCTCATTCTCCCCGCCATTGTTATTTACATCGTCGTCTGGGGAGGCTGAACGCTTCACCCCGTGCGGATGGGACTCCCTGGCAGCACTCATCGTTGCGGGGATCCCGACGGGAAATGCCGAACCCACTGCCCGTTCTCCTCAGCCCTGGCGCCAGCAGCCTGCAATCTACCACCGGCCCAAGCAGCGCCACTCCAGAACGCAGAGATCCTCCGGTCCTTCTCCGCCACAGTCGTCACCGCCGTGACCGCTCGTCACCTTAGAGCACTCTGGGGGTTGTAGTTTTCTGGCTCACTCTGTACAGGCCTGAACAAGAGATCTATGTGTGACTAAAACTACAATTCCCATGAAGCCTAGCGGTGCAGTTCGCGTTGTGTGGCGGGAGTGCCCCCTGAGACTCCGCCTTCTTCGGCGGGTGAAGCTTTTCTGCGGGTGGGTATGGCGTTGAGCGTTTGGTATAAAGCTTCGTCGCCACAGAAAGAAGCTTAGACTGGGTTTTCGCGTTTCTGTGTGAGAAACGTCCCCTTCGATACGTACACCCGCCGTAGTTAATCACCTAGGCTTGAGTGTAATGTTTGAGGCTTAGTGAATCCTTACACCTTTCTAAGACAAAAAAACCTTTCAAAAATATGGCTTCTGCTTTCCAACCCTATTGGGTTTCCTATTGCTGGTAGGGAAATTCTGGATAATCAGAGTCGCAGGTTTCTTTAAGATTCTGCTGAGTATTTTGCTGCTT
Organism: Condylura cristata; assembly: GCF_000260355.1. NCBI lineage: Eukaryota > Metazoa > Chordata > Mammalia > Eulipotyphla > Talpidae > Condylura > Condylura cristata. The sequence goes on from NW_004567116.1 coordinate 27,796,905, forward strand.
TCCCAGGCTCATGGAAACGAGTTCAATATGGTATTAAGTGCTCGTTAATTAGCTATGTTTAAACTAGGATTCACCCGAGAGAATTCAGTAAGCTTTTCACACGGCTTTGTGTGAAATGGGAGTGACCCTCTCCCATCTCACTGGTGGTGTGGGCATTGTACTTTGGAGGCCCTCACAAAGTGAACGACTGTCTACCCGAAAGCTCTTAATTTTCCCCACATTCTTTGAAAGAGTATTTGAGGTGAAATTCGCATTAACAATTTAACTTTTAAAGTTAAGTGGTATCTGGTTACATTCACTTTGTTCTGCAACTATCACCTCTAGTTCTAAGATGTTTCATCACTTTCTGATTATGATCAGAAATTTGATTTTGTTAAGGCAAACATTAGGTAAGTGGTTTGACAGCAAATTTTGGTACCGCGATTTGCCTGTTACTGCTTAATTAAATTAGCATCTGTACTCAGCAATTAATATAGTTTGACTACATGTGTAAAAATAGTATTACTTTCCTAGAATTCAGAGGATTACCGAACCATTTACAGAACTAGTGAAAGACAATTCTTTAATTTATGCAGTCAGATATTCAAATTGTCCTTATTTTGAAGCAAAGAATAACAATACTAACTAGGATAACTTGAGAAAGAAATCTCAGATAGGGTCATATTTTATAACGAATCAGGGGCACTTTGATCTATTAATTACATGGTAAGAATAATTTAAAAAAGTAAGTAAATTCAGGATAAAAAGTATCCTTTTGGAAGTGGTTGCTTGCTCATTACTATGAATTAAAAATATTTGCTTAATACCTCTGATCTTATAAAAGTTATATAAAGATCAGTGGAAGTATAAGATAATTAACAGAATGTTACATGATGGACTACAGGTCACCTCCAAAGGGAAAGTTTCACAGACTGTAATATCTTTAATTTAGAACTCTTAACTTTATTACCAATAAAAAATAGAATGGCTGCATAGGTAATTTAGACTGCTAAAAGAATTATGAAATAAGAAAGAACTATAAATGAAGTTATTAGTTACTAAATCATTCTAATGTTATTAATTGATGAAAGTACAGACAACATTAATGAGTGAACATGTCTGTTATTTCTTCACCAGGATTGTTTCAATCTGGATGGCTAAATCTTCAAGTTATCAGAAAACAAGAAACATAGGATATGATAGAGACCATATAATTTTATGAGATTTTATTCAGTTTCATATACGAAGATTATAGGTAAGGATTAAATTATACAGTGTGATAAAGGTACATATGTGATTACAGAAATTCGGTAATATTCTTGTTTTTGTAAAAAAATATTTACACCAAGTGAAACTCTCAAAATCCTTCCTCAGTTAGGCCTGTTTTGTCCTATCTTCAATTTTTGTTTCAGCGTTATCTAGCAGAATGTCTCTCACAGGGTAGCCAATTTGTTTTCTGAATTAATACAGAAAGTATGAAATTATGTAATATCAGAGTGTTATCTCATATAAATTCCAGAAATTCAACAGTGTCTTTCTTTCAGTAGTGAAAGACAAGGAGTGGAGATCTTGACTAACAGAACTTTGAAGTAATTTCTAGAGTTAGAGGCCACACCTACTTCATTTTTTATATACTCACTGTTTAGCATGTTGTAGATGTTCATAAGTTTCTTGAGTGCTTGCATTAATATTCTCTCAACCAAGGGTAGTCATAGGTGAGCATAGTTAAATATAAAGAAATAAAATGTGATGAATTACACACACACACACACAGTCTGCTTTTATCTGAGATCTGATACTTAAAAATAATTCCAGAAATCATAATGACAACATTTTTTTATTGAGTATCAATCAAGCACCATGCACTTTGCTAAGTGCTTTTATAGTTATGAAATTGTTTCAACAAAGTTGTTGATGCCTATCTTCTAGTCTGGTTGTTTTAAGATGTGCCATTCTCACTGGGGTGAGGTGGTATCTCATTGTAATTTTAATTTGGATCTCCCTTATTACAAGTGATGTTAAGCATTTTTTTCATATGCTTGTTGGCCATCTGCATTTCCTCTTTTGAGAAGTGTCTTTTTAGCTCCATTTTCTGATGGGGTTGTTTATTTTTGGTGAGTTTCATCAGTTCTTTGTACATCGTTATGATCAATCCTTTATTGCTAGTTTTGTATATTACACCATTTTTAATTTAAAAAGATAGAAAAGAATCAGTGTATAAAATATTTCCACAAATGTATCCAAGAAACTAATATTTGTGAAGTCCACGGTGGTTGTGTTTCCAGGAAAGCTGACAGTCTTTCTGAAAAGCAGATATTTTTTTCACTAAGCTTTTTGTATATGTTTAAGTTTAACTTACCTGAATATATTAAATTATTAAAAATTAATCATTTGAAAACATAAATAAAATTGGATTAAGAAGAATCCAGTCACAAAGATAAGCAGTCTCACACATAAAAAAGCAAACCCAATTAGGAAATGTAGAAAATAAAATGTAAAGAGGAAATAAAAATCACTCATAATACCATAGTTATGCAGTAACCACAATTAACATCTAAGTTTAATTTCTTCAGTTTATTTTTTCTAGTGATTTGGAGGATATCCACTTTGTTTTTAATGCTATTCATGATTATATTTTAGTTTTTATTCTACTGAGAAGAAAAGCATTATTTTTCAGTGTTTTTAAATGCCTTATATATTTGAAGACTTAAGCACTTTTACTTTTGCCCTGTTTTTCTCTCCCTCACTTTCAGTGTTTAGATTATTACTATTGGATCAATTATTATATCATGTATTTTCTCTCAATAATATCTTGACATATATTATTGATGACAAATTGGGGCTTGAAAATAATAGTTTCATTGTAATATAATTAACATAATTAAGCTATTTAAAGTATACAGTTGAATTTTTCGGTATAGTCACAGAATTGACTATACAATTCTAACCATTGTAACAATTAACACAATCATTTTATAACATTCTTATCACCCCCAAATTAATTATTCATTGACAATCAGTCTATTTTCCTCTTACTTCCCCTAACTGTAGGCAACCTACATCTTGTTATATAAATTTGAGTATTCTAACCATTTTATATAAGTAGAATCATATGTTATATGGTCTTTCTTTCATTTAATAATTTTCAAGTTTCACTCATGTAGCATATATTTGAACTTTATTCTTTTTTATGACAGAATAAGATTCCATTGTATAGGTATAGCACATTTTGTTTATCAGACACTTGATGGACATTTGGATTGTTTCCACGTTTTGGCTATTATGAATAATACTGATACTTAGCTGTATAAATTCTTGTGTGAAGATGGTTTTAGTTCTTATGGTTGTATGACTGCATGGAATTGCTGGGTCAAATGGTTACATTATGGTTAACTTTCTGAGGAACTGTAGACCCTTCTAAAATGACTATACCATTTTATATTCTTACCATCTGTGTATGAAGGTTCTAGTTCTCCAGATCACTTGTTATTCTTCACAGCACTTTTCATTATCTGTTTTATTATAAATATCCAATTGTATGTGAAGTTACCAGATTTCAGTTTTGAAATCAAATATTTTTTCAGTAGTTTTGTGTCAAAAGATGAGGTATGCAAAACACTGAGTATACTAATGTTTTATGTAAGTCTAGAGATTAAGAAAGAAAATCTTATATATTTGCACTTTAGTTTTTCAAATTTTAGTTTGCATTGAATTGCCTAGAAGACTTTTTGTTCAAGTTTATATTGTTGGTTCCTACACCAGAGATTCTGATTCATTAGCACTGTGATAGGTCAGAAAATTTACATTTGTGAAAAGTCTCCAGATATGGCTGCTAATTTGAGGACTAAATTTTTAGTACCACTAATTTGAGAAACACATTGGTAATACTTACCTGAACTTAGCCGAACCCAGTTTCTTCTTAATACATGTTTTACATGTATTAAGCTATATAATCTCTACCATGTATGTGCTGTTACTAGGAAATTTGAAAACTCAGCACTCTATTGGTTAAGGGGTTGCACAGAATTTGGGTTCCGGCAGAGGATGCACTATTGGAGAACAATAGGAATTGGAGTGCAGAGGGAATACATGTCGAAAAAGGAAAACTACAAAAGGAAACCCAAAAAATAAAGTGGCAATGAGCACTTATATGTTAATTATCTTAAATGTGAATGGCTTGAATTCACTAGTTTAACGGTATGGAGTGGCTGAATGGATTTTAATACAGAGTCCAGTCTTCTGTGTTTACTGGAAACCTGTCTTATCAATAAAGTTAAATACAAGCTTAACGACTGAGAGACAATCCTACAGTCAAATAGCAAAAGGAAGTCAGGAAAAACCATACTTATATAGTCTAAAAAAGGCTGATGATTAAAGAATGTCAGTGACAGATATTACCACTACATTATGATTAATACAATAAGAAGAAATTCATAACATTGGTAAATATATATGCACTAGACAATAGAGTACCAAGATATATATATATAAGATAACTAGTAACAGTTCTAGAGAGAGATAATGACAACACAATAGTACTAAGGGATGTAAAAACTCAACTTGCAATTGGAATAGATCAACAAAATAGAAGGAAACAATAGCCTTAACAGAGGAATTAAATCAAATAGTCATAATAAGCATCTACAGAACACTCCTCCTGAAAACTGCTGCAACTACAACTTTTTTCAAGGCGAGTAGAATATTTTCAAGAATAGGCTATATGGTAGGAGATAAATTGTCAATAAAACTGTGAATATTGAAATCATACCAAGTACTCTTTCTAACATTGCATTGTCATGAAGTTAGAAACCAACTGTAAAGAGAAAAGAAAAAGTTATTGGATAAAGAGGAAATTAAAACAAATCAAAATATACCTCAAGACAAATGATAATGATGATTCAAGCTACAAGAATGTAGGGGATGCAGCAAAAGTAGTCTTAGGAGGAGAGGTAATTGCTATATAGGCCCACATTAAAAAGCAAGAAAAAAAATCTCAAACAATTTACTGTTATATCTAAAGCAACTTGGAAGAGAGCAAAATTAATGGAAAGAAAGAAATAGTAAAAGCAAGCAGAGCAAGTGAAATAGACATTAAAATGAATTCACAAGACATCAACAAAACTAAGACTTGGCTGAACTTTTTAACCAAGACTACACCAGGAAAAAAGAAGAGTTGAATAAACTGATCACAAGCATGGGAATTGAGACAGCAATAAAAAGATAAGTTCACAAGCAAATTCTATAAGATCTTTAAAGATGAAATGTATGCCACTGCTCAAGTTATTTTTAAAAGCCAGTAAGAAGGAACACTCCCTAATACATTCTATGATGACAGCAGTACCATACCATTGAAACCAGGCAACAGAGCACAAGAGAAGAATATTACAGAGCAGAATCACAGATAAGCACTGATACAAAACTCTTCAATAAAATACAGCAAATTGAATCCAATAATACATAACAAGGATTATATATCGTGATAACTGGGATTTATCCCAAGGGTGCAAGAGTGGATTAATATATAAAAATCAATCAATGTAATATATTACATCAACAAAAGTGAAGGTAAGAATCATACGATGCTATCAGTAGATGCAAAGAAAGCATTTGATAAGATGTATCGATGTATCATCTATTTATGATAAAAAACATTTCTAAACAATATGGGCATAGAAGGAATCAACTGCAACGTAATTAAGTGGATGTATCACAAACCTACAGCCAATATGTAATTATACCCTTTTAAGATGAAGGAAGCACAAGGATGGCCCCGATACCATTTTTATTTAACACAGCATTTGAGATTTTACATAGAGCACTCAGATAGCAAATATATACATATAGTACAACGTTATATATAGAAAGCCTTAAAGACTCCAAAAATCTACTAGAAACAATATATGAATACAGAAAAGTGTCAGTTTATAAAAATCAACATAAATTCTGTTGCATTTTTACCATTTTTATATACAAACACGAAATGAAAAAAAGAAATTAAAGTAATTTCCTTCCTAATTACTTAAAAAAAATTAAATACTTCAGAATTAACCTAATCAATGAAATGAAGGCTCTATACAATGAGAACTATAATATGTTATTAAAGAATTTTGATTGTGACATAAGGAGATAAAATGTCATTCCTTAATCATGGATGTTGAGAATCAATATAGTCAAAATGAATAATTTATCTAAAGTAATAAATATGTTTTTAAAAATTAAAAAATATATTTTTTAACATCATTGTTCATTTTTGTATAATGTTAATTTCTTTAGGTGTAATCCCTCTCCCTGCCCCCCACCCATCAAGATGTGGTATATATACACAATTGAATTACTACTCAGCAATCAAAAAAGATAAACTCATGTCATTCACAGCAGCATGGATGGAGCTGGAAGAGATTATGCTCAGTGAAGCAGGTCAGAAGAAGAAAGAAAAATATTGACTGGTTTCACTTATAGGTAGAATATAGGGAAACCAAAGAAGAGATCAGAAAAAAACCATGAAAGTAATAGATAAAGTTAGCACCACCCCTATCAAATTACCAACAATATTCTTTAAAGAATATTGAAGAAAAAATATTGAAAAGTATATGGAACTATGAGAAGCCTTGAAAACAAAAGAAAATCTTAGAGAAAAGAAGGGAAATGGAGGCATCACACTACCTTACCTTAAGCTATCCTAGAAAGTAGCAGTAATTAAACAATATAGTACTGGAATTAAAAATAGATACTTGAGTCAATGGAACATAATTGAAAGCATAGAAATAAATCCACATAGATGTCAATACTTAATGTATGGTAAAGCAGCCACACCACATGAGGGAAGGAGTTTCTAGCAAATGGTGTTGGTAAATCCGGAAGATCATATGTAAAAACATGAAGTTGGATTGCTCTCTAATTTCATGCACAAAAGTATATATCGGGAATGAATTAAAGATTTAGGTATAAAACCAAGAACATTAAAATATATACCAGAAGATATTGAATTTACATTTCATGACATCAATGATATTTTTGTAGACTCAACCACTATGGCCAAGAAAATAAAAAATAAAGTAACTGGGATTACCTCAAATTAAAAAGTTCTTATACAGCCAAAGAAAATATATTAAAAAAGATAGTCTACTGTGTGCACATGAAATGTGCCAAGGGGAAATAGAATATTTCAGGAAATAATAAAATCCAGTAAGAAAAAGACAGCAACCACAGAAGAACCCTTCAATAAATTGTTAATTTGTATCTCTGCACAAAACACCCCCTTTGAAATAAGCAGATGTGTTACCCTGTTGCCCTCAACCACAAAAAAAACGATCCCAACAAGTGCTAAAGAGGATGCAGAGAAAGAGGAGTTGCTACTGTGTTGGTGGAAAAATAATCTGTAAACCATTTTGGAAAATGACCTGGATTTACCATAAAAAACCTAAAAATGGAAATGCCACATAATCCAGAAAGCTCATTCTTGGATATTTATTCCAAGAACCTGAAACCAACTCAAAAACTATATACTTTACAATGTTTGTTACAACACTACAATAGCTACAACATGGAAGCAACCTGAATGCCTACCTATAGGAAACTGCATCAAGATGTGGTATATCCGCCCTTTGGAATAAAATTCCACCATAAATAAAGTGAAATGTTTCCATCTACCTCAAAATGAAAGGAATTCAAGGGAAGTATGTGTAAGAATGCAAATCAGAATGACAAAGACAAGTACTGATGTTTACAAAGCAGATATTTTGTCAACACAAATTATTTCTTTTCTAGTGAAATTTCTTTAGGTTAAGAAGGAAGGAGAACTGATCAAAGGAGATTAAAAAATACTATTCTTGTATGTGAAGAGAGTAAAAAATCTGTTAGATTTTTTCTACTTATATACACAAATAAATATAATCATCTATATGAATGTTTAAGAAGTAACCACATAATGTACTGAAAACTAATAAAATGGTACTTATTTTAAAAATCAAATAGTATTTTCCTTTGTCATAAAGATGTAGCACATTTAAGATAAATTAAAATAATTCAAAATTTAAAATGCATCATTTATAATATCATCATCCAGAAAAGATAATCACCTTTAAGACCTTGGAATACAGTGTTTTAGAGTTTTTTTTATTTATATATATTTTTTCTAAAGTAGAGCAGTACTGTATCCAATATTAATTTTTAAGTATTTTTTAGGAAAAGATATTAATTTTTAAGGAAGTCTAGTTTTTAAGGATTTAAACACATATGGTCAACATCTTGATGTTTATTTTTGGAAAATTGTATTCCAGGATTTTTAGGGGCAGGAAGTTAACAAAGCTTCTTGATTATTTTAGCTCTTAAGGATTTTCCAGGAGCTGCACCCCCATATTTATTGCTGCTTTCTTTACAATTGGAAAGACATGGAAACAGCCCAAATGCCCAAAAGTAGACTGGATTAAAAAGATGTGGTACATATACACAATGGAATATTACTCAGCAATCAAAAGATAAACACATGCCTTTTGCAGCAACATGGAGGTGGAGGGATCATGCTTAGTGAAATAAGCCAGAAAGACAAGGAAAAATACCAGGTGGTTTCACTCATAGCAGGAGTATGATGGACCAGACAAGAAAATAATAATAATGATGAACAGCATTGTACCAGAGACATTTTATGGGGGTGAAGTGGGGAATGGGATCAAAAACAGTGGGGGGAGCAGAACAGGCAGATCGACGAAGTACACTGCTGAGGGGAGCAGCG